>NW_008796222.1:8339457-8355073 GCF_000699145.1 Aptenodytes forsteri | reverse complement strand
CTTCCTTGGTTGACACAAAATGTCAGTCTGTTCTGTATGAAAAAAATACTACTATTTGTAAACCGTGTCAGGCTTACAAACATATTTCATTTGTTTAAGTGTATTTCAACAGGTTAATTAAAACTTACCATACTTTTAAGTTTCTCATATTCAAGTGGCAAAACTCCCACTCCTGAATTCAGATCCTCTCTTCACTTATTTTTTTTGTTTGTGTGTGAATTAACACTTATTCTCCTTATCTATTAAAAAACTCTGAAACAATCTTATGCTATAAAAATATATGTAAGTGAAAATACCAAACTTTTCATCAAAATACATGCTGAGCTCATGTTTTTTCCCCTGTAGACTAACATGGTATTAATGGGTTAATATCTTTCAATGACAAAATTAACCATTTCATTTTAGGTTTCTCAAAACGACGGTATCAGCAACAAGGAAAAAATTTAAAATAGTCCTACAAGTGTAAATGAGGAAAAAAAAAATTATCTTTCACTTTTTAATTTGCAAGACACACTGAAGGCATGGAATGACATGCTTAAAATAGCTAAGATTTACTTTTTAATTTTCAGATGATGGCAGATTTTATAGCAGTGTCCTCTTCCAAGTTTATTCCCTTTCTGGTTTAGTGATTTCTTCAGTATCATCTGCTGCTTTGACACTACTATGTTCTTGCAAGCCTCCCAATGTGTGGAATCCCCCAACACACCTCCTAGGAATCACAAGCACTTTTCCAGCTCTAGTGAAGGCAAGACTAGTACCCATCAGCCTGTGAGACACAAATGGCTCTCTAGCAGTACTAGTTTCCATACGCCTGTTTCTCCCCTTAAAAGACAAGAGATCAGAAATATGACAAAAGCCAGAAAAGACTTAAAAAATACACAAGTCCTGAACACTTCTTCAGTTCAACAGATTTAATATCCTCCCCTAGTTTCCCCCCAAACAGAACAATGTGATTCTGTTTGAGCTGGATGTCATCTGAGCACATTAACAGACTGGGACCCTCTGAGCATGTATATATTACCTTTTTAGTTTGAATCAGAAGAGTATGTTTTAAGTGAATCTCCTGATCCTTCCCATGCTTTGGTACACATGGCAAAGCAGTCCTGGAACATGCAAGCTAATTGATTCCTTCCAGATGCACATTTACTATGCTGAAACCATTAAGTGTTCAGCCCATGAGATCACAATACAGCTAGTCTGAAAGTCCTCCATGCGTGACATGGATATTGAGTCCTTAGCACCAACTGCTTCAATCTCCTGACCTACTCTGACAGTAGGCAGAAACTCTGTGGACTTCAGTGGAGTTTCATAGCCTCACTGTCTATCCCTGAACTGGACTTGGGAGCACTCAGGACAGTCAGGGGGCCATTTACCTAATTAAACTGATATATGTCTTTTGCATAATTTTTAGTGATTCTCTGTAATTCTCTCAAAAGGCAGAACTTACTAGGTAATTAACTAAATAATTTTGTTAGGAATAGGAAATACTTTCTGGCATAGTTACCTCTAGATTTAGATTCAAGCTTCCAAAAATATTTAATATCCCCTTCTGAAGCTTTCTTACATTCTATGACAATTTACATCCTTCATCTGTTTGTAGTTCTGTTTTGCAATACAATTACTTGAGCTCTCCAAGGTTAGTAATTAGGACCAAGGTCTCATTCATCCTAATATGATTTCACATACCTGTCCTCAAAAGTATTTACATAGCCAGGAATCTGGAACATAACACTGTTTAATGGTTTTAATTTTGGTGTCATAGTTCACCATTATTCTTACTGCAACACCAATGGTTTTTGTATCACTGTCAGCTTCTATGTTTTGCAGCACCAGAGGAATATACTGACTTCTTGTTAGATACGTTTCTACCCATGAGTAAGTCAAATACAGTGATTCCTTGCTTAGTTGAATAAGGCAAAATGGCCTGATTGTCCATTTGAACCATAACTAGAGCTAACTCGAAAAGGCAGTTCCAACTCAATGGAAAATTTTCATTTAAAAATAAATAATTTTGAAAAAAACCCCACAAAATTATAAGGATTTATATATAAGATCAAAAATACTGAATTCTACCCAGGTATTCCCTTCACTGCACATTCTTTTAGTTCATATTTAATGCACAACAACCATAACAACTTCTGTAATATTTTATAAGTTGAAGTGACAGCAATTGCTTCAGTTAAATAACCTAAAGCAAATAAGGTAGCTTCAAAGACCATGGAACACCTTATTCACCTGGTTCTCTTGACTGTTTTTCTAATTTCAACCTATTTTTCACTGCTGTTATAGCCTTTTCTACTGTATCCCTTTGCACTTGCTCAATGTTTTCTTCTCTTGATTCTTCCATATGGGGTTGAATGAGTTTGGCCATATCAAGAACCTAGTGAAATGATTTGAAAAAATAAAAATATCACAGAAGAGAAATATAGCATCTGATCCAACTTCTATACAATGAAATGAATTTGGAAAAGCTCTGCAAATTTCAGAAAAATTTACATATCGTTCAAGTGCAGGTTTTTTTTGTGGAAAAAAATAATTTCTGATTTGCATTTACATTTAATTATCCTAAATACAAAAGTTATTCATAATATTCTTATGCTAAGACAAATAACTGACATACAAATATTTGTCTTACGTAGAGGGTAAATAAAAATATTTTTGAAATTTAGCTACTTTTATATAAATGAATTTCACTAAATTACTATGTTTCCTCTGTAATCCATATGTTTGCAATGTGTATGTTAGTAACACAACAGGAATAAGAATGTGCTTAACTGATTCCCAAGCCTCAGCTGATACCCTTGTTACATAAGACATTTATAAACCTACCTTTCCTTTATACTTGTGTGCAATTAGGTTACAAATAGTTGTTCTTCCAGAGAATGGAGGACCAAATACTAGTACTTTACAAGGAGGAAGTGGCATTGGTGGTAACAGGTAAGGCCGTGGATTCAACATAAATGTTTTCAATGCCTCTGGGGATGACAGTACGTACATTTTACCTAGAAAACTTAAAACAGAAGAGAAGCTAACAGATATAGTCAGTTATCTTATAAAATAGAAATAAAAATAGAAAGTGTCAAATTTCACTAACCTGACAGCCAAGTCTGGGTTTCCCATTAAAATATCACCTTCCTTTAGAGCCACAGGACATGCTTGTCCCCACCTGCTTCTACGCCATCGATATCTGTGTGCTAGTAGTTTGTAAGATGACAGAACCCGGAAAAGTTCATCCTGTTAATTAAAACAGCAATAACGGCATATGTAATTTTTGTCTGAAGCTACATATGCTTTGTTCTTAGCCTTTTTTGAAATATTTTGTTGGAAAACAAGCAAACCTAAAAAGAAAACCACATCATGCTTTTTAGAATCTTGAAAAAAAAATTACATATTTGAGAATTGTAGGACAATTTTAAGGAGAAATTATTTAGTTTTTCTATGAAGACGACAGAAAATGGCCAAGGTTTCTTCTAAAGGGGATGAAGAAAGGACCACAATCTGTGTGGGGGAATAGCAAGGCCAAAATATCTCTTTTAGGCATGCAGAAATGTCATGTGATAGGAGTAAGTTTAATAGACCTTTTACAGATGGTGACTAGTGAGTGAATCCTAAAGTTTGTGGTGACTCCAAATTATTCAGAATAGTACAGACAAATGCTGGCTGTAAAGAACTGCAGAAGGGCCTTCAGAATCTAGGAAGCTGGGCATTAAAGTAGCAGTTTTACATAGAAAATGATGAGTTGTCATTGACTGTCACTACTCAGGAATAGATCTTAGAGTTATAATACATACTTCCATGAAAACATCTGGTCAATGCCCAAGAGCAATTAGAATATCAACCTGAATGTTAGGAATGTTTAGAAAAGAAAGAACAGAAGATAAAGGGTTGTTGGGTTTTTTTTTTTATAAATCCTGCCCTCATCTTTACTACTATGTACATTCTGCTACCCTAATCTCAAAAAGTACACAGTAGAATTGGAAAAGTTTCAGAAAAATGTAATACGACTGATCAATCATACAAAAAGATTTTCATGTAAGAAGAAATAAGATTAAGTAGACTGGAACTCTTCAGGAACAAGACAGCTACATAAGAACAGGACAGAAGTCTGAAATCATGAGTTGTCAGGGGGCAGATACAGAGAACAAAACTATTCACTGACTTTTGCATATCAACAGATAGGAGACTGAGCTAAAAGGTGGCAGGTTCAACACAAAGGGAAGCAATTCTGTATATAATGTCCAATTAAGCTGCAGAACTCCTTGCCCCAAATACTGTGGAAGCTAAAAGCTTACACACAGACTGACTAAATAATAAATACAGACAACCTCTGACACAGAAAGTCCTTCACTTGTGAATTTGTCAGGGACTGAGAAAACACCAAAGTGAAGAGGGGGGTGTTTCTCTGAAAATGTACAGCGGGGTCTCCCAGTTACAGTACCATTCATATATTCAAAGTTTTGTTTAAGAAATAGGAAAGATGACTGCAAGTGAATATAGGTGAAGACATTTATGCAAAGACTTCTGTTTTTCAGGTTTTTTTGGAAGGGACAAAAATTATAATTGACATGATTCAGCAAATTCAGCACTAACTTGTCATGTTTCTAATTAATTACAGGAAATACAATGTATGTGATTTCAGCTATGCAGGATGTTGCTAATTTTGTATTAGCATGCTGTTTCTCATTCAGAAAAAGAGTAAAGGCTAAGCTAAGAGTCAGCTGCTGAGATTGTTATCCTTTGGCTAAAGTTTCTTTATTTTCTTGGAAGGAATTCATTCCTCCTCTAGTGCTAAAACAAACATTTTGTTCAAAATTTTATTATAATCATCTAACTTTTTTTTTTAATGACAGACTTTTTTCTTTTCATACTCTTTTAAGCAGATTTCAGTTCCAGAATTATCTTAAATTCACATTTCTGAAAAATCAAGGCTCAAAAAATGCCTTTATTGCATGGTAAAACAAACTGGTTGCTGTGAAACAAAGATGTTACAGTATAACCTTACAGCAGAAAATAAAAAATATTTTTATAATTATTATAGTCAATCACATTTTAGAAAAGCACACTTACATTTTCCAGTCCCTCCAGCATTTCTTCTTGCTGACTTTGAAGTCTAGTGATAGGAGCTCCATTTCGAACACCCAGAGACTGAAGTCGAACTACCACTGACTGAAGATAAAATAACTCTTGACGTAGTACCAATCACAACTGCTTTTGTGATCCGAAAGGACCCCCAAAGTATTTTTAAAATTGTAACTTATTATTTATATAATGGCTACATATACACTAAGGCCCAGTTTCTAGCTTGGAATCATGCTAGTTATTGAGCTGAGTTTTAAGAAGCTACTTGGTAGATAGAGGCAGCGCAAAATGCTGAATCACAGCCTTTATATCTCCTCATTATGCTGTGAATCCCAAGCCTTCTAAAGGAATAGGCTGTGATTCTTTCCCACAAAGCAGTGGAATTATTCAGATTAATTCCAATCTGAAAAGGAGGAAAGCCTCTTTAGGAGATCAGATTATGCACACTTGGAAGTAATACAACTTTGGGTAATTTATTTAAAAAGATACTTAAACCAGATGTCTGTCAATGAGAATCAGATGATATTAAATTTAATTGAAGTACTTCCTGAATGTAATCTTGCTTGAATGCAAGTGTTCTTGAAATGAAAAAGCAAATTTTGTCATGTTTGGACTAGTTTCATAATAGGTCTTTGCCTTACTTATAGGTAAAATGGTTGGAATCATTACACAACTTGATTGCCTTTACTATAAATTTTCTGTTGTAATGTTCACAAACAGATCACAAATGAGGAAATTTTATGTTCCAACTCTGCAAAATTAGTGGGGTTTTTTCCCATAGGACTACTCTTGCTAGTAAAGTTGCACATAAATTGAAATAATACTTATAGAATTATAATTGATTCAATTTGTTTCAAACAACAGAGGAAACTGCAGGTAAAATTAAGCATAAATTGAAATAATACTTATAGAATTATAATTGATTCAATTTGTTTCAAACAACAGAGGGGAAACTGCAGGAGCAGCTCACTTCCTACATTGTCAAAGACAATCTCTCACTTCATTTTCAACCCCATACTTTAGGTTCTGATTTGAAGCAACTCTTATTACTGAGGCAGAGGATAAGATTATTTATTTTCAAATTTTATCATTGTAGTTTTTTAATAGGGACAATGGGTTGCTATGTTATGAGCTAAAAATCTAGACACAAGCACTCAGCAGAATTGTTAAAACAATGAAGTGTCTTCTATTACGCTGTAAAACAATATCAAAGTTCATAAAAATTGTCATTATTTTAGACACCAGCACAAAATAAGCCAATTCTGTAAATATATCATACTGAAAATGTTTTAATTTCTCACGTTAATAATGATCTTTTACACTAATACACAAAATAAAGCGCTAAAACCAGATGGATACAATACAAAAGAGTTTGTAGCCTGCCTGAAAATGTTCTCATGTAACATATATTTAAGCCTGGGGGCAGGGCAGTGAATCTTATAATTGTTTTAATAGAGCAACAAAAGCAAGCATTTCAAAGGTCATGTTTTCTAATAGTAATTAAATGGGTTTTATACACAACTTAAAATTTTGCCAACACCTTAATAAAGAAAACAATCCACAGAATTGAGAAATTATTTTCTAGTGGAGGTTAACTTAAGTTGGCGCATAGCTTACTTACTACAAAGAGATCATGTGGTTGCTGATTTCCATCCAGTTCAATAAGATATTGACAATCTTGTTCAGCCATCAAGTCCTGTTCAAGAACAAAGAAATACTCATCAACTGAGTATAGTTAACCAGATAATGACATTGAAGCTTATTCTGTTCCTATACATATCAAAGGCTGGACTCCTGTGGACTTCAGCAAAACCAAGATTGATTGTACTGATGACTTATAAAATCTTCTGGAGAGAAACTTTTATTTGGTGATGGATAAATACAGAGAGAATTCAAAAATTGGAGTTACAGTGGGTTCAGAAAACAGATTAAATATCCTAGCTCAAATGCAAGAGTGCTACAAAGAATCAAGATACAGTTAATGTTTTGTGTATGAATTCAACTTCTAATTGTCTAATTACCTTAATTCTCTGCTGGAAAATGGTGATAATGTCAATTAACAGATTTCTTGGAAATACCAGCCATGAGACCAATGTTTTCATTTTGGTCCTGACTCTCAATTTCTGTAAAATTTGAACAATATATTTGATTTTCTTATTTTCAATTTTCCCAGTAGTAAATAAGATATTAGACTAAAGTAGACATCCCATGTCCATTTTTAATGTCTCTGTCTGAGGAATGAGAACACTCACTCTGTTCCTGACAGATGTTGGTCTAACCACAGCCCTGAAAAAGCCTAGTGAAGGTGTCTTTACAGAAGGTGTCTGTAGGGAATCTATTCCAGTTCTTCACTACACTTACGGTCAGAGTTCATTTCCTTGCATCTAGTCCTTATGGTCAGAGTTCATTTCCTTGCATCTAGTCCGTGTCTTCTATACTATAAATTAAATTATTTGTCCTATCTTTGGTAGAAATAGGTAATAACTAATTACTTCTTTCTAATACTCTTCTACAGAGAAGATAATAGTTTGTGTTTCTCTTATATACAATAGTCTTGTTAGTACATCCATAATATTTGCTTTTGTACAATAGCATCACATTTATTGACTCAGTTTATGACTAACTAAAACCCGACAGATTGCAGATTGTCTGCAGCACTGAGCTCTAGCCAATTATTTCACGTTGTAGCTGTTCATTAGGTTTCCTCCCCAAGTCTAGTATTTCACACTTATTTCTACTCAATTTCATCCTAACAACTTATCAACAAATCAAAGTCTGTTCTCCAAAGTTCTTTCTACCTATCCCAGTTCAGTGCCAACTGCACATCTTACAAGCTTTTTTTTCCATTTCATCATCTCAACCTCTACCTGGGCCAATGACAGACCCCTATGTTCTTTTAATGTATTAGTGGACCACTAAGTATGTTCACTACTACATTCATCATTAGTGAAGCCTAAGACCTACCAACTAGTGAAACGTGTTGAAAGTGTTGAAGTTTGGTGTGCATCCTAAAGTAATTTAATCTAAACAACTTTCCATTAGTTCGTTTACAAGAAATCCATGTGAGATTGTATAATGATTAAAGATATCACAATTTTTGCTTTCCCCTTCACAGCAGTAACAAGTTTGTTCCTCTAGAAAAGAACATTTTCCCAGTTTTACACAATTTTATCTATAGGTTTATCTAATCCATAGGGAAATTGAAGGGCATAAATAGTAATTGTCAAGTGTGCAGCAAACATGAGGCTTTTGCAGTTGCCTGTACCAGGAGAATAAAAAAAAAAAAAGAAAAAAGAAAAGAACGAATTACTGCTTTGGACCCGTTCTGGTTTTTTTTGGGGGGAAAAAAGATACATAGTAAATCCAACTTTCCTGAACACAACAAGGAAAGAAAAAAATAATGTCACAGCTGCAGAAATGAAATAGGTGATAAAGCAAACTGATGGGCTAATTATTGTGTATATAAATCTGCAGGCAATGAAACAGGTGAGGAAGGGAATCTATTGGAGTGGAAGACAATGGATGCAAAGAGCAGATTTCTTATGGGATTGCATGCTAGAATGGACTCTGGTAATGGTGATGATACACCGGGCTCTTCAAATACTTCACTTCCTAGATTTAGGAAGTGTCTGTGGTGGCAGGTATGGTTTCACTTTTAAAACTCAAACTGGATTACTTTATCTTGACTCCAGAGTAGAAACAACGCCTACAGATGACAACTTTGTATCATCAATTTCAGTATGAATTTCAGAACTTGGAGATATGTTGTAGCATGCCTTGTGCCCACCTCCATATCTCAACTAAAAAAAAAAAAAAAAAAGAAAACAGTGCAAGATATTTTTAAAAATCTTTTGTTATGCATAATCATATTATTTTGCTTTTTCTTACTTCTAAAGGATGAAGCATTATATCCTTATACATTCCAACTCTTTCCTCTGCATTTTCAAGAATATCTTCAGGCCTCTGCACTAATTGATGCAAAAATTCTGACATCATAAGTGGATCTTCTGCAGTCTGCAGGATGAAAAGTTAAATATTTCAAGATACAGAAATAAAATAATGTACTAATTCTAGTCTTTACTCAAAGGTAAATAAAGTAGCTTTCCAGAGTATTGCAATGAGTATTAGTCCAGTGATTGCTGACTGTGATCCTATCCTGCTGAAGTGTAGTTTCTGTAAATTGAGAGGAATGCACCTAGAACTTGCATTGATAAATCTCTGGCCAGCGTTACAAACCAGAACAATTTAACCTGAATTCAAAATTAATACCTTCATGAAAAAAAAGGAAATCCATTTGTAGTTGTCTAACACCAAAACCAGAAAACAAGACAGTATCCTGCAAATACTAGTAAAAGTTGCTACAATAAACAAAAATTAAGAACTCTTTTATTTGCTTAGACCAAGAAACAGACAGTATAGAGTCACCGTTCTCCTGATACACCCTCTTAACTTACAGCAAGAAACAGTTCAGTGACTTCTGAGTTAGAGACTGAATCCAGGTTAAGCTGTACAATAATCACCATTTGCTGTCATTTAAACCTACCATTTAAGTATTATCCCACATCTCTTAAAGCAGAACAGAAAGCGAATTAAGATTAAAGTTGAGCAAAACTAATTCATAATGTAGTATGGTGATATTTTAGAATATCAGAATTTGTTCTGCTTTGTCTAGAGTACATCATAATACTTTGCACTGTTTAGAAATTAACAATATTTACCTCTTCTTCTTCCTGCTCTTCATCTTCTTCTTCATTCTCCTCTTCATGCTGTTCTTTCTCTTTCTTATGCTTTTCAATAATGTTAGGATCCCACTGGTTCCTCTGATACACCTGCCCTGAATCAGGGTGTTGCCTTTGTCCTGATATTCTTTGGCATAAATCATAATCTGCACACTAGCAAGGAATAATTAAAAGGAAATCATGTGTTTATTGTACTGCTATAATCATATTATTTTTCCTGAAACTGCAGAATGGGGGGTAGGAGTCTGTTTGGCAAATATTTGGATTCATAAACTTCTTCTCCAATAACATTCTGAGTAAACACAAAATTTTCAAAAGCAGCAAATATTAAAGAAAGACTTAAACACTTGCACAGTTTTTCCCCATCAGCATTTTACATTCCATATCAGGAGAGTAGCCACTCCTTGAGCACATTTTACCATGCAAGTTGTACCCTGTAGTATAACAAGTGCAGGTGTAGTTTATGGATAAAAGTATTTTGCAGACAGGCTTGTGATTGCTCTTGCAATTAATGCCAAAGTGGTTTGGACTTGAGCAAGATTAAATCAGTTTTACTAGGTGCCTCTGACCTCTCAGAGCTCTACTATTACCCAAAAGCATAGTGCCATTGTGTCAGGGGCTAAAGGAATTCAGCAGTTTGGAGCTCTGGAAGAGTAAGCAATGGTCTTTCCATAAAAAGCCCTGCAGACACAAATTTAGTTTAATATTAAACACAGATAAATCTGGATGTGGTCTGTGGTGGTAAAATTATTAATATTTAAGATTTGAGAGGTCTGCCTAAGAAGTTTATCCTAACTAAAACATTTGCCCTAACTAAAACATTTCTTTCAACTAAAAGCTAACAGTCTGTGACTGTTTCCACCTCCCCACTTCTGAGCTAAGATAATACTGGGTGTCCCACTCCTATAGGCTCCACTGAGAGTCTTCTTTCTACATTGTCACATTGTCACACAAGACTCCTTCTTAGAATTGTGGCTGTTAGCAAGCTACTTAAGGAGTCCATACATTCCAGGGATGGATACCTGACTTTGTTAGCACTGAAAGGATTGTTTTTCCTCACCTCCTCCTTTTTTTTTCTGAAATGAAAAGCTGGTTGGGTCTCTGCAATCACTTAGCAGAGAACAGGGAAGCAGAGGGGGAGACACTGTCTGAATGTTTGCTCACTATGATCATAGTTAATAAAGCTTCTATCTGACGTGTCCTAAATTGTACTTGCATTAATACACACTTGGGAGTCCCCAGATCCCCAACAGGTCTTAAGATGGGTATCTTAAAATTCTACTATGGAATTGGGGGTGGGGCACAACAAACAATAAATAATCATTCTTCCTTTCTAAATCACTAACACCTACCCTTGAAGCATATATGAAAAACCTGAGATAACAAGAAAATATTGTAGTTGTTAAGGTCAAATTGTTACAGAGACAGAGAATTGATTTCTACAGAAAATATAGAGCTTTTGAGATTGCATTGCTAGAAACAGGCACACTACAGTCATTTTGAGATCACATTGCTAGCAATAGGCACACTACACTCATTTCCTGAGGTATCCCTTGAAGTATTACAATACTTCAGGATATTTCTATATTTCTACGGTGAGTCATACAGCTGACATGACTGCTATATGACATAGCACATTTTGAAATAGGGAAGGAGAAATTTGATCAGATATGGTTCTTTTTTCAAAGGTGCATCTTCTGTCCTTTTTCTTGGAGAGACAAAATTTCTCTAAATTGGTCTGCTAATAGTATTTCATTATTCCCAGAGTTATCTAGAATCTCCCTTCTTCCTTTCTTTTTGATATAATGAAAATGGTTACAGTTCTGGCATATCTGTGAAAACAACTTGAACCCACAGAAGTCAAAGGCAAAATTATTCATTTGACTTTGGGGCAAGGATTTTTAATGAGCATTCAGTCTCAGTCTTCTTCCCAGTGGAGAAGATGGTGTAACTCCATGAAGTCAAGAATTCTGTTTTCTTTCTAGTGTAGTTAGTATCACTCTTCTATCTGTACTGTTGCACATGAAACTATACAACATATATTCTCAAGAACTGGAATTTCTCACTATCTGGTATTAAAACAAAGATTGACTTTCTGTAGCTGAAAAAAATCAAAACTGCCTGAAAAGCAGCACAAAAATCTGTTTCTCTGATGTTTTAAGATCTTTCCGTGAGCATAGAAAAAACCGTTTGAAGTAGGCATTCACAAATTTTCATTATGCATGGTCAAACAAATTAAGTCTCAAAAGTATGGAACGTAAAGAACCTTGTCATTAAAACAAACATGGACTTAAATCTGGCAAAGTGATAGACTAGGTCCATGCACTGAAGCTTAGCCTCTGACAAACCACACAGATATGACAACTAGAATCAAAATCCCAATGAGAATGGAGCACAACACCAGAGGCTGATTATTCAGAGTTGCCTTGGCAGGTCATTCTACACATTCAGAGTAAAAGACGGCAATAATCTAGTTGATAATAAATAAAACATTGCAAGAGAAAGGGCCTGACCCCTTGTTCATGATTATACATACCGTTACTTTGTCTGCATGGAGTCTGGCAAAGTTTGGTGTGGGCCGGCTAGTATTCTCCCTGGTGAATAGCTGGGCACAACCTGGAGAATGGCACAGGCCTAGGGCCCTTCCCAGCAGGCAGGCTGGACACGGCCACCCCATTCTGACTAACAAGACAGGTTAGCTGTGTTCTGCCAAACCAGTTGGCCTGATGTCTGAAGAGTCGCTCTTGCCTTGTTTTATTTACTAACATTGCTGTAGCCAGCAAGTCCATTCTTTTAAGTTACATTGAGAAAGTCCTCTTAATCCTACGCTAACAATGATTTATGTTTCTCTGGTTGTATCAGAGTCACTTTTGTAAAATATCTGGTATGTCACATTACTAGTCATGAAGAAACTGAAATTCGTAGACGAGAAGAATTAATGACTAAGAAGCAGTTTCACAATTAGTGACCAAAAAATAAAACTATTTGCTTTCTAACTTCCATATGTGAAAAGTTTCTTCCTGAAATACATGAATGGCAGATGTACATGTACCCAAAATCCCTTAATAATCATGTTATTGAAAGTTTTCTTTTCTTGAAAACCTGTATTGTCTAATTGGTAGAGGTGCAAAGACTGTAACTGCAACTGAAGTTTTAGGAAATGTTCATTATTTTACATGAGCAATGCTTATAATGGAACAAACTACTGTAACTCCATTCCAATATAAAAGAGGACAATTTATTATTCCTCAATAAATACTATACTCAAATACACAAGGGAAAATACTATCTTTTGACTTATGCAGCATATGAGTCCACTAATAATTAGGAAAATGACTAGCAAGTTACTGAAGATGACATTACCTTAATGTTAATCAGGAAATCTGGTTTTAATTTTAGATTCTTTATTTTCTCTATTTGCTGTGAAACAGTCATGTAGTCCTCTGAGAGAGAAGGAAATCCGCTGAGAACATAACCTGCCAAACACATTTTATTAAAGATATCTTTTAGAAGGTTATGTCAAATATAGGACTAGTTATACTCATCTCCTTTAAACAATACATCTATTTAGTGGCACAATTTTAAGCCATGTACATGACATAACACTATTAAAAAAATCGTGCACCCATGTCTACTTCAGATGATATACAAAGAAGTGTGTTGTGTTCAACTTGATACAGGACTCTCAAAGTTTGTTAACTCAGTTAAGAACTATAAGAAATATGTAGACATTAAAGATAGTACTCAGATGACCTGCTTCATGTGCCTAGCTGAGACACTGTAGTGCCTAAAAAGTAACAAGCTTTTAGTGACCATTTTTGCCACTAAAAGACTTTGTAAAAGGCATTGCAAAAGGTAACCACTCTATGATACAAAGCATTTCAACTGGGAGTCTAGGCTTTTTATACAACCTTTAAAGGTCTTCACTTCTATGGACAATAAAGGGAGCCTGAACAACTCTCTGGGATACATAGTGCTCCTGGATGTTAAATCCTCTGAAAAGGAGGCACTATGCACACAGTATGCATACTGAGGCACCTAACTTGGTAAGCGTCTATTCACTCAGGATTCACAATGCTGAGTCCTCTTTGGCAAACAGACACCGACTATATACGACAAGCATGGTGGTAATAATACCTTTTTCCTAGTATTAGAGTGCTCAGCCCCACAGATGAGCTCGTGGCTTCAAGTTCCTAGGAGAGGACTGTAACTACTAACAGCTGCATGCAGTGCAGTGAGAACTACTGTATAGCAAGGAACTCAATATTCATGAGGCCAGAATGAGAGACTAAACAAGAATCAGGTGGATTTTTTTTTAGCCTAATAATGAGAATATTCCCTTAGAGAAATGGTGCATGCTCCAAATGCTTAGAATTTTATGTGATAACATTTAAATGCAAGCCTATGCAGCAGTCTTTGCAAGAGGTATTAGGACTGAAGACTCCTCGTTCTTTGAGGAGCTACTATCCGTAGATGCAAAATTTATAGAAGACGATAAGCAAGAGAGAGCATAATATATAGTCATTCCTCTAGGAAATGAAAATCCTGGATTCTAAGTTGTTGATGCCTTCAGAGAATTCTAACTGGTAGTGAGATGTGGGGAGTCTGCACAGCCTCTGCTTATTGACACATCCCGGATAACAACGGCTGATGTGAGAGGAACGGGAGCGTAACATGGGAAAAGATTATCCCAAACTGTTTGTTCTCTGAGAGGGTGTTTGCCTCCAAACTGATAATGTTGTGGGAGACTAACAATGATGACGTTTACCTAAGACAACTATCAACCAGATCAAATAGTAACCAGGGGATTACCAAAAACCTTTTGAGGAGAGAAGGAGTCATCTTGGAAAGAAATATTAAAGAAGCATTAACATTTGTGACTGGGGAAAGACACCTTAGAGTGAGAACAAGGTAAAAGAACAGCAGCCAAACCAGGTTTGACGTGCCAGCATTACAACCTTCTGTCTAGGCCTGACAGAGCAGCATCCCCATCGGATGCTGCGAGTAACCTGCATTTCAGCTACTGGACTGACAGAACAGGGTGAAACAAGTAGTGACCCACACCTCCAGTGTGTGTATATGACCTTGTGTGGAGCTTTCTTACTGGTGTGTGGATTGTAGGAAATGGCATACAGACAAAGCTAGAGCACTCACAGTTCCAACAGAAAGTGTGCTTAAATAGGTGAACGTGCATTCTCAGAAAAGAGAATGTGTTCTTGTAACTTCCAGCCATCTGTGAGAGAGAGTTTGCATGCATAACTATGCAAGTTTGAGTATACTCTTTGGAATTAGTTTTAGGAGGGTGTTTAGAAATTTGTAGGTGTTTATTAATATTTGGCAAGTGCCTAGTGCTGTGGTTTGTCTGTTGTGTGGCTGATACTGAACCTCTTCAGTGACTGCCAGTTCACTGATTGCCAGTTAATTACTTGCCATTAATAAATCAATAAACAACTTTGGCCCTGATTTGATTTAAATCATGCTAATTGAGCAGTTTTCCCCTGTGATAATGACATAGATTTTTCCTTTGCAAACATTATTCAGGTTAACATGATATGAACTTCTGGTTGTTTTCTTGTTCTACTTAAAAAAAAAAAAGCAAGCATATCAGCTACATAGAGGTTATAATTCTGTATTTTCTTACCTACAATGCCCTAAAATACAGGTATGCTTGTTATTTTCCAATCTTTCAGTGCCTATGTAATTTTAAAGAGAGAGACATCTTATTTCAAGAAATAGCTTAGAAGCTTTATATCTGACCTCTTTCAGAAGTAAAAAAAAAATCTGGTTTTATTGACTTG
>NW_008796222.1:8330223-8338738 GCF_000699145.1 Aptenodytes forsteri | reverse complement strand
TCTATGATTCTATGATTTCCAACCTCAATGATTCTATGATTCTATGATTAAGATAGTCGCTAAACAAAAAGTGATTAGAACTAGAAAATACTTAATAAAAATTGGTTTTGGAGATGAGTTCTAGTTGGTAGGAAAAATAGTCAGGACACAGGTTATTCTATTCCTTGCTACTTTTGGGCATCTGTAATACGGAAAATGGTTTGGCTACAAGAACCAAACTTTTATCAATTTTATAGTCATGTTTACAGTCTCTAGGATCTCTGCGGTCCTCTGTGATACACACATGTTAGTTATTCATCATCAGACTGACTCAAAGAGGGGAGCTCAAATAACACAGACATCTCTTCAGGCTTTTATTAAAGTCCCAACATATGGATTAAGAGACTGGCATTTCTGCTGCTACTTCTTCCCTCAAATTTTTGTTTCCTCATCATCTCCTTTTTTCTATTTCTTCCCTATTTCTCTGTCTTTTGCCTACTGTTTTAAAAGCCTGGTTTCACCAGGTAAGGCTGCATCTTTGGCAAAACTGTTGAGCCTTGGACTAGGGAGGGAACAAAAACTGTTGCAACTGCAAGGTTGTAGAAGCGTGATAGTTTTCAGAGCAGTAGAAACTTAACATTTTCTTGGCACTATACCTGTCTCTCTCCTAGAATGGAAATTTCAAATAAAAGTCAGCGCCAGAAGAAGAAACTACATTTTCTTTTACTTTCTTTCCACTTGGCAGTATATTTGTTTTCTCTTCAGGAAAGCAGGTTCAGACTCTAGCAAGATCTGCAGCACTATTCTTAACAGCTTCAGTTAACATAATCTTTCCTCAAAAAGAACAATTATTACCACTACCAATACTATTCTCATCTAACTTACTCTCAGTGACAAAATGCAAAGGGAATAAACAAAGTTGTAAGAAAAAAAAAAGACCATATACTTCGCATTTTAAATAGTCTGTTTTCCTTCTTTTTCATTATTTTAAATGTTTAAAATATTTTTGCTGGTGAGTTTTTGTTGTTGTTATGGAAGTACTCAAGAAAAAAACCCCTGTATTTTAAATCCTAAAACTTTTTTAACCAGATCATATTGTCAAATGAGAGTCATAGCAACACTTAAAATTTGGGGCAAATTCATTTTCTCAGAATTAACACAACATAGGATGGGTATGACACTTTCTGATCTCCCATATTGGTAAATTAATCCCTAAATACGCTCTCAGTTTACAGATATTCCACAACCTGAGGAGCACAAGAAAAGATGCTACCGTCTAATACAAAATAAATTATATTTGAGCAGCAATGGATGCAAAGTGTGTCAAAATTACAGCTAGCTCATTCTACAAAGTCTAGGCTATATATATACTTACCAAAATGAGCAACTTCCGGTGACTCAATCTTTTTCAGAATCATTTCTGTAACCAGTTCTTCAGAAATACTTTGACCTTTAAAAAGCAATTCTTGACACTAAGGTAAAATGCAAAACATAGTCTTATATAGTATGTATTTGTCAAGAATGTGAAAAAACTTACCAGAAAATTAGACCTTTACCTTAAGCCCATATTCTGTTTCTTCATGAATATTCATTTGAATTACTTCCAAAGCTGAGAAAGCACATCAGATAGAATAAAATTAAAATAATTAATAAAAAATATTTTATATACTGGCATGTACATGCAGAGATACATACATTCACACACACACATATACAAGTATGTATGTGTGCTCCAAGCAACCAGACTGTTTTTGAATGAACACCCATTATATTTAGGGCCATTATTATATTTTGTCCGTCCAGAACTTGGTGCCTTCTGGCATTGTCTGGGTAGATGTTTTTCCCTACAATTTAGCCCTATGTGTACTACAGACAAATGCATAACAGCAGCCTTGCAGGGTTATTTCAACTACTGATTTATATCAAATTAGCATTACTGCTGTGTAACCCAGAGATGAGTATTTGAGCTCAAACACTTCCCAAATTTTAAAAGCACGTTTTAGAAGAAGAACTGTTTAGACACACAAATACAGTTGTGTCTCTAAAAGGCTTTTAAAAAAGAGCTTTAAAGGCTTTTAAAAAAGCCCTTTAAAACCTACTCCTTATATAGTCTAATAATCTAAAATTAAATAAATACTCGACACCCATCAAATTCAAAGGCCTGCCCTCTGTCTCTGTGGACAGTGACATCATAGCAGAATGATCCTGCAAGTCTTTCACACTTCTATACCGTTGAAATAAGCAGACACTCACGAAAGTTTTCAAGAATGACCCTTAAGGCTACATCTATTTTATTAATAAACCAGGTCCTGAAGCCAGGTGGCTCATGCCTATACAGCTAAAATCTTTCTCCCCAGAACATAGTGGCTGTTTTCAAACTGCTCCTATTAGTAATGATGACTGTCACGCATAGCATCCTTCATACTATGAATGCGTGTTTGGGAGAGCATTACTTGCCATGGGCCCAAACTGAGACAGTGAATGTATTAACAAACAACACAGACAACTGAAAATCAGTGCTGTACACGTACCCTGGCCCTGTTTTATTTATGAGTATTGACCTATTCATTGGATAAATGGATAGAAAGTATTTTGTCAAATTAAAAAGGTGAACACCTTTCCTATTTAATAATTCTCTAACTTTGATTATTTTTTAAATAAATAACGCAGTGCAGGACAGATATTGATACATTGGAGCGAGTCCAGTGGAGGGCACCAAGATGATTAAAAGTCTTGAACGTACTAGGAGAAGCCAAAAGAACTGGCCTTGTTCAGCCTGGAGAAAACAGGACAGCTCTTATCGCTGTCTAAAACTACTTAATGGGAAGGCACAAAGACAGAACCACTGTCTTCACAGAAGTGCAGATAAGACAGGAAGCAACAGACACAAGGAGGAACATGAGAAATTCCAATGGGGTAATTAGGAAGCGATTTTTCATCACAAAGGTGGTCAAACATTGGAAAGCGTTGCCCAGAGAGGCGGTGGAGTCTCTGTCCTTGGAGATATTCCAGACTCAATGGACACAGCCCTGAGCAACTTTCTCTAGTTGGCCCTACTTGGTGTGGAAGGTTGGACTCAATGACCTCTGGAGGTCCTTTCTGAGCTATATTATTCATGTTTCTGTATGTTGAATTTCTGTATGTTGAATTTCTTTGGTTTTTTCTTTTTTGAAGTGGAAAATGAAAAAAAAACTATTAGCAAAAGTTGAAGGAATGTGTGTGTGTACACGTGTGGGTACACTAGACAAAAGAGGATTAAAAGAAATATAATGAGCAAAAGAAGAAAAAAATAATTCTCTGAGTCTACTAGAAATAAGGCATAAAAATGCAATAAGTGAGATTTACATCAGTCATTAAGAAAAACTTTCTAATGGCAAAGACTGCATTACAGAGATAGACTGCCTAGAGATTTTTAAAAAAAAATTTAGACATTTGTCAGTAATGGTTTAAATACATTCAAACAGTGTGGATTGGCTTCTGATTTTGGTCTGATCTGTTTTGGACCAGGTATTAATTTTTTGTTAGACAATCCTATGAATTAAAAATTCTATATTTACATAAGTCAAAAAAGCACTTTATTATAACTGAATTTTACCATATTAGAATTCCAAATCTTTAACATAAGACAAAGATACTTCATTTGATAAATAAGCCTGTGTATCCACAGGAATATGAAGTGCTACACCGTCCACTAGAGGGCTTTTATTAGAACAATAAAAAATACTAGGGGGAACATTTAAAAAAAAAAAAGTAATGAAATTCGATATATAAAGAGTTAGTTCATAATCAGAACAACTGTACACATATATACCATAAAATCAGATTTATAATTTGGTGTCCCCAAAGAGGCACTCAAGAAATTGCTTCATAGTTAAGGTTATTATGTGCTTTCTTTTCTTCTACTTAAAAAGATTATATTAGCCTTCAAACTGGTAGGACAAATCTGGCGGAAAAGTTTTCTTTTTTCATAAAACTTAAGTGAATGAATCAAGATTTGTGAATTATATGTCACAGATAGATACAAAAATATTACCAGGGCTTTAAAAAAATTACAGATTTCTAAATTTTTTTAGTTACTGCTGACAAAATTAGTACAGAAGAAAACTGCCAGAGACTTAATTATTTTTTGTAGGAACCTACTTTCTTGCGAGATGCCTCGAACCTACTTTCTTGCTAAGATGCCTCGAAATGAAAAAAAAACTCTAGCGATGTGTTGATAGGGAATAAGATAATGTTGTAAGCAACAGGTTTTACTCTATAGATCTCCAAAAATCTTCAATGAGAGGGACTGTCAGAAATAGAGCTGGATAGCTTAGAAAATGAAATATCTTGTATTCCAGTAAATGCATGGTGGGAGAAATTAACTACATCTTCTGAAATAAGCCATTGGATATTTTTGTTCTAGAAATGTAAAAGTGCCAGCTCCCACTCCTTCTGTTATTACTTATACTGATACAAAAGCTACGCTTTTGTTTCCTGGACTACTTGTATTAGGCACCGCACAAACAGAAAGGAAAGATCCTCCTATTGTTTCATGGTCTGTATCGGAAAATCTCTGTGCTCTCTGGAGTTGAATGAGTTGCCTCCATGTGAACAAGAAGGGTCACATGAATCACTTTACAGGATTGGGAATAGAACTTGATTATTATGTCTTACGTATATCCCCTTCTGCAAAAAAAAAAAAAAAAAAGAGTGATTTTCTAAGCCTCTCTATAACTAAAAGGCCATTTTTCAGCAATTGCATTTCTGGCAAAATGGTTACTTGGTCCTTATCAGTAGTCTTTGCTCCAATCCGAAACGTGTCATTTTGAATTACAGGGAACAGCAAGGATATTCTAAACCAAAAGATATTATGAAGCCAATGCAATGTTCCAAATATAGTGTATATTTACCTTCTATGAAAATGCATTTCCATATTTGTGCTAGTTTTCTGGCTAATGTTTTCTTTCCAGAACCCTTAAAATGAAAAATACACATTTAAAAGAAAAACAGGCAGAAGGAAAAAAACCCCAAACATATTACACAATAAAGAATATATTTTCATATGATAAAAACAATTAAAAGCTACCATCAGGATTAGAGCCTCTGACTAATGCACTGGGCAAACACAAACACTCCCTTTAATACCATCTTCTATTTTATACTGCTTAGCATTGCTAATATACTGTTACTATCCTTTGCAGTTAATTATTTCCAAAGTAATTAAACTGACTTTGTTTCTGAGTGACTCTATCTAAAACTCAGCTATGATTTGCCCATAAATTCCTATGAGAAACTCTTTAGGACTGAAATTTATTATCTTCAGTCTCAAAGCAAATTATGACGCAAACCTGTTCAGCTCTTTCTGAGTAAGATACATAGGGATAGTATTCTTTGACTAAAATAATGAATACGTAAAAACTGCCCCTGTTAGTCCACAAATCTGGTTTAGATACTGACAAAATGTTTATCTTATCACTTATATTAATCCTGAGGAACCAACATAACCAAGAGTAACGAGGCCTTTCAGAGTACAGCTACCTGAATGGGATTTTGCAAAACTCATCATCTTCCACCCTTAGGATTATGCCCTTTTTTCAAGGGCATACAAGAAGACCTTTTTTGACAGTCTGTTTGCCCTAGATAAATTTTGTGATTAAAAAAATAGTAAAAAAACCACAAATAAATCACATTCTCAGTTAACAGCACATCAGCAAACACTCCAGCCTACTCATACCTTATGTCTTACAGGTGTGATGAGAATATATGTATTTGTTTTTGCTTTAATGGCACTATGTTTTTAACTTAAAAGAAATATCTTAAATAAGGTAGATGCTCTACACATCAGCCATATAAATAAAAGATATTATCGTAAAAATAGAGTATTTAATTCCCTGCCCTCTTGGCCAGGCCTGTGCAATTTCAAGCCTTTGTCAAAATTTGTATTAATATCAGGCATTTACTGAGGCAATGATTTCAGATGAGAAAGTCTATTTCTTGTATGTTTTTTGCATTGTCTTTCAATGAGTATTTTATGCTGGTTTGGTCTATAAAAATGTAAAGTTACCTTTTTCATGTAAGGTTAGAAATTTGACATTTGTTTAAAACTAGGCAAGCCAGTCCACTGTAGTTTTCTACTGAGCTGAATGCACTCTTTCAGGTCTCATGCTGACCATAAGGCACACTTGTTGGCTATCACCTTATACAGTCTCACTGTGATGTTCGCATCTCATCCATTTGCAGAACACCACCCTGCCTCCCTTCTCAGTCTGGTCAGATGTAAAGATTTGTAGCCAAGCATTACCCAGCAACCGGAGCCAAGGAGGAAGAAAGTGTTTGCAGATCTGTGCAAACACTAGGGACTGGGAGCCTTCCGGCCTGGTGAAAGTCTTTGGAGAAAGGAAATGTAGCCGTATCTTAGCACTACAGCATTGATTTGGGGCTTGGTTTGGTGGGTCAACTGGCACTGAAGTTTGGGTTGGTTGCCAGTTCTAGGTGCACACCATTTATCTCTCTACCTGCTAGGCACTGCAAAGCAGATTTCCGTACGGTCATTTCAGACTCTGTTGTGGTACCTAACGGAATCACAGACAAATGCAGAGGGCAAGCTGCTAGAGGACCTTGTGTTCACACTGGAAGTGGAATGCTCTGAAGGCACCTTTCATGGGCAACTGCAATGTGCAAGAGGAAAGCAGCTTTCAGGGTACCAGTGGTGTGTTTAAGCGCATATCAGATTCAGTACAGACACAAGGCAAACTTGCACCAAAAAAGAACCCCCTTCAGCAAACTAAGGCACTAATGTAAAACCACCCGTGGAGTCTCCTACATTTGGAAAAAAGAAATCTGAGAAGTCTAGGATTACAAAACATCAAATTTTCCTAAGTAAAGGAGGCCACAAACTGTTGGAGAAAAAGAGAGACCTTGAATTACAGTTAAAATATGGTACAAATCTCCTTATCAGGACACCGTGGTGGATTGCAGTTATTCCCAAATATATGACATATAATTATGTCAAAGTTTTAATATCAAAGTTAAAATATTTAATATGTCATTGCATGTCTGTAAGTCAGTACATTAACTTGAAGGTTCTTTTATGCCTATTTATGTCTTTAATCTGTCAATTTTTTTAAAAGTTAGAATACTGAAATAACATAAAAACAATCCGGTTGCCAATGTGAAAAGAGAAGAAACTTTTTGAGCAACATGTGACTTTGAGCTACAGTAATAACACTTCTAATTGTAATTGACTGGTCACTCAGGCCAAAAATTGGCCTCATTAAATGAGATCAGAATCTTTACCAAACTTAGCAGGATTTGCAAAGTGGAAAAGATAACAAAGTAGGTCTTTGATCTTTTTGGCAGCGTCACTAAACTAATATTTTGAAAAGAAAAGTAAAATTGTCAGCAGAATATCTGAAGAAAATCTTCTATCAGACATCTTACTGGCTTTCCAAGGATAATCAAGCAAGTGGGCTTGGACAACAGAAAGGATTTTTCAGCTTCATCTTCATCAAAGATGTCTGCAAAGGGCTGAGCTTGTTTTTCCTCTTGTGAAGCCATAAAATTATCTAAGACTGGGAGAAAAAAAAGCTTGTTATAAAATACAGTAGCTTACATATGTGTAAAATGACACATACTTAAAAGTGGAACTGAATAATAATGCAATCCAAGGCGAATTGCTTTGTAACAAAAGCTGTTATGAGAAGAAAAAGCATTCAGAGAACATACACAATGCACCCATTACTAAGAGAAGAGTTGCTTCTGAAAAATAAAGGATTGTCGGAACCATTCCTGATCCCTAGCTGCAACTATATGGATGTTGATAATGACTTCTTTCTGACTCTCAAACAGCCTGTAGCTCTTTTTTAAACAGCGTGTGGTTGTTTCATTGCCTTTTCCTTCCTGTTCCAATTATGGCACAGTTGTAACTTCTCTCTGATCCCTGAAATGGACCATGGCCCTGCTAAGACCTTTGCTTGTGAGCTCCAGACACAGAAGAGCCCCATCATGGTCAATGGAACTACTTGCCGTGTCCACAGCTAGGTACATGAATAAGGCTTTGCAGAACTGAATCGTGGTTCATGATCTGTTCTGTAATCCTCTCATAAATCCCAGCTTTTCCAGGACTGCAAGAGATCACACATCCAGCGCTATGCAACAAAGTGAAACAGAAACAAGTTTCTAATTAAGGTAAGCTGGAGCAAAATTTGGGTGGGCCTTTCAAACAAATGGAGCCCAAAAACGTCAGGAGCTTGGTGAAGCATGGTTTGAAGAAGGCAAAACAAAACTTCACTTTCTTCACCCCCGCTCCCCCCACCCATTTTTAAATTAAAAAATTCTACTTCAGGATGAAAATCTGAAAAAGTTTGTTTTGAAACATCAAACTGAAACGTTCTGCCACTTTCAGAATAAGACCTTCTGAATGATACGGCCAGTATTTTAATATTAAAAAAACCACCACACACAAACCAACCCTCCATTTCTCCCATGGAAACTCACTGGCTGAACCTTTCCAGCAGTTTCACTCCTTCCCAAACCTTTACAATTAAGGGGCAAT
>NW_008796222.1:8309006-8329202 GCF_000699145.1 Aptenodytes forsteri | reverse complement strand
GTCCCTGCTCCCCTGTCGTGCTGGCTTTGGCCCTGCCCGGGGCTGCTGCCGTTCCTGGCCTGCAGCTTGTCAAAAAACTGTTCCTTACCTTTCTCTTCTTCTGTTGGGTTTTTTTTTGTTGTTTTTTGGGGTTTTTTTTGTCGCACATCCAAAACATACGAATAACTAAAAAAAGCTTTTAAAATTCTTGTCTTCACCGTGTCTCTCTCTGCCTTGCGACTTAAACGAAGAGCTGGTTTCTGACCTACGTGCTGTTAGGGTACGCGAGTCTCGGCTCTGAGCTACGCAGTGCTGTGAGCTCAGGCCCCTGCGCTGCCAGGCAGCGGGACTGCAGTGGGTGCTGCAGGCCGTGAGGTTGGGAGGTTTGGGCCCCAGGTTGCTGCTGCTGCTGCTGCTGTCAGCGTTTGCGCAGCTACCTGCTTGTTTTGTCGTGTGGCTGTTGTTGTTGCCACTCAGCCAGGCTAACAGTGCTGACTCATGCCGTGGTGAATTAAAACTGGACAGCTGAAGCTGTTCAGAATTAAAAGGATTTGAATTAAGATTTTAAACAGGATGGCTGAAGTGGTTACCACCCACACCTGCCTGTTTACTACTTCTGAGAGATTTCAATTCTCATTGTCCGAATGGCTTGTGGAGCAACTTCCAGAGTTTTCAGTCTGACCTCTGGAAGTAAGCTGTTGGAGATTTTTAGCATTCCTTAATATTCTGTTGCAGAAACTGTAGGGATGTGCTACTCGCAGTACTTTTTGCCATGGGCAAAGTGGATTGGAGGTTTGAGTGCTAATTGCTTCTTTAGCCATGTGATGAGCACCGTGTGTGAGCCAGAATCCGATTCTTGGTGTAAATAACCTGAGATAATATCGCTGTGTTTATCACCCTTAAGCTCCCAATCAAATGTCTTTGTGCAGTTTCCCTTGTTTCATAGTATGTTGTTTTTTCACTTGAGGTAGTTTTGGATGGAGTTAGGTACCATGGCTTTAAGTGCAACAGTTAGCTCTAGTTCTAAGTTCAGATGTCACCTGTAGTGATAGTTTTTACACTGAAATCAGTGTAGCCTCTTGAACACGTACCAAATTAAAGCTAATTAAAGCATGCAGAATTATCGGTACCGGTAAATGGAAAAATTGAGATTACTTTTGCTTTCCAGAATGTTACTCATTTTCACCTATGCCTAAAGGAATTTTGATGGCTGCCTTAATGCATCTTTCTCAGCATTGCTGGAAAACACTGTTGGGTTTTTTTCAGCTAAATTACTGCTATATGGGAGAAGGGCAATGGAGAAGTATGACTCCCGAATCGGGTCCTGAATTACTGAACGTAGTTGTTCTTGGCTCACAACTCATGCTGCTCTTCAGATAGCTGAGATATGGCTTTTTGTGACTGGCATGCACGGATATCTAGCTTAATTTTCTCTGAGCTTTAAGGCTCAGCTGCTGAGAGAACCTGCTATTCACAGAGACAGTATTACGCTTTAGGGTTCTGTCAGCTGGCTACGGTTCTCTAGGCCTCTCAAGTTGATCCCGTTAGTTCGGGAACCACAGTCTTTCACATCTGGCTAGTGGTCGCTGGCAGTATCTGCCTGAATGGGCGGGTTTGCCCATGCTCTGCTGTGTTCAGAATTCAGTAAGGGACAGATCCGGCAGTCCTGATCACTCAAGGAGGCAAGATGGTTTTGATCAGCCATGAGAGGCAGCGGTTTGTGGATCAGCATGTGCCACGTGAAATGTCTCAGCTGAGTAATGGTGTCTCAAAGCTGTTGATTCAGTCACTTCTTGTGGGGGATGTAAATGGAAAATTTTCCCTGGATATAGTTATATGTTCTTACTAAAAAATAAAAAAGTATGCTATACTAGCACGAGTTGCAGCCCTTTGAGTTTTGAAATTCAAATTCTAGTCCTTTTTTTCCCAAAGGAAAAATGCTATAGGAATAATTTTGGAGTAATTATTTGAAAAGGGTTGATGCACTTAATGAAATCACAGATTCACGTAGGTTGGAAGGGACTTCTGGAGTTCATCTAGTCCAGCCCCCTGCTCAAAGCAGCTTCAACCAGAGCATGATGTCAGGGCTGTGTCCAGCTGAGTTTTGAATATCTCCAAGTATGGAGATTCTACAGCCTCTGCAGACAACATATTCTAGTGCTTGACCACCCTCATGGTTAAAAAAAAAAAAAAAAGGGGTGGGGTGGGGAAGAAACTCCTTATATTAAGTTGGAATTTTGCATGTTTCAGCTTGTATCTCTTGCATGTTGTCCATCTACTGTTCACCCCTCGGAAGAGTTTGGCTCTGTCTTACCTACACCTTCTCGTTAGATAGTTTTAAATAGCAGTAAGGTCCTGCCAAAGCTTTCTGAGGGCTGAACAAACCCAGTTTTGTCAGTGTCTCCCAATGCATCATGAGCTTTGTCCTCCTGATCTTGGTAGCTCAATGTCTATCTTGTACTGGGAAGCCCAAAACTGGACTTCAGCCTTGATCAGGTGACAGAGAATTTTAGAGGGAAATTTGCTGTTACAGCTGATTCAGTGTCACATTGGGCTGCTGACAAAAGTTCCTACTTCTTCTCCCTGAGGTACCCCTCATGCAAGGTCCTTTGCATAAAATCTAACAATCATGCAGTTGCCAGCTGTGACAGTCACTGATATGACAGAAGCATCACCCAGACATAAAACTGAATAGCTTTCTCCTGGTTCAGGTTACTCTTTTGATTTCCCTAAGGCCGTACGCTTGCAATTGTAAGCATGTGGGACCAGGAGTTATATCGGATACGGGGTAACATGAAACTGTATCCTAAGATTCCTTGTGGAGACCTTGAGCGGGCGAGGAGGGGATGACTTAAGTTGTCAGCAATGGGAGAAACAGTGGAGTTTACACTGATCATACTGCTAATTCCTGTAGAACCCCTCTGTGTTAAAGGAGGAAGAGATGAAATGGATGAGAAAGTGGAAAAAGTGGAAATGGTTTAGGGAGGGGTTTTTTGGTTGTGGGTTTTTTGTTTTTTGGGTTTTTTTTTTTTGAGTTAAGAATACAGTAGCATTATTTAAGTCAAACAGGAAAGGCTCTGGTAGTGTTACTGGAGTCAAACAAGAAAGACTCCTAGAGGTGAGGAGAACTGAATTCACAGTGTCAATTGAAGCAACAGAGAGCAAAATTCTGTGTTTTCTATTAACGTTTACATTTAGGGTAGTTGCTGAGACCTACCTTTTAAACTGATGCTTTGGGTCAGTAAATACCATGGAGATGTGTATTGTATCTCCTGTTTGTCCTGGGAAGTTGAGGGCTTGTTTAGAAGCAGTCAGAAAAATGAACCAAAACAGGTGTATTCAGATCAATGCCAATTATCTTTCATTTTATGCATACATTTACTGCTGAAATGCATGCCAGAGGGCAGCAAAGATATTTCAGCAGTATGACTAATATGAAACAAAAAATATTTTCTTCTCTTCAGGAGAAGATCGAACTTTTGTTTATCCCCCAAATGAAGCCCACCTGAAAGCTGTAGGTTAGTTCATTGGAAATTGTCATTCCCCTGAGGCAGTGTGACGTTGAACGAGTCAATTTGTGCCACCTCTATAAAGGCATATCACTTGCCTATCTTTCAGGATATTATGAGGCTTAATTAATATTGTTTTATTCTAATCAGATTCTTCTAGAGTCTCCATCTCCACAGTATCCAAATGACTTGCACAAGCTGATTAAGCAGTGTGACTAGCATAATTACCTGTAGATTTTTCTGCCCTTTTCCCCAAGGAAAACTATGTGGGTTTGTTTTTTTTTTTTAATTTCATTTCTTCTAAAAATAATTTGAACATTTTTATATTAACAAAAACAAGGTTTGCTTATTTAATGCTGAAGTTAGTCTGTGGTCAAATTGGAGAAACTTTAATGTAGAAGATGATTTCACAGAAAAAGCTACAGAATTTTTACTGAATTATGAAGTGCACTGATTTATATAGATGGTTATCTGATGCATTTAAAAATGTTGAAAGTAGTGAACAATCTACTGGGCAACCATTTGCTATCATAATTTTCTAGCTAGAAGTGGCTGTGAAATTCAGTCTCTCTGGAATGGTTTCATTAGCAGAAGACAACCCTTCTTGGCTGAACTGTCCTATTCCCTCTGTAATGGCGTTCCAGGAATGGCGATGGCGTAATGGAGCAGAGGATGGAGTTGGGATGAGAGAAGGAGTTTTGTGAAACTCAGGAAAGCACTGTTTCTGTCTTAAATGTCTTGATATAGTGCCAGATAAATGGGCAATAAACCAGAGAAACTTAATCAACTTGTGTATGTGGGATCTGAGACCATTTATGAGTACGGTAGGTAGTTGGTGGAATAGCAGTGATGAGAACACCACAAGTTTTGAAGGGTATATGCTATTCAGGCAGAACAAAAATAAAGTTCAAAAGTGGTAGCACCACATTGCGTGTGAAAGATGTGCCTTCAAATGTCTGCCTAAGTTGTTTTGGTGACTTATGTTTTATTTCTTTTGTGCTGTGTTGTCCTGGGTGTCATCATGTCATCACTAGACCAACAGGAGAGAGATACTCTTATAGAATTGGTTTTGTTGTGAATCCACTTTTCTGGATGGAATGGTGATAAGGAATTTGTGGATAAATGATCACAAATTGACGTATTTAAATGTAATGGAAGGATGATGAAAAATAGGTATTTTCTGTCACTATTTTTTATTTTCAAAATGAAGTTTGTTATGGCCCTAAAACTAAATGAGTATTTTTCCTTGTTTAAAGTAAGAATGTACTTTATGAGTACGAATGTACTGAACGAGGGGTGAAGATAAAATGAGTAACAAGACTGAGGTTATGAAAAAGGGAACAGTCAGTGTTGGGGTAGAAATAAAATTCAATATATTCAACATGCTGTAGTTGAAGGGTAATATTATCTCCATCCTGGAAATTTGAAGATGTAGGCGTACTAAATAGCGGAATGGCTGTAAATATTTTCAAGTCAAGGGTGGTGCTGTGACTGGAACATGACAAATAGTATATTTAGTCCATTCTGAAGTCCTGTACATAGTTTTATGTAGGAAAGTAATTGAAAATTGAGGTGAATGACATAAAATGCAGTCTACACTTACAAAGATGCTATGAGATTAACCTGGTTGTTTTGCACATCTGCATCTAAAAATTAGATAGCCTTATGTATTTAAACCAAATTCTCTGTGGAGGTGCAGTGCCACAAGGAAAATCTCTGGCTTCGCTGATGGAAGAAGGCTAGAGGTTAGTAGAGAAGGGAGGTTAGTAGAGAAGTAGTGTGAAGTGAATAAGGAGTCGTCTCATAGGGTTGATATTTTTCAAGTAATGGTTTTAGGATTGATATACTATAGCATTTTCAGTAATGTTATTAGCCCAAAATGTGGGTCAGCTCTGATTAGAGTTTTGAAATATTGCAAATAATTAGGATAATCAGAGGACAAGGTAGCAAGAAATGATGATGACCCTCGGGAGCAGATAAATAATTTTAAATAGAATGGTATACTATGAAACTTCATGCACCTCAGGATAGATTACACACCAATAACAGTTTGTTGAGAGTTTATCGATTCAGAAGCAGTAGAGGAGAGGAGGAGGAGGAGGATCTGGGTGTTTTATCTGAAGAAGGGGTGGCAAGTTGAGCCGCTGATGAAGTACAACTCTGAAAAAGGCAGATGTGGACTTTTGTGGTATGGTCATTAATGAGAAATACTAATGTATCTCTATAATGAGACCTTGTATTGGTATATTGTGTATACTTTCTGTCCATATTCATTTAAGAAACAAGAATTCAACCAGGAACAGGTCCAGTGAAGGTCCAGTGACGTAACATAGATGCTAGAGATGTCTTGGGAGGAGCAAAGGGACAGCAAGATTTCTTTAGTCTGTTGAAGTGAGTGCTGAAAAGGGATCCAGTTACTTATGTTTCTAAAAGCATTCCAGCAGAATAGATCCTAAAGAGGGGAGAAGTATTTGGCTAGAGGAAAATGTATAGACTGATGATTAATAGATTTAGTTGAGAATTAGAAGGGAGAATCTTGAGGAACCCCTCAGTGGAGCAGCAAGAGCAAAGTCCTGTTTGGGACAAAAAAAGCTTTGGTTGCTCTGGGACAAAAGGGAATTACTGAATGCTGTGGCTGTAGGATGCAGAGTGGCAGCCATTCCTACATGCCCTGAGAGTGGTGCTTGGCAGGGTGTGTTCTTGAAAGGGCTTCTTTTGAAGAATTTCAACAGATTATGGGAAGCAGACACCATGCCAACTGAATTTTTGCTGTTTTCAGGTACCTCTTTTCACCCCTGATCATCTCTTCCTTTCTTCATGTCATTCTCTCAGTTTCTGAGAGGTGAAAGGTAGATACTCCCTGAATTGCTGTAGGATCTATAGAAAGAAAGAACATAGCAGAGTTTTTGCCATACCTTACATCTAGGTGTAATTCTTTTTCTCCCCTTCTTTGATGTAATAGAGAAAAAAGGCTGAACCTATACCTTTTTTAACCCTATTTAATATCTTGTTTATGCCTTGAAGATTTCTGATCTACAATCAAGTTCAGTACATATTAAAACTACCACAACAATATGAGGAAGAGGCTTTTTCTTGCATAACTTTATGCCTGTTATGAAGGAGGGTGGAGGTCTGATGGCAGGTGACAGTTACCATTGCGCTGCCCAGTTAACCATAAATTAGAGAGATAATAGTATGCTGATCCAAAGTCAGTGTTCACATGAAGGTTTCTCATCTGGCAACCCAGTGTGTTTCTTTAGTCTGACAGAAAGTGTGATTAGCACGTAAATACCTTCCTGTATTGGGTGCAGGTGTCCCATGTGCTGGGGGCTGCAGGGTGGCTTCTGTGAGGAGAGGCCGGGGCTGCCCCGTGCTGGACACAGGTGGTCCCAGCCGGCTCTAACCGACCCACCACAGGGCACAGCTGAGCCCCTCAGCCAAGATGTTGGAGCCTCTGTGATAACGTATTTGAGAGAGAGTAAAAAAAATGCTATACGGCAGCTGTGAGAGAAAGGAATGAGGAAAAATGTGAGAGAAATGGCCCTGAAGACATCAAGGTCTATGAAGAAGGAGGTGCTCTAGGTGCAAGAGCAGAGACCCCCTGCAGCCTCTGGGGAGGACCACGCTGGAGCAGGGAGTTATTTCCTGAAGGAGCTGCAGCTTGTGGAGAGGACCCATGCTGGAGCAGGGAAAAGCGTGAGGTGGAAGAAGCAGCAGAGAGGAACTGTTACGAGCTGACTGCAACCCCCCATTTACCACCCCCCTGTGCTTGCTCAGGGCAGGGGGAAGGCAGAGGAGTCGGGAGTGAAGCTGTGCCTGGGAAGAAGGAAGGGTGGGGGGAAAGGTGGTGTTCTAATTTGTCTTTGTTTCTCGCGATCAGAACCTATTTTAATTGACAATAAATTACATTCATTTTCCCCAAGTCTGTTTTGCTTGTGATGGTAAATGGTAGGTGATCTCCCTGTCCTTACCTCGACACATCACTTTTTTTCATCTTATTTTCTCCCCCTGTCCTGTCAAGGAGGGGGAGTGAGAAAGTGGTTGGGGGGGATTTGGCAGCTGGCCAAGGTCAACCTGCCACGCTTGCTTAGGGTTTGTGTTTTTAGACATATCCACAGGCTCAATAGGTATCTTTTGCAAGCATTTTGTATAAGCTCTTAAGTGTTTTCTTTATGCTATTTGCAGGTTTAAAAGTTGGCTGTATAAGCGCACTGCTGTATTTTTCAAGTAATTTTTAGTGTATTTTCACTTCTTTCTTTTTTTTCTGCTGATTAAGCCGTGTGTTGCTTTTTAACTGATGAGTGAAATAAGTTCTTTACAGTGCTAACATTTCTTAATGATAATTAGTCTATACAAAGAAGCAAACCATGGTTTTAGACCAGGAGTTCTAACAAGTAATTTTAAAGAAAAAAAAAATTGTGGGCAGAATGTTTGATTTCAGAACTATTATCCTGGCATTATAAACAACAATTTGCAGTAAGAAGTTTGGGTTTTTTGTTTAGACTTCTTTTAGAAGAAGCTATTTTTATTGGTTTGGCTGAATCAAAAGATTGATAAAAGAGGGTGTAAAGCCTTTCAATTACATTGCTTTGGTTAAAACTCAGTCCCAGGTGGAAGTGACTAATGATTGTTCCTATCTTGTGGTTGCTTAGTGATAATTGTGCAGTAAATTAAGCTTTAGTCCAGATCTCATAGGCAAGTACCTGCATGGTGCACTGTCGTGGTTGGTAAAGTGCACTTGTTAACAAGTTTCAGTGAGGCCAAGGGCAGACTAAACCTGGAAACAGCATGTTTCATCTCAGGTGATGGTTAAAGGACTTTGGCAGAGTAGTATGAGGAAGCCTGCATGGTTTCTCCTTGTGCAGTGTTCTGTTGAGAAAGTACTTTGTTGGTCAAGGTTGTCCATTTATCTAAATGCAGTGGCAGTGCTGTGGAGTGGAATTGTTTGAGACATTTGGAAAATGCTTTGATTTATTCAGTTCAAGTTAGTAATAAATGGAATAAGAGAATAAGGGTAGAAACTCCCAGAAAGGTTTCTGTAGCTTACCTGTGGATTCTTATTTCTTTTACTGTAATGATTTCTGTTAATCAAAATAGTTGTAAACAGTACAGCACATTTTAGCTTTGATTAATTTTACAATTATATTGCAACCTCAGAAATCAATTTATTTGATGATACATGCTCAGTGTTGTGTTGATTTGGTATTTTTCTTTATTCTTTCCTACTATTCATGTGATGGCCAATTTAATTGTGGTACATGTCTCTGATAAGGTTTTATTTGTGCTCCATATCATCCAGTAAGACGGATTTATTTATTCATTAGATGCATAAATTACGTAGCAGAAGCAGCTAATGCTGAAATGCCTTTTTTAGTTTCATTTTTGCATTGTTAGTCTTCATATCATCTTTGTTTTCATTTCAGACCCTGAAGGTTGAATATGAGCTGGCATATCATGCCGTTTTTCGAGTAATTCTGGCATTGTTGATTGTTAGCTAGTCCTGAAAACTTCCCAAGTAGAAGTCTAATTTTGGGTTCATAGTTTTGAGGCCTCGTCCAAATTAAAAAGTTTTTGCAGATCTTCCCTTCTTTATTACTTCCACAAGAATATCCTCTAACATGCAGTGGGCAAGATTCCCATTTGCTAAATCGAGATTTCCCATTCCCTGGCTTTCTAAGAAGGTGGCTTCTTTAAGTCTGTTGATGGTGGGTTTTGATGCTGTTCTCAGCTGACCTTCCTCAAGACATTACACAGCCTAGCTTTCTAACTTGAAACAAACCCCCTAAATTAGTCCTTAAAGGACTTCAAAGAGAGCTTGTTAAGTGCCACTCATTATGGTGGTTGCTACATAGTCTGCAGATACAATCACTTCTCATCTAATCTAACTCTGCTGCTGTTCTAAGCAGCAGCAGCAGCACTTAAAGCTGGCACTGTAGCTGTGCATCGCTCACTATAGCAGCTGCCAAGCTGATGTGAGTGATGCATTCCTCATAGCGCTTCCTTATGTTTTATTGTCTATTAAAAAGGAAGTGGACAAGTATCCAACTGAACTTCCTTAGTAATAGCATTTGCAACTCTATATCCATCTCTCTCTCTCTCTTCCTGTGTGTCATGTGCCATCTTCCAATTTTAAATGTGGTCTTTGGTCCAAACTGCCATTTGGACAAGCATCTTAAAGTTGTACTGTTCTATTTTTATTCAGGATGATTTGTCGGTAACCACAGGTGTCACTTTGGGAAGAAATTATGTTCATTTAATGAGCTGGACGTGGGGGGAGATCACTGAGCTGTATTGCAGTATTATGGACTACTTAAAATTGTTTAGCTTTAATTAATTAACAATTTTCTACAAATAGTGAAGCAGCACTCTTAAAATGCAAACTAACTTATCATCTGTGTATTACAAATGAATATGATATTTCCCTCTGCCCATTCACTTTCTACGGCATGAAGAAAAAGGTGGTATGATGGCATGGTCTAAGCAAGTGACCGTCTTGGTGGTTTGGTGTTTCTTGCTGGTGGGCGATACCAGCAGAAGAGCTCCATCCTCCACCTTTGTGCCATTCAGTGCCACGCAGTGGGGGCTCCAGCCCACTCCCTGTCGTTATGATTTCCCTCCTGGGAAGCACAGATCTTGGCATTAAGGGATCTCCTGTGGAGGGTACTCTGAGTGGGGCAGGCTGGGGAGCCTGGGCTGTGCACAGCAGCACAATGCTGCTAAAAAACCAGTAGGAAACCACAGGACACTGTGCCAAAGTGCTGCCTCAGAGGCTTCAGTAGGGAGTGCTGGGATGGCATGTGACTTTGAAGGACCTTCTTTACTATCATTTAGGAGTAAACAGCAAAACTTGCTGCTCAGTAAGCACTGTAATGTCAGTGTACAAGGTGGAGCCAGGAGTTGGTGGTGTTTCCTTTTATAGCTCTTAAAGTTCAGTATTTTATTTTCTTTTTTAGACCTTACTGACTATCTAGATGTTTTTGTGATTTCAAGGAAGCTGAAGAGGGCTTTAAGTTCTTTCACCTTAAATATTTTGACATTAAAGATGTTTCTTAACCTCTAATTGGTATAAATTATGAAATTCTGAGGTTTGTGTGAATGTTGTTATTGATTTCCTCTCCCACATCTTAAATCCATGTGACTTTTAAAGTTAAGAGCTGGCTGCATAGATCCACATGAATTTGCCATGCTTTCCTACTAGGCTGAGCATTATTAATGAGTTACACCTTGCTGTGTGGTAGCACCACACAGATTAAATGAATTAGTAAAATGAGAGCTGCTTATAGCAAGTCAGTCCTGCAACCTGTGCTTACTGTTAATTCCTCTAACTGTAAAAATTAATTTATAGTTTGATCCTCTTAAATGAGAAATGGAGACATTATATGTTTATCTGTGGTCTTTCTTTCATATTTTAAATGAGAAATAAAGCTAGTCTTTTTAAAAAAAGCAGTATTTTTAACCAGCATGGCTGGTCAAATTAAACTTGAGTGTTGTGGAAGAACAATGGTGAGAAGTCTATCATAGCAAATATAAATAAAAAATGAAGAAAACTTGCAATACTGAAGTATTTACAATTTTTCTGTGTTTAGTATGGACTAGGAAAGACTAGTTGGCAGAAAAAGTGATAGACTACAATATAGCAACAGTAGTTTTAGATCATAAAAAGTTACAAACTTGTGTGTATAAGCTTCTGCTAAATTTTACAAAGCAAATGGGAAGACAGTGGGGAATGGCAGGGTGTAGTTGCACAGTGCCTGGTGTAAGCTGCATTTTTTCCCTCTCTAAACAGGTTTTCACCTTTCTTCAATTTTTAAATTTTTTCCTCCTTGTACAGTGGAGAGAATGAGGTCTTTTAAGTTGTAAAGGTTGATTGTATACAAAGGTACTGATGTCTAAAACAGTTTATTAACAGTCCATATGGAATATTGCATATTTGATGTTAGCTGAAATGGATCTAGTCTAGAAACTATACAAATGGCATTGTTGATGTCTTATGTTACAATAAGCTTTGGTTGCTTTATCTTGTATAATATTCTGACTTTTTTTTTTTAACTGTAGCGGTATTTTCTTGTTGGAAGTAATCCTGCAGAAACCAAATACCGTGTTTTGAAAATAGATCGCACTGAACCAAAGGATTTGGTTATAATTGATGATAAGGTGAGTGCCTCTCTAGGTTTTTTCGGTTATTCCGAATAATACTGTCTATATTGAGCTGAATGTAAATATTACACATTTAATCTGTTTCAACAAAGGTATGTTACAGAATCATAGACTCATGTAACAATTGAGGTTGGAGGGGATCTCTGGAGAGTGTCTATCCCTACCCTCGTGCTCAGAGCAATGTCAACTAGATCAGGTTGCTCAGGGCCATGCCCAGTCACGTTTTGAATATGGATGCAGACTCCACAACGTCTCTGGGTAACCTGTTCTAGTGTTCAACCATCCTCACAGTAGAAAAGCTTTTTCTTATGTTCAAATGGAATTTCCTGTATTTCAATTTGTGCCCGTTGCCTCTTGTCCTTTGACTGGATACCACTGAGAAGAGTCTGCCTCAGACTTCTTTATTCCTGTCTACCAGGTATTTATAGACATTGATAAGATCCCCTCTGAGCTTTCTCTTCTGCAGGCCGATCAATCCCAACTCTCTCAGCCTCTCCTCATATGTCAGATGCATACAGTATTAGCATGATAATGACTAGTTACAGTATGGGAGCAGCCACAAGATCTCCAAACAGCACGTTCGCTTTAATGAAGTCTTCCCAAGTTTTTCAGTTTATTACGTATATGCTCCCAATGGTTTTCTTATGTTCAGCTATGCTGTTCTAAGTGCAAAATAAATTTAATTACTATCTAGCCAAATTTTTAGTGTTTCTGATACGTCATATCTGAAGCAAAATAAACAGCAGCAACAAGAGTCTTAATGTACACAATAGAATAAGACTTGATTCCTTTGTAAGAAGTTTATGGTTTAAAATCCTAACACTTGAGACTTAGAAATGTTTGAATTCACATGTGACCGTGAATATTTCTGTTGCAGTGGACGGTGAGTTTTGTGCGTAAAAAACTTGTTGTACTTGTTGGTAGGACTGAAACAGGAAACAGCGGATGTAGAGCAGACATTTGGTTCATTGTATGTTAAGTAAATTCTTCTATTCTCTGACATGAAATCACATTTAACTACCAAAGCAGTAACTTAAGTGACTTTTTATTTTAAAGCATGTGTATACACAACAAGAGGTGAGGGAACTTCTTGGCCGTTTAGACCTGGGAAACAGAACAAAGATTGGGCAGAAGGGCTCTTCTGGGTTATCTCGAGCTGTCTCTGCTTTTGGTGTAGTAGGTAAGTGTTTTGTTTGGTTTTATAAAATCTTTATTTCTTAAGGAGGTGAGGCTTGCTGTGTCACACTGTATATCTTTCTGTTTCCCCTTGACTTTATGTTTGGGTTTTTTTTTTTAAACTGAAGAGGATTGAGAAATTTCATTCTCGAAGATAAATAAGTTTCTATGTATTTTGTGAAAACAGATGGCCTGTATAGGGATGAGAGTTGTGCTGTAACTAGTCTCTTCTTCACCACTAAGGGAGAGATCTAGGAAATGGCCAAACTCTAGAAGCTTGGTTGAAGATGTCACCAAACTCAACGGATTGCAGAACACAAATCACGTGGAACATGGCTTCCTGAATTCCAGAGCTCACAGAATCCTTTTTTTAAAAGAAAATGAAAGTTGATGTCCTTTATTAGGTTGTATTTATTCATCACACACTATTCAGAAAGATGACTTAATTTTCTCTTTAGTTGACTTTTTGCAATGACATATTTCAATATTTCTTTTTCATGAAACAAGTATAACTGACTAGTATGTCAACTAAATTCTTAAATGCTGATCAGCTGTCCATAATCCTAGAGAATTGCTTCAAGGATTTAATAGCTTCTAACTTCATCCAAAAGTCACTACTTTCCTCCCTGTTGTCAGATACTGAGGTCGATATATTGATGGGGTGATGTCTCCAAAGTAAATGTTAATGTGTGCTCTGACAGCCCCCAAGAATACTTTTTGGCATCAATATACACCTGAACATCTAAATCCAAAGCTGCAGAGGAGGTGGAGACTGCAATTACTTTAAAAGATGCTGCTGAATTTTGCATAACAACCAAAACATAAGAAAATATTATTAGTATTTTAATCTAAAGTGGCTGATTAAGCAAACTTTCTTCTATATTCTTTTGGCCCGTGAAGCCTTTTGGAATCTATCAATGGATCTGCTTTTCAGAAATTCCTCAGATGATGTTTATGTTCCTTATTAATTTAAGAGTATTAATAATATGGGTAAACTTAAAGAAGCTTCTAACAGTCTTGCAGCATTAGCTTTTTTGCACAAGCCATCAGTGCTCACTATCTAAATATGTGATAATATATTCGGTTGGAAAGTGGTTGTGTTCAATGGAAATTTTGCATCTCAATTGTATGTTTGTTTATATGTACTTTTCATAACAGGAGAGTTTCTGTGCTGTAGCTGGACAAATGTATTGGTTATCAGATACGGTGTACTATTTCTAGATTATTTCTTTAGAAGTAACATGCTCTCAGTGATCTTCAGATTATCTTGTACTTTTAAAGTATATGCTTTAGTTGTCTTCCATCTTGATCCTATCTAATCATATCTGTATAAACACGTAATTTGAGGGAATGCAACTGGTTGTTTATTTCTGCCTCCTGGCTCAGGTCAGGAGGGCAGGGCTATTTTTTGTAGAATAGGAAAGGACAGCTTTGTTCTGTTCTCTGGTTATTTCGTTAACCAGAGGCAGTGTATTCAGCGCACTCAGAATGGGGGTGCTGATAGGCTAAGTTCTGGTTCACTATATAGTTTTTAAAAGTAGAGATCGCTTTTAAACAGAGAGAACCAGGCCAAGGGGAAAGGCTGGGTTCCTTATCACACTTTGGTATAACATTGGGTGAAATTCAAAGGATAGAGACTGTTCACGTAGGTGATTTCAGTACCTGGAGGATATAGGAAGAATTTTGACTGCTATTTAACAATTGAAATTCAATAGTCTGGCTGCTTCACATGGAAGACTTTATTTCTTATTGTCAGCAGGGTCTCCTCTCGTTGTGCAGGTGAGAGCATTTTTCCAAGGGGGGCTAATAAGGCAGAAGAAAAGAATTACAGTTCATTCGATCACATTGCAGCCTCCAGCAGTGACAGGGAGGAAAATGTGTGCTTTGCTCATGCTTCTGCTCTAATTTATAATGCAAAGCTAAAAGAACTGTATAAATACAAGTAAAAATGTGAATTGTGAGGGGCTTTTTCCCCCCCCAATTAATATATTTGTTGACAGTGCAGCAGTGACTGAGTTTCAGGCTCTTTACTAGTAGCAACCCATCAAAGCAGCTACCTCCAAGAGCTAATTAATTCATGTAATTTATTAGTTATTAAAACTTAGTACTGCTGTATCACTGCCTATACTGTATTAGAAACAAATTTGGGTTCAGGGGTGGTTACGTATTTCTATTTTTAATTTGAGTTTCTACATTTGTATTGTAGTTAAAGGTTTGTTACTCTTTTTCCTAATGATATGTAATAGAGACATCCAAAGAAGCATCAGTGAAGAAGCATGGCTATGCCCTGTAGTGTTAAGGAACGAGGGTGGAGGCTTCAGAAGCCTTCTTTTGATGGGCAATAAAGCCAGACACTGCCTGTTCTACCTCCTTAGCCATCTGGACTTCAGCACAGTCAAGTCTTGGTATCTGAGAGAGAAAATGGAAAGAAAGGATTACCCCTGATGCTCTGAATGGCTAATTTCGGGGAGATGCTGCTGTAGTCAGGGAATTTAATTCCCTGCTGTTAAGGAGAGAGAGCACAAAGGTGTTGTAGTACCCTCAACTCCTTTTGCTGTTCTGTGCTCCTCCCCAGTAAAGAATACATAAACCTGAAAAGAAAATTGGAGATTGGGATTCCTCCTTGCCCTGGAAAATTAACCTTTTGGTGTCTGAAGTAATTAGGGTATGCCTTGCTCTGAACAATGAGAGTCCTATAAAAAGCAAATACAAGTATCTTTAGACAGTAACTTATTTTGAATTTTCAGTGTCTTAACTCTGCTGCCTAATATTAAAAATAAGCACAGTGGAAGGGGAGAAAAAGTAAAAACTATGTACTTCATTGATTAACACTTACTGAGGGGGAATTGTAAGACTGTGTCTATGCGTATGTATATTTTTGTATGTGTATATATATGCACATTATATATTAAGAACAAACAAAACTTCTATGAAGTGTTGAAACAATTCTGATACTGTTTTTCTAAATATGTTTGATCAAATCAATGCAAACATCCAACTAATAGCATTTTAATGCTGTTTTAACAGGCTTTGTCAGGTTTTTAGAAGGCTACTACATTGTGTTAATAACAAAAAGAAGAAAAATGGCAGATATTGGAGGTCATGCAATATATAAAATAGAAGATACAAATATGATCTACATTCCAAATGACTCTGTAAGAGTCACTCATCCTGATGAAGCCAGGTAAATAACGGTGGTAAACAGTGTGTACTTCTTGAATATTTTCTAAGCAATGGTGAACTGCAACTAGAAATTTTGGCCATAGAATTCCTTCTGTTAGTATGTCATTCAAGTCATTTTATCTTAGCGTGGAAAAATGGAGAGTGGGCCACAAGTTCTGTGGCCTCTAACCTGGAGGGTAAATACAACTGTTACAGTCTTTCAGAGCTTTTTGTCCACATCTCCGTGTCACCTACATGTCAAAGCTACATCCTAGCAAATGTGCACCAGGAAACATCCAATATAAACATTGTTCTTATAAGGGCAAAGTAATGCTAATACTGGTTTATGTTGTTTGGGGTATTGTTCTTTTGTTAGTAGCTCTAGCATCATGTTAATCTCACCTGAAGAGATCTTTTGTGCCCTTCAAGAAGTGCTGAGTAGATTATTTAATTTAGTGATTCTGTACTGACAGAATCTTGTGAATGCTGGTGTTGTAAAGGGTGATAAACTGACCCACTGGTAAGTTTAGCTTTTTTCCTTTCTGTGACTTCTTTCTAAAGAAAGAAATTTGGGCCTTTGATCAGCAGGGAATCTTGTGTGAAATTTACAAGTACATCCTGGTGGTGTTTTTATCAGGGTGGGGTAACTACTTCTATGAAATCCCAGGCAAATGGTATCAATAAACTACTTTTCAGTCTGTACCAAGTGTGAATAGTCTAAAAGTTGTGATGGATTATGATAAACTGATGTCAGGTAATAAATCAAGCCAATGGTAACTATTAAAAAAGTTTTCACTTTAAGATATGACTGATTGTAAACCTCAGTCTCCCCTCTTAGAATGCAGCAGACCATATTATCTAACCTATATATTTATGGTGTTAGCCATTTTATCTTTCATAGACAGCATTATGGTTTCTTCTGAGAATTTGCAAGTGTATGACACATTGAAGTAGTTTCTTGTTCATTTATTTGAGAAGAACTGTGAAAATATTTAATTCTTGTATAGTACTGTTGGGAGTTTACTTGTGTAAGTCCTAGAGAATTTGAACCACATATGTGGAAAATAGAACTACTACTGTATCTGCAACCACCTAAGGAAACAGAGTATGTACACGAGTAGACACTGGATTAAAAAAAGGCTATTTGATTTATTTAATCCAGATGCTGACATTCTAGTGGAATTACCTGTCAAAACAATTACAGTAAGATAGCTAGAGAACTTACAGCAAAAGTCAATATTCACATGCAGTTTAATTTCTGAGATCCTCTGACTTCTTGGGGTCTGTCTGGTTAAAGTGATAACTTTCCCTTTAACTTGAATTATTTTGCTAGGTATCTGAGAATCTTTCAAAATGTGGACCTTTCTAGCAACTTCTATTTTAGGTAAGTATTTGTTACTAATTCCTTTAAAAAATTGTATACTACACTTGCTGTAAGATTCTGCTTTTGGTTGGTGTTCTGGGGAAATAAGACACGTGATCACATTGCTTGTCCATTTTCATCTGTGTCTTTTGAACCCACTTTCTCCTTCAACAAATTGATTAAGAATGCAGTCTCCATGAAGTTGAAAAATTACAGAAATATTAGGGACACAGCAGAAGGTAGACACTGAAATTACTGTTTTCACTGACTGTTCACCTTTGTCAGATTATGCAGAAGTTCTTTCTTTGGAAAAGTAGTATATTTCAGGGGGGTTGCTTGCCCTGTCAGTTTTTCTTTCTTGATCTCGTTTTCCAGAAATAAAGCTTTGCTTTGATTCGGAAACAAAGATAGAGAAATAGGTCCTCATCTAAAATATACCCTGTGTAGGGTACATCTTTCATAGGGCCTTCTAGGCATTACCAGTTCTCTTGCATGCTGCTTCATAAATGCCATAGCTAAGACAAGCTTCTGTGTCCCAGCTACTATTACACATGAGATTTTTGGGACAGCAGAAAAGTGGGGGAAATGTGGTGATAAACCTGGCAGTAGTAGTTAGAAGACTTTAAGACTTAAAAAACAAAACAAAAAACCCCTCTCTTGCAAGTACCAAAAGGTGTATCAGTGTCGAACATAACTCCCTCTTGGAAAATAAAGGCTTTTTGTCACAACTGTATCTGGAGATGAAACCTACTAAAGTTTCATATCTGTTTAGTGGTTTTGCATGGAAAGGCTTTTTCACAGTTTAAAACCTGCGTTTTTCTTCCATGCTTTGTCTTCCAGCCCTAACATTATACAGCTTTCAGGTTTTTTTTCTGCTTGGAGATGATGAATGTATACTGTTTCTGTGATCATACGTAGAGGGGAAAGGAGAAGGTTCTTATGAGACACTCTGATAAACACATTTATCAGCTTAATTTAAATTGTTCGTGGCTGAAATCATAGCATATTTTTCTGCATGGTTTTCATATAAATTCTGAACAGAATTAGAAGTTAGTTATAAGAAAACTTCTGGTCTAAGGGGAAAATGGAGGAATAGCCTGAACAAGTCTCTTACTGGGGTACTGTTTAAAGGTTCTGTTATACAAGCTGAGCATGTAACAGACTTTGTTTTTTTTCTAATAGATAGGCATGTCAGGTCATTATTATGGAAATGTGGAATACATGAGTGGAGGAATAGCCTGAACAAGTCTCTTACTGGGGTACTGTTTAAAGGTTCTGTTATACAAGCTGAGCATGTAACAGACTTTGTTTTTTTTCTAATAGATAGGCATGTCAGGTCATTATTATGGAAATGTGGTGAATACATGAGTTACTTTGTTATCATCAACGATAAATCTAAATGTCCAATGTTTAAATAATTTTTTTTTTTTTAGATCATTAATGAATATCTAGAACTTACTGGGGGGCCAGTAGTCATTGATGCCATCTTAGGAAAATCTTTGGAAATCTGTTTGTATTTCTGATTCAAGTGTTATATAAATTTGGTTTCTCTGGGGAAATGAATCCTAGTGGCTTATAAAATCCAGCAATTAGTGTAGAGTGTTGTCAGTATAAAAGACATGAGCTGCAGAATTTGTTACTGTTATGGAACTAATAAAAAACCCCACCTTTTGCTTATTCAGCAGCCACTGTCTTAGGATGCATCTATGCTGCAATCACCAATTTGAAGACAGATACAGTTTTGGTGGAGCAAATTTTTGGCTGTTTTGAGTTCAGGTAGTAGTTAGAAAGTAGTACTTAAATCTCAGAAAAATGAGGTTGTCTATGTATATGGATATTTCAGCTATTGTACTGTAAACAGTTTCTATGTTTGTAAAGCTTCTTTTGGAAATCATTTGTATCATTTGCCATTATAGAATCAGAATCTGTGTATCTTGTTTAAAAGGCTTTTTTAAATGGACAAAATAGTACTGTGTTAAATATAAGTACAGATGGAGAGTAAGGGCTTTCAGGAAAGTCCTGTGCATCTACAATTATTAATAAACGATAACTGTCTATCAGTTACAGCTATGATCTATCTCACTCCCTTCAGTATAATCTTACTGTCCTGAGAATGCCACTTGAGACATTAAAAACTGAAACAACTCAGACCCGTCAAGAGAGTTTTGATATATTTGAAGATGAAGGACTTTCAACACAGGGTGGAAGTGGTAAGCCAATATGCCTAATTAAACTAATGTTGTTGGTCATAGTAGAACATATTCTGAATGTACTCAAGTTTACTTTTGAGAAACACTTGGGTCTTCTGTATTGATCAGTAGTCTCATAACAGTCGTGAGTTAATAAAAGATTACAGAAAGTGCCAATTACAGACACTTGAATTTGAACAATGCAATTTCTAGAGGTGATTAATCACTGTTTTGTTAATTTACATTGCAGCTCAGGGAGATAATTGAGCACGCTGATGTTTTTTAGCAATTGATTCTCCAACTGACTTGTAAGACTCCCAATAGGAATGAATTACAAAGAGAGTGGGAAGCAATAACTGATTAAGTACTAATAAATCTTTTTTGTTTCATGTTGGAAAATATTGATGACAGGAATTGTACAAAGCTAGTATCAACTTGATGTAGTAAGCTCTATCAGAATGTCTAAGAAAAGTTACTGATTTCAGTTGAAAACTACAGCCTTCACTTTGGATCTAACGTGTTCGTAAGAGTGTAAAGATGACCAGCTAGACAGGAAACTATTTTCTCTCCCTTTTGCTTCACACTTAAAAAAAAAAAAAAAAAAAAAAAAAAAGTTGCACGGGGGGGGTTTTATTTGTACCTTTTTAAAGTGCGTGCTGTG
>NW_008796222.1:8294234-8308983 GCF_000699145.1 Aptenodytes forsteri | reverse complement strand
CTGTGACTTGTTCTAATTATCTGAATGCTTGCCAAAAAATTAAATTATAATTTTTTTTTTTTTACTTTTTGGTATTGTACATGTGACACCACTTTTTTCCTTGTTTAATCATGAAATATCAGAAATAACAGTGCTATCTTTGATTCATAATGCATACATTGCTGTAAAAGTGGTCTCAGAGCTGTGGAGATACAACAAAGTTCTTAAGTAGTAATAGAACACCATGCCTATTAAATACATCACTGGTAAGCAAAACAATAGGATAAAGGAAGCCTGATACTATGTTGTTTAACACTATCAGCTTGATATGGAAGCCAGTTTAGATGCAACACAGAATCTGGATCTGTGCTTGTATTTCTTATAAAGAGGCTCAACAGCCTCTCTGCATCACCACCGTTACTCATAGTCACTCGGTGTGTAACCTCTGTTGCACAGGAAATATAATACTAGTCCTAAAGTAACTTTGGTTCTTGGAGATAGTGTGAATTGCATGACTCGTCTTCTATCTCTTCTAACCCAAAATGAATCTTCCGAGGCACTGAAGAAGGAATTTATTGGTCCTACTTTCTGTGCCTCCAAAGGGGATGCTGAAGGTCTGACGAGCACATAGTTAAAATAGAGAAATGCCCGAAACAACCCCTGACCCAAATTTATGCAAGACAAACTTGTACATTGCCATCCTTTCGTTTTTGACACCCTAGAATAGACCTACACTGACTACAACTCAAAGAATGATAATGAACATTAGGTAGTATCTTTGATACTGGAACTTACTATGTTAAATAGTTGTAAACATCTATTGTACTGTCATTTAAAAGTTTAAAAGCAAAAAGTAATGCTGTATACAGTGTGCGCTAAATTCTATGGAAAAATTGAAAGATAATCAAATAATGTATTTTCTTTTAAAGAAAAGAAATTGGTTGTCAAATACTACAATGGCAGAAATGACCATAAAGAGTGGAGGGAGCAATAATTTCTCCTCTGCAAAGGCTCTTACTTGCAAGATCCCTCAGGAATCCATACAGTGGCATCGTCTCTTCCATGTCTTTGTGAAAACATTGGGAGATAAAGATGCCGTAACCTTGACCCCATCAGCAGCATGCTGATAGCACACACAACTCCATTTCCAGTAGATATCAGCACCGTATCTGTTCATATGATAGAATATGTGTAAGAAATAGCCGCATGTCATTCAAGAGCAAATTCTCACTAAAGTAACACTACTAGAAATGAGAAAGACCTGACCAAGTGTTTGTGGCCAGATTCCACTGAATGTATACACTCCTTCACCAAAATGGTTACATTGATTTTTCCCTTAGCTTGTGGGAAGTTGGGTGACTACGTAGCAACAGTTTGTTCAACAGCTCCATTTTCACCTTCAGTCTGTTGGGAGAACTCATCTTTTTCTCCCAGTAAAACATTTGGCTGCTATAATTGATGTACGTACTGCTACAATATAACTCATTGTGCTGGTTTTGGCTGGGATAGAGTTAATTTTCTTCATAGTAGCTAGTATGAGGCTGTGTTTTGGATTTGTGCTAAAAACAGTCCTGATAATACAGCGATGTTTTCGTTACTGCTGAGCAGTGCTTACACAGAGTCAAGGCCTTTTCTGCTTCTCACCCCGCCCCACCAGCGAGCAGGCTGGGGGTGCACAAGGGGGGATGTTTGGAGTGATGGCGTTTGTCTTCCCCAGTAACCGTTACGCGTGATGGAGCCCTGCTTTCCCAGAAGCTTCATTTGAAAAAACTAGACAAAAAATGTAGCTAATATAGTTCTTGTCCTATTCCTTCTCTTTAAGATTCAGACTCATTCAGTTCCCTTCACCACCTTTTAGTGCCAGTCGTCATCTTGGTCCTGATTTTTGAAACAGAAAAAGACTCAGGTTCCAGATGTATCAGAAATTGAATTTTTATTTGCAGGTCTACGATAGCTGCATTTCTTGGTGTCAGTGCAAATTAGGAAAACCAGGCTAAATTATGTGAGAAGGGGATTGACATGCTTTTTGTAAAGGGGGCCAGGGCTATGCATGATCTTCCAGAGCCTAACAGGTAACTCCAGAGGTGACCCAGAATTGAAAAGCTTGTAAAGTCCTCCTATGAGAGTATTTTTGCCTTAACTGGGATTCACAACTTGATTTATTTCCCTTATTATCAAATCCTCTGCTGCTGCCGTGCAGAGATCTCTTCTCAGTACTGGAAGTATCAGAGACTTCTACATGAAGGCACTCAAATACTACAGTGACTGGCAACCATAGAAAAATTGGAAATCTTCGTAAACGGTGAACTTTAGCACGTGCCTGAAGTTATCTGTGTTTGGCAAACTTCAAGGATGCGAGTAAATGATATGCTGAGTTGCAGTCAAGGGAGAATCAAAATAAAGGTCCAATGACCTGGATTTAAAAACAGTCCAATGCAGGTAAGCTTGTTTCTTAATTGCTAATGCATTTTCATTGTAACAACTTCCTAGGTGTATTTGGGATTTGCAGTAAGCCTTACGAAAAGTATGTGTGGAATGGCAAGCTTCTGGATGCAGTAAAAAATACTATTCATCGTGACTGGCTGCTGTATATTATTCATGGATTCTGTGGGCAATCAAGTATCCTTTTACTGTTGTAACGAATGTTGGTTTATCAATTCATTTATTTTTAAAAAGTTTGAAGGTGTGAAATACATTGAATTATTTCTTTGTCATGTAAATACTTTTCAATTTTAGATTTATTCACTGGCTTTTACTTTCATTACTTTTCTAGGTTTTATGGCTAAACAGGAAATACGGTTATGTTCTTATTACAGGGTCCTGACACAGGTAGTCTGCGTTCTCAGTGAGGCACTCTTTGTAAGCATGGGGTTTAGTAATAAAGAACTTGAGAGGATTTTAAGGCTCAGCTGTATTTTTTCACTGATTTTTGATTGATATTTGAGGAAGGGGAGAAAAGCTAAACAGAACTGAATTGCTGACATAGAAATGTTCTCTTACTAATCTCCTTTAAAACATTTTTTTAGTAACTGAGATTTGCAGAAATTCTGTTTCTGTTGAAGGCGATGATAGAACTTCATGCCTGTTGTGTGAAGAGAGTTAAGTAAACACTAGAACATCTGAAAATCTTTTTTGCTGACTATATATTATTTAAAATGGGTAAATGGGTCTATGTATGTTGTAGTAGTGGGAGAGAAAGCCCAAATGCATATCACACTCCAAAGAAATGCCATCTCAACATCTTAGTTGATAAGAATTTAGTATATTACAGAGACACTATATTTTAATCATCAATGTTATCATGTTAGTTCAAAAGCCTGTCAACAAAATATCTGGGGAAGCAAATACAATTAAGGTTAGTGGTGTCTCCGCAAAATTTAATTTTGTTTTTTCATGATTGTAAGGCTGCTGGTCATTGGCTTGGTCCCCAGACAGAAAGCTAGATCTCTTTTTATATACCACTATTTTGTCTGGGGTCTCACTTAATCGAAGTGGTAGCTGTGGATCAGACCACCAGCATTATGCCTGCAGCTGCTTTGTGAGTGACAGTACTCTTTGCTCTAGGTATCTGATGAGCACATGTCGTCTTCCCTCTTTCCTGTGCCTCCATTCTGCTAAGGAAGCAGTGATAGTCATGTTAGACATCTGATTCTATCTCTTTTGTTTTTAATAAAAAATAAAAAGCCTAAAAGAAAGCCACCTCTGCATCTGAAGCTGTTTGCCTCTGGCTTTCTGTTGGTGTTACTTAAGTAGTTGCATATTTATCTGCTTTTCCAGACAAATAATTAGAGGGTGACTAATATACCTGATCTGAAAATAGAAGCTCCCAGGCTTTAATCCTAGTATTCACAAAAGCAGTATTTGCGGCCCAAGATGAATCTTGTACCTACTTCACCTACACTGTCATTCATAAAATAAATACTTCTCTTCCATATGTTGTGAAAAGTGGTTGATGTATTATAACATAGATTCCCTTTTCAAAGTTTTTCAGAACGACTGTTGAAAAGGGCAGTGCTCTCTCCAAGCTGCAAAAGAAATTTGGAAGTGATACTCATCTCTATTAATAAGATTTTAGTAAATCGGATGTTTCACTTTCATACACTTTTTTTAGAATTTATTTTTGTTTGCATGAAGCAAGTGAACGAAAATTTGCATGTGACATGTAAACCTTAACTTCTCTTTCAAGAACTGTTAATATATGGTCGCCCTATATATGTCACTCTCATAGCCAGAAGATCAAGCAAATCCCCCGCCCCCCCCCCCCCATGAAAGCTTGAACTTGACTGACTGGAGAACTGAAATGTTTTAGAGGGTTGTTAGGGCTTTGGTTTAAATTATGCTATTAGATGATATCACAGCTATCATTACATTTTTAATTCAGATAATACAGCTGTTCTTAAAATAATAAGTCTTAACTGGCAGTTTTTTGTGGGTTTTTTTTTGTTTTACATTGAGAGATACTGTTATTTCCCAAATAGAAAAAAAAATAATAAAATCAGATAATATGCATTTAGGGACAAATGGGAGTTTAACTTTCAGTGGTGTTCCCACTACCATGATTTGGTCTCTTACAGTTTAATTGTACTCTGTTTGTAATGCTCAATTCTCTATAATGTGTGCAGCTCTGAAGTGTCATGTCTACATTATAAGTGTATTTCTGTTTGTTTTAGGGAGATGTTGCTAATGAAGTGGAAACTGAACAAATACTTTATGATGCTTCAGTTATGTCATTTTCTGCAGGGAGTTATTCTTCCTACGTTCAGGTTCGAGGATCTGTCCCTCTGTACTGGTCTCAAGATATTTCAACTATGATGCCTAAGCCACCCATAACATGTATGTACAAATTATTCTTTGTGATAGTTTATGGTTAGTGCTGTGTCCTAAAGGAACACCTGAGAGAGTAAGTGAAAACTAAGTTTGCAAAATTGAACAAATTGTCTATGCGTTTGTTCTTTGGGAAGCTATAATTTAAGGTAAACCAATGTTCTTTATAATAAACATGGAATATACATATTCAATCATATAAAAAGCTGCATTTGATGAAATTGAATAGGAAGAAATCTCCATCTTAGTCTTCACATTCAGAAATGGAATACAAAAAACTTATGTTTGAAGATGTCCACTTTCTTTGTGCTTATTATTTTGCATACAAAGTTAGCTACATTTATCTTAGTATTGTGGATACCATTTTGAACCTATTGAAAACGGTGGAAAATATCTGAGCTAAGTTTAACGGGACTAGAATACTTGCTCTTTGTAAGCATCTTTCTTTGTAAGCTTTCTAAGCATCTCATGAAAGTTTTGGTTAAGAAGTCACTTCCAATTTGGAAAAGGGAAGATTTTTTTTAACAGCTTTTGCATGAAGAGGGGAGAGTATGTAATTGTGTCATTACTGTTGGAGAATTAGTATGTATTTTGTGAAGAGTACTTTTAAGGGGAAATGATTAATTGACTACAGCTCGCTTGATATTGCCCTGAATACACGTATTTGTTGCAGTGGACCAAGCAGATCCTTTTGCACATGTTGCTGCTCTTCACTTTGACCAAATGCTTCAGAGATTTGGCTCTCCCATTATTATTTTGAATCTTGTGAAGGTACAATATTTTGAATATTTTCTATATGTTTTCTAATTTTTAATATGATGCTTACTTCTGTAGAGTCTCTGTGTAATTTTGGTTGTGCTGTAAACTAATACTAGCTTATAAATGGCATATTTTCTTCATAAATCTCATCCTACATGGAATAGTACATAACCCTAACTGCTTCCACTACAGCCCTTCAAAAAAAGAAGTTTCCCATGTTTATAGACTGCTTCTAGTAACCTTTCATTGTTGTTTTCAAGTTTTTGATATTACCCATTAGATGTGAGTAAGTCCAAATAAATTTACCACTAAATTTAGTTTAGAACTAAAAAATGCTAAAATAGTATGGTACCATGCAAAGTGAGGTTTGTAGGCTTCTTGACACAGATGACTGAGTTATTTGAAATATTATGATAAAGACTTATCTTTTGTTGTTTGCTCCGTCTGGTAGAGTCATGGAAGTACAAGCGGGAGAGAAAACTGAAGCATCTGATGCTAGCTAACGGGCAGTGCCAGTGGCAGCAGAGCTGGACTGATGGGGGGAGCTTCGTGATTGCTGCAGTAATTCAGTTAAATGCTGTGTGAGAGGCTGTGGTACAAAGCCTGGATCCCGGGTGGCACTGTGATTTTGGTTATTGCATCTTTTATTTGTGTTGGGGTTTTTTTTTGTTTTGGTTTCTGTTCTGATCCAATAATTTTCTGTGGTGGTGTCTGTTTCCACATTTGAGTTTAATATATTGATTTGTTTTGCTTGAATCATATCTTATTTCTTTTTAGTCTTTAAAAGAAATCATTTAAATTTTCATGTTGTAGAGCTGTATTTGGTAGAAAAAAGGATCTTTTATGTGCATGTAGGATCTGTTCCTAGTATAAAAAAACAGGGAAAACACAAAAGGAAGGATTTAAAAACTAAGTTCTAATAAATGGCAACTAGATAACCTATTTTCTATTTCTAGAAGCTTTCCTGTGTAGGAGTGCTTTTAAGACTGTCCAAGAGTCTGTGGAATCAACTTAGGAAAACGTGTGTTGACAAGAAAATGATTTTATCTCTTACAGCCATAGTTTTCAAAAGCCATTGTTATAGTGTGAGTCGACTCACATGACCTTGACATGTGAATCATTATATCCTTTTATTCACAGGACTTTTGATACAGTGGATGAAAATGCATCTCTTTCTTTCCCTCTCTGTAGATGCTCAATATTAAGATGCTAAAATTCATGTTCCTTTATTACTTTATGTCCCGTTTTAAAAAAAACAAAAAGAAAAGAAAAAGAAGCAAGCAGGAGAAGCCCCCAAATCTGAACACCTTTTTTTGGATGTTGCTGTTGCTTTTACACAAATGCTAAGCACTTCTATCTCCAGTACTTCTATTATTTGATTTCTTAAATGTTGATGAAACATAAATCTGTGTCTTCCTATATTTGTCTATCCTAGAAACTTGTTAACTAGTAATTAATGTATTAGGCTTCCTTTGAGTTGTTCATTTAGGACTGCTATTATATATTTAAAGCAGTTTCTATAACATAGGTTCAGTATAGGTTTTAGTTTGGATGAAGTTGAGAGGAAAGCCATACTAATATATAGAGTGCCAAAACATATGGTATATTCTGAGAATGGCAACATAATTCTAATTTTTTAAAATTATTGCAAAGCTGGGAGATGGGAGCTGTTGTTCCCCATCTCCTCTCAGTAATGGAGAAGAATTTGCTTGGGTCCTCTTGTACCCCAGGATTGAATGGGATACTTTCCTTTCTGCCTGTCTTTATCCTCCTCTTCTGTCTTTTGTCCATTTCCTCTGTATTACCACTTTTGTTTCCTTGTGCTCTTCTTCGCTTTTATGGGGTTCCATTTTTCAGCCAATGATTATGCACAGTTGAAATGGCTGACTCTTACTACTAATACAGATCAATTGTTAAAAACCCAGAATGTTTAGATTTTTCTGTCTCTTCTGTTCTTAATTTAATTGTACTAGTTATGAAGAGCTGCCTGCTGTTGTTACAGCTTCTTACAGCTTCCGCTTCTAATTTGTATTGTATATACATACATGTATATGTGTATGTATGAGAGTTACATACATTTGTTAATGACAATTGTAATGTTAAATTCCTTTTCTTATTGCTAAAGGAACGTGAAAAAAGAAAGCACGAAAGGATTCTTAGTGAAGAACTTGTTGCTGCTGTGACATATCTCAACCAGTTTTTACCCCCAGAGCATGCAATTATATATATACCCTGGGATATGGCCAAATACACAAAAAGGTAGAAAAGATCCTTCTTTGTACTAGTGCTCTTGTAGCCACAATACAAATAATTGTATGCTACTGAGTGTCTCTCTTTTCAGTTGCATGAAATGCTGGGAGAATTTTATTAAAATCTATGGGCAGAATAAAACCTCAGCTTTCTGAAGGATTTTTAATGTTTTCTATGGGTTCTTACCAAAGTGGAGCAAGGTCTGAAAACTTTGAAATTCTCTGCAAAGGAAAATTTTAGAGAAAAGCCACAAAAAAGCCATCAACATTCACTTTTCATTTTGAGTTAGTCAAAACACTGCGTTTTGTCAGGTGTTCCATTTCAGTCATTGAATTTATTGAGTTTCAGAATTTTGGAAAACAAGGGGTTTCATATCAATCAGTCTTTTCCATTTCCTCTTCCAAAAGGAAATTAGGATATTAATTTCAGTGTTATAAAGCATTTAGGTTATTAGAAGCATGTATCTTAGAAAGGCAATTATATTCTGTAACTTTTTATTCTATAATTTTGGACAATAGAATGCTGGACTAAGATCATGTGGAAAGGATGAATGTTTTCCTAAATGTAGAAATATTTACAAGGCACAAACATTTTAAATCTACAGGTATAGATTGCTATTCTTAAGTAACACACAACTTGGTTGTAAAGTTGTCTGGCCTGCGTATGTTTACTGTATCTTATAATGCCAGAAATTTTAGAAGAATGACAAGAATTGTTGGATCAACTTTCAGGTATCTGTTACTATATCAGTGTGAGCAAAACAATGGAAAAACTGGTACGGTTCAAAGGACAGGAATATAATCAATGTTTGCTGATTAAAATTTTATGAAAAAAGCTTTGGAAAACAATCCTTATTCGCTGTTTGAGATTACAAGTTGGTTGATACGATTGGTCATGTAGGTGTGAAACTGTTACTTTAAAGTTTGACGTGGTTTCACACTACATTTTTATTCTAAAATGGCATTGTGTACAGTTAGGCGTTTATTCAATTGTTTGTGTTATGATTAAATAGCAAATCTCAAAATAAGGCTAGATTTCCTTTCAGAAGATGCGCTAGGTGCAAGTTCTTGGGTTTCATATGGAGTGATGCTGATGAAGCTTAGTGGTCTATCCTATATGGGAAATGATACTGGGTGATCAAAGGATTCTCCTTCTAGCTTTAAGCTTGAGGTATATCTATATACATATCCACCCTAGTACAGATATAAAAAATACCTGAGGACTTTGAACAAGGTTAATTATTAAGGCAAGCAAGAGAGATTTAAGAATGGAAGATAATGTATATGTCTGCCTAAAGAATTGACGGTTTCAGGAGTACTGAGAACGTGTTTGCTTTAACATGTAGTTTTGAAGTAAGTTTGCTGGAAAGTAGTACTGGTGAAAATGTTCCAAAATATTGCTTCTATCTCAATATAAGCAATCTTTAAAAAATAAATAATTGTTTCTGTTACTTGAAATGTAAACACTAATAAAACCTTTGAAAATAAAATTATGAGTAAACAAAAGTTGAAGTCCCCAACAATGAATGAATGGATGCCCTGATCTGAGCAGGAGGTGCAGGACATCATGAAGGCCACACAAGGAAACAAATGTTACTGAACAAAACAGCACCTTGCAAACAAAATGAAGGAATATGATTTAGCATAATCATATATCCTTTTCTGCCTCATTCTTCTTTTGTGAATCACAGAAAGTTTGGTAGAGGAAAATTAGTGTGATATGAAAGTCAAGGAATTTTAGATTTTTGAAGTCTTCCACTTGCAGTTTATGTAATATGTTTTATTAAAAAGTAAACAAAATTGCTCAGATATTCTGTTTCAGTGTCTGTTTCCTAAGTCTGTAAAATCTAAGAAAAATGTAGACATAATTACTGTTGGATAAATAAAGCTGCGACGCGAGTCTTCCTTTAAATCATTTTTGTTTCTCTCCTCAGCAAACTTTGCAATGTCCTTGATAGACTGAATGTGATTGCAGAAAGTGTAGTAAAGAAAACTGGATTTTTTGTAAATCGGCCTGATTCCTACTGCAGTATCTTGCGGCCAGATGAAAAGTACGTATAATTTAATTGATGCGTAATGAATAACATCTATTCCTTGGAGGGTTGTCTGGAATGTCTATGTCTATTACATTATTTCTTACTTTAAGGCTTAAATTAATATGAAAAAATGTAATTCATTATTAAGTTATAGCTGAAAGGATTGCAGTCAGAGGTACATGCTAAGAAATACTAATACACTGAAAGAGTACAATTACGCTGCTGCTGTTCTACTCGTAAGGAATTCTTAATTCAAACCATTATTTGTAACTTGTAATCTGTGCCGTGTGTTTATATAAAGGGTTTTGGTTTTTTTTCACCTTAACCAAAGGAATCCTAAATTTGGGGGTAAATTTAAGAAAGCAAACAACATTTGGAGTTTTAAGTAGCTTCTTTTGAGGCATACTAATAAGATAACTATCATCTAAATTTTACTGAGTCGGTTGTTTTCCAATGGCTTTTATGGTATTCATACATATAAAATTTAAAACTTTTTTTAAAAATAGAAACTATTTGCTTAGACTGCTGCAGAAGTACAGTGATTTAATCAGCTGAATTCTCTCAAGTCCCTGAAAATCCAGAAGTAAAATAATTGCACATTAAAATTTCAATAAGTTTTTGATTCAAGTTTTCATATTAGGGATCTAATTCATCACTACCCAAATGGGTGTTCATATTTTACATGGAGAGCATCCTTGCCTGTTTAGCCTGTCTTCATTTAGAAACAGTCTGAGCTAAAACTCTCATAGGCTTTCGTAGAGCTTTTCTCTGCCGTGCAATGCAGCAAACATGGTGGCTGTAAACTAGCAGGAACAAGATCAATACATCCATGTAATGCTGTGTTCTGTAGAGAGAGTCTGGTAAGTCTCAAATGTAGTATATAGGCTTGCCACAGCAGTGCTCTGGTCAGGCTAGGTAACCCTACTAACTTGAAAATATTCAGTAGTTCAGGGGCTACTTGCACCGAGCGTAACTGCTCCTCTACCTCAAAATGTCATTAATTTCTGATTCATGTTCTCTGGCTGTGGGGTACAGTTAAGGCCTATACAGAATTGGAAGACCTGGAAAATATGTATATATATGTATGTATCCAGCATGTATGCCTAGAATCAGTATGAGGGGAGATTTAAATCAACCAGCTTGTGCTACAGTGTATGTTAGGCCTCTACCTTCCAGTTGTTGGCGTTGTACCTACTTCAATTTTTGTGCACTGAAAACCTGATCTAGCAACACTTGTGTTGCCCGTGCTCTGTTTTATGGCGAGCAAAACAAATATTTTGCATGGCTTTGGAATGTTTCTACTTTAAGGCTAGATATTTATTTTTTTTTTCCCAATTTCATTTAAATACAACATCTTACTGCTGCATAGAGCTTTCACTGCTTTCTGCTATTTAGGGATATCGGTTTTGCTTTGTGGCAGGTTTCTAATTGTCACCCTTTTTCACTGAGCAGATCAATACATAGTATGATCTGTTATTTTTTGAAATGATTTGTGAGTCATTCTGTTTTGTTTCTCTTTCAGGTGGAATGAACTGGGAGGTTATGTTGTTTCCACTGGTCGCTTGCAGGTACTCAAATATACTTTATTAACTCATAGTTATAATGATATAGATCAGCACTCCCAAAGCACCAGTGAACCATTTCACTTAAATATCTGATTGGTGATTCAGTGTGCTCTTAAATTAACATTTATAGTAAACAGCATTATTGTAGTCCATCCCAGAAATCCAATTGAGAAATAGGGCTTAAAGTTCTTGCGTGGTACCACAAAACCTTATGCTGTTGGAATTGTATTTTTGCTGGAGGTAGTCTGAGAAATGCTCGTATTTTAAACGTTTCCATTACTATTTAGTCTGTAGTGTTACCAGTGCAGTGAGAGTTAAAACAGCAGCATTTTAGCAAGCCGCATAATACAATGTTACACAGAAGAGGTGAGGAATAAGCATACTTAGGCCTGGTGACATAGTCATACACAGGAAAATGGGTTATTAAAAGCATTTTTACCAGTGCTGAATACTCTGTACATTGTTACAATTTCCATCACTAAAAGAAAATAAAACTAGAAACACTGCTTTCTGTAAGGTCAGAAAAGTGCTGACTAAACTGTAAACCGTACGGTACCAGATTTATACCTGAATGTTACGATTATATACTCTGAACACAGGGCATATTCTTAAGAAGCATTAGTTGCTTTTGACTTGCCATTCATAATTTTGTAGTTCTTGTAAGTTAGAAAGCATGTGACCATTCCTTTACCAGCTGATCACTGGGATATGTTTGTTGAGGGCAGATAAACAGTGGAGTAGATAGAATTTGATCTGTTCTAAAATAAAACATATCAACGCTAGTTAGATTTTTTTAATGTTAGTCTTACAGGTTTACCTGTATTAGGGGAATGATTATTTTATCTATCTTTCAACTTTAATAATTCGTGGTAGTCACCATTGGCATACATGTAAGCATTTGGATCACAGTTAATCTCGGAATAGACATCTTGTGAGTCACGCTCAAAAAGTGCTTCTTTATTAAGGCAATAAAAGTTTAGTTGACTAGCTTGGATGTAGCCATGTATATTTGAGCAGAAGAATGCCCCATGCTATTATATTAAAATACGTTTCTTGCAGCTGTTCACATTATAAAATAACTTTGTGTGCATTATGGAATTGAAGAATGGTGGTACAAGCAGCATACAAGAATATGTGCATGACTGACCTTCAACAAAATGTTCATGTGTGTTGCTCCAGATATGGAAAACTTAAAATATAAGCACCATTACAGTAGAACCACAGCAAGTTAGAAGTGTGCTTTATTTTTTGGAGTAGTTACAGCATACTTGAAAATAAGACCTTCTTCACTGAAATAACATAGCTTTTCTTTTTAAGGTAAATCTTTAGGGCTATTTGTGAGTTGAAGGAGAGATGCAGTTTGTGTGATGATAGAAGCAAGAATATTTTGAAAGTAGGCATTGCAGCAGTCTGATGTAGTTTGCTAGAGTTTAATAGTTTTTAACATTTTTTAGAAATGTCTTTCCTCAAATTTTTGTGAACTGATGTAATTTGAGATTTGACGAGTCTTGGATAGTAGGAAAAAAGTAATAATCATGAGTGTAGTAATTTGTTAATTAAGAAAAAATCTCTTATTTGAATTGCTTTACCAGACTGGAGTTCTCCGAACCAATTGTGTGGACTGTTTAGATCGCACTAACACAGCCCAGTTTATGGTGGGAAAATGTGCTTTGGCATACCAACTCTATTCACTGGGATTGATTGATAAACCAAATTTACAATTTGATACAGATGCTGTTAGGTAAGATATGTTAATAAAGTGTGTCATGGTTTTATTTTTTAATTTTGTGTCGAGATTTGGGGAAATTATGTCTATGTAGAAGAAAAGTGCAATTCTTTCTATTGGAATGATTTAATAACGTTTATTCATCCAGGTTTAAAAAATCTATACTTGAAATCTTCTTGAGAAAATTCAGTCATGCTGAAAATTTGCTCTTCTGGAAAAGTATGTTATTCAGGCTTCTTACAAGATAACTGCTTGACTTCATTCTCTTTATATGCCTAAACTTAAAGCTATAAGAGTTTTCCTTTTAAATAAAGGTAACAAAACCCCCACCCCAGTCTTTTACACTTACTTTACTTGTTTGAGGCAAAATGCTGCCGAAAAATGAAAACGGAAATAAGTACATGCTTTTATGGAGAATGACAAACTGATATTTGTATAGAAGTACATCTTACCTTGCTGTTTCCTACTTTTCCTTTGGAAAAATTTTGTGCTTTTTGATTTATTGAAGAAAAGCTTTCAGCAAAGTTGTTCTCTCACATCAAGTATCAACGATACTTACTCAAGCATCCTCAAACCATTTAAGAAAACCCAGCATTTAAATTGAAATGCTTTGGGGGTCGGGGGGAGCTAAGCTACTTAACTTGTGAATATGCTTCAGAAATTGATGTAAGAGTCCTTGAGGTGATGTGGTTTTATTCCTTAAAGCTGCTGTCGTGACTGTGAAACTTATGGCTTCATTGCTGGTTTTGACTAGTGGTTTGATAGTTTCAGAATGTGGAAATGTAACTCGTATTTCAGAAAAGACAAAGTACTCAGTCTCCCCTCCCCTTTACTCGAGACATACCTTCAGCTCCTCTTCTTTCTCCCATTAGCTTCCAGCACTTGCCTGGTGCCAGGAGCTGGTATGTGCCACAGAAACAACCTCACTTGCAGCATGTTGGCTCACTGTGCAAGCGGTGGCTCCTGGCCTCTGCCTGATGGCCAGGGAGAGCACCCGCTGGCTGACTTCCTCGGTGTGCTAGCAATGCCTTTTGTCCACCATGTCCCAGCTGCTGGGTGCTGCATGTTTACCTCTGGCAGCAAACAACTGCTGCTGCAAATACCAGTTGCTGTGCAGCCTCCTGGGGACTCAGCAATTGGACTCTTGGGTTCTAACCAGAGGGGATCAGGAGGTGGACAGGTCTCTTATATCCACTCTCTACAGCTACCACTTACTTCAGCACCTCAGGCTGCATTTTACTATCTTTCCTTAGGCTTCACTACCTCCCCCCTTCCCACCCCTATTTTGGGACCCCAAATTTCCTCTGTTGCTTCCTGCTGCAATAGTCCCATGCTTCCTGTCTATCTTCTCTCCCTCCTGCTTCCTCTCTATGCCCAAACCACCCAAATTCCCATCTCTTACCATCGTATCTTGAGATTATACTAGTTGCTTTGTCTCTGATCTGTCTCTGTCTCTGATACCTTATTTCTCATTATCAGAAATAGTGTGGCCAGCGGGAGTAGGGAAGTGATCGTGCCCCTGTACTCGGCACTGGTGAGGCCGCACCTCGAATACTGTGTTCAGTTTTGGGCCCCTCACTACAAGAAAGACATTGAGGTGCTGGAGCGTGT
>NW_008796222.1:8290430-8293936 GCF_000699145.1 Aptenodytes forsteri | reverse complement strand
CCCCATCCCTGGAGGTATTTAAAAGACGTGTAGATGTCGTGCTTAGGGACATGGTTTAGTGGTGGACTTGGCAGTGTTAGGTTTACAGTTGGACTTGATGATCTTAAAGGTCTTTTCCAACCTAAATGATTCTATGATTCTATGATTATCTCTCTGAAATGTAGCTATTAACTTGGTGTAAAAGGTTACTTTTCTCTGGCCACATTTGACTTTTTTCTTCTCCATTGCACTAGATGTATGCCTGTCTGAAACTGATTTTGTCATCTGTTGAGACTTGGTTCTGAATTACTGTATTCAGAAAAATTAAAAAATCCTGCTCCATAATGCAACAAATTCTGAAGACAGGCATGTGCTATACTGTCTCTCCGTTATGCAGTCTTTCACTTTGACCTCCTGCATTCTTGTTCCCTGCATTGTCTCACATCGAGTATCTGCTTCCTGCGTACTCTGCCTCTTCATTTACACTCTTCTTGCTGGCCAAAGAGGGCGATCTGTAGTGGTCTGTCTTCCTTAATTTAGCTAATGTGTCTGAAAAACTAACTTTTTTTCATCACATTCTTTGACTGTCTTTATAATTCTGATTTTTCTCATATGGTCTCACTGGCTGGCTACAATCCAGAATTTCTGTGGAACTAGATTTCTGAAGTCAGCATTTTATTCTGGTTGGCCATCCTGAGGGATAAAGAAACCATGCATCTTGAACAGTCCAATTTTATGTCTAGCAAGATTAATCTTCTTAATGACTTTGTTGCACAGGACCGTTTCTGCAAGCTATATTTCTTAGTGATTCCTTCAGTGTGATTGTTGTCCTATCTAGGAAGTTTCCTAGACAAAGTGTACCTTAGCAGCTTATTTTATCATATGTAGTTACCTTTTCTATCTACAGAATACTAGTCTTTGTTTGACTGCAGGCTTAATATTCTGAGGCTGTGGAAGGGTAATTTAATTCTACAAGTCCTTTCCAAATCAAGTGGATCAACGTCCTTAATGAATTTTAAATTGTCTGCTTTCTGTGAACCTGTATTGCAATGTCATTGGAACTCAATCAATCCCCCATGGCTGATTGGGAAATTTTTGAGAGATATCATCCTTTTACCTGCCAATTTTTGCCTTCAACCAGTTTTTTAGCTTTTAGTTGACCAGCATTGCTGTCTTTCCCCTTGTATAAAAAATTGACACCACCTCACTCCCCCCCCCAAAAAAAAAAAACAAACAAACAAACCAACCCACCAAACCCAAAGAAACAGGAGATTCTCATACATGGTATCATGAGCTCTGAACAATTTGTGTGGAGGTAAGTGGGTTTTGGTTTGTTTCTTTTGTTGTTGGGGTTTTTTTTAAGTTAATAAGCAATATTTCCTCCTAATTGATCTTTTTGTACTTGACCTTGGGCAAAAGATTTGCTGGACAGCTATTTTGGTTTTACAGAAATTGATTGCTGCTTAGATAAGTGTTCTTCATCCAGAACCGTTTGAGGACTTCAGTCAGATGGTTGCTGGGTTACTTATGCAGTACTATCCCTTTATTGGAAACTTCCTTAAGGGAATGCTTTTGTTTTTTTGTTTTGGGTTTTTTTATTTTGTTGTTGTTTTGTTTTATTTGTTTCTACCCTCCTTTCCACTTCTTAAGGACTTCTTTCTTCTCAGGTATTACAGTCTATCACATGCAGATGCCTGAGTTACTGTGTCTTGCTATACTGATGTGAAATACATGGTGGTTGGGGTTCTTTTTTGTTTTGTTCTGTTTTGGTTTTTTGCCTCTTAACTAAACGCTCAGCCTCTTTTAGCAAGATGTCATCCTTGTCATTGTCTTGCTCAAGCAAGGCCACAGTCTCCGTTTCTGAGAAGCACTTTTCAATGTTATCTTTTAGACTGGGTGTCATCTCCGTAGGATAGCCTTGTTTTCTGAGACTGTTGTCTTGTTTTTGTCATTGATGGGGTGCTTCTTGATAATTTTCGCTATTTGGACTGCTCTTAGTTTGGAGTCTACTGTCAACTGCCTTGATGCTAGAGGACTGTGTTGCTTTTAGCCAGCTCTCCTTGTTCATCTTAGCAGCCAACTCTTTCTACTTTCTTCTTACATCATGTTTCTCCAGCTCCAGCAAATGGTATCTGACTGCCATTCACGTTTCTTACAAGTCATGTTTATTCAGTTTGTACCTTTGAGCCATCATTATTGTAACTAGGGAGATTTTTGGAAAATTATGCTAACTTCATTCCCAATGGACTTGACAGAAAACATAGCCTTGAGATATTGGTGTGTTCTGTCCCCTTTAGTGTATTTAAAATACCTTAGTTTGTGAAGGTATACAGTTTGTTTTCTCCCCGCGGACTAGTAGGACATGTTAATCTTCTCCCCGAATCTACAGAAGTGCATATTCTGTAGTGTGAATGCATTCTGATATATTATAAATTAGTGGAAACCTTACAGTCTCATCCTTCTTAGTAATTATTATATCTGAATAAAGAATAGAGACATAGCTTTAAATTTCAGTGTTTGTAAGTTAATAGCATGTTTAATGAAATACTTGTTTTTGTAAACTGGCAGAAGTACTTAGGAGAAGAAAATGTATTGCTTGTCAAACAGAAAGACTTTATTATTACAATACTTTATTATTTTTTCTCTTAAAAAACTCTTTTCAGCAGTTTGATAGATGACACATTTTGCTTTACCTTCAGATTATTTGAAGAACTATACGAAGATCATGGAGACACGCTTTCTCTGCAATACGGAGGTTCTCAGCTTGTCCACAGAGTAAAAACCTATAGAAAGATAGCTCCATGGACTCAGCATTCCAAAGATATTATGCAAACACTCTCAAGATATTACAGTAATGCTTTCTCAGGTAAATTTAATTTTAAGTGCTTTCTTTTAAGCCATTATTTAAAAAGCATCTTACTTGTGGTGTTTCAATAGTCCATACTGTGATCTTATGACAGGGATCCTCTATACTATAATTTCCAAATAATTCAGTAAAATCTGATTGGATATCAAATGGCTATTCTGATTTGATGAAGTATTTATATCCTATGCAAATGCATGTTGTAGCATGCAGCCTTATTTGATAAAAGTTAGTGAACGGATGTAAGAAGTACTTAGAAAATGTACACACGTAGCACTGAAACTGCCAGTGGCATTTGTAGATCAATAGAGAAACAGGTAGCTGTTATAGAGCTGTTAAAATGATGGACAGAATGGCTTCAACAAATATAAGGAAATTGGTAAATCTAAATCTAAACACAAGTAGAAGGCTTCAAGTGGAGTATTTCTTGTGATGAATCTGGGGACTTCTAACAAAAAGCAAGCTCTGATGCATATTGACGACACCAAGTTGGGCGGGAGTGTTAATCTGCTCGAGGGTAGGAAGGCTCTGCAGAGGGACCTGGACAGGCTGGATCGATGGGCCGAGGCCAACTGTATGAGGTTCAACAAGGCCAAGTGCCGGGTCCTGCATTTCGGCCCCAACAACCCCATGCAGCGCTACAGGCTTGGGGAAGAGTGGCTGG
>NW_008796222.1:8242378-8290014 GCF_000699145.1 Aptenodytes forsteri | reverse complement strand
CCATCACTGAAGGTATTTAAAAGACGTGTAGATGAGGCACTTAGGGACATGGTTTAGTGGGCATGGTGGTGTCGGGTCGATGGTTGGACTCGATGATCTTAAGAGGTCTTTTCCAACCTCAATGATTCTATGATTCTATATAATTGTTTTGGATTAATAGAAGCTACTAACTGTTTAGTCTGTGGTAGAAAAGACAAAATTAAATTAAAAAAGAAAGGTCCACCAAGTAAATAAGCTATTTTTTGAGTTAATAAGTCATAAAATATTAGCTTACTCCTTTACTCCTATCAGCTTGTATCAGTCGCTGATACTGTTCTACTTTGTTCTGGACAACATTGCTAAGAGAAAACCTCTTTGAAAAATGCTGAGCCATTAAAAAAAAAAATGCATAGTGTTTTTAGAAGTCATGAGAAAGATCTAAAAAGAATGATCAAAGGACAGTCTAAGACATGTCAGGATGACAAACATTGAGTGCTGCTGTGTTCTAAATATTGTGTCAGTCCTCTTACTCTTTTTCACAAAAGCTGCATAGCCAGGGGAGGAAGTTGCATTTTTTTTCCCCTAGTAGACTGCAATTATTTAGAAACTATGTGAACTTTAAAACAGCGAGTTGGACATTGGCTAGAAATACTTCAGTAATCCCTGGTTTGTTTGGCTGAAGTTATTGCTGCTGTTAGTGACAATTCTGTATTACGTAACAAAATGTGAGAGCACAGCATTTAAAGTACTGTTTCTGAATGTAATTAATGTAATTTGTGTATCATATTTGCCCAAATTAAATGAGAAATTGAGAGCTTGTTTATTTCAGTGCTATGGTCTCTTACTGTTTGCAGTGGCAATAAGGCATGGCTTCATCAATTCTTATGAGCAAAAGGAAGCACGCTTGCAGTATCACCCGTACTGATAAGTACAAGATGGAACAAATCTCTGAAGCTGTTCACTTTTATGCCAGCCACTTAAATGGTTAGGTGGAAGCTTGAGCAAAGTTCTAGATCCACATTTGGGTTTGTGGTCTGCTTGCAAGGATAGTCAAGATATGCATGTGTGTTAGTAATAAAAGAATTTGTTCTGAAAAAGATGTTACAAAAAGAAGAAAGAATACAGAATGAAAAAAGTCCATCTTGTCACCTGGGCGAACTTGTAGCTGAGTACACAAACAGATGTTAGTCTTTACTGAAGTCAGTATGAAAAATGAAACTTTCATAAAGGTGCTGCACACTTTCCCCAATTTACTTATGATTTTTAGTATTTGATCCCATTTGAGCCAAATATTTTTGGTGCTTTATGCATTCCTTGTGTTTGAAGATGGCATTGGTGAAACATAGCATTCATTGTATTTACTGCATTTTTAGTATGAAATTTTAAAAGATTAATTTCAGTGGAATTTAAAGGTTCACTGTCCAACACCGCCTGTTCAGGTGGCATCTGCAAGCCTGTTAATGTGACACATTGAGAGAGATCATTTTATTCTTGAAGTTTTCTCAGAAAGCAGAGATAAAAGGAAGCATTTTTAGAACAGGATTCTAATGTGCTATACTGCACTTAAAGGATATGTGATGGATAGTAACAATATTAAAATACAAATAAAAATCTGAGGGCTAGCCAGTTCATGAGCTAGCATTTCCTTGTGTTTCTGATCCAAGAAACTTTTTTTTAATGCTTATGAACTTTATGTACCAGTAGTAAACAGACACAGATAATTTTAGTGATTTGCTTGAAGTAGTACAGTACGTCAGATTCAGAACAAGATTACAAGTGGCCTGCTAACAGTGCCTCCTAAATAAATCACTGTCACACTTGTTCTGTTGGTCTATTGTAAAAAATACATGATTCCAAAAATAATTTACACTTTTAAGAAAATGGTTTCATCTGTTGACCTCAAAGCTCTTAGGATAATCACTACTAATTAAGTTGTACAGACGAGAAAAAGTAAGACATGTATCGGTTGCCTGGAGATACTGATCCAGTAGATAAGACTTGGACTTATAAGAAAGATAACTTTGAATGCAGTTTCACTCTAGTTCATGATATGTGGCTTAGCTTTTCTATAGATTTTCTGTACCTATAAATTTGTAATATGTTGCCTATATAATAGAAAAGTGAAGAATTTTAAAAAATGTTCTCAGGATCAAGTTAGTGACTGAAGCTTAGAAGAGAACCACGGTTTCCTCCTAAAAATATGGGACAGTTAATTTTATGGTAACTTGAAAAAATCTTACAGGTTTAGGCAAAAATTCTGACTTTTTTCATGCATGTTTTTAATTCTAGCATTTGAAAGAAGTAGAGGATACAGTGTGGTTTGGGAAGTCAACTGTTTGAAGTACCTTGGTTATAAGCAAATGAGTTGTACCAGAAAAAAAGAACATCATCCAGCTAAGAATTAGGTGTTCCTTCAACACCCTCTCTGGCAGGCATTCTAATTAGTTGAATTCTAACATTTTTCTTTCATTTGTGATTGTCAGAGAAATTAGGAAATAGTATTCCAAATAATATTCTTCTGACTTTTATGTCTTTTAGAAAGTAATGTGACATTGCAGACTTCAGTGCTAGAGTTGCAACATGCATAATAAGCTTCTGGAATCTGGAATAATCTATTTATCCACAAACAGGACTGGACATAGTAAACTACCTTTTAGTGTTGTATGAAAGTAAACTTAATTACTATAACCTTTTAGTCATGGGACGTTATAGTCCCAATTGTGTTGAGTCTCTCATGATTTAGCAATTTGTCATGTAGTGCAGTTGCAAGCTCAGATTGAGAGCAGTAGATTATTTTAGGCTAATTCAATTAAATGGCCCCTTCAGTTCCTGTTTTCTCAAATGGTCTTAAAAATGTGCTAGTATACACGTACATTGCAGTATCTTTTGAAAAATCAGTGCAGTCTTTCTACTTGCTTGTACGTAATTATTACATTTGGTGCTAACAATGAAGGGAGAAAACCTGTTTGCTCTTTTGTCTGTGCTCCACAGTGCATTGACACATTCTTATTTATTTATTTTTGGAAAGAGAGATTTTTCTATCTAGATAATAAAATTGATCTGAAAAGCTCAATATCCTGTTTCCTCTGGCCAGTGTTTCAAAGAAAGACAAAAGCTTTCATTATTTTTGTTCAAAATTAAGTCATAAAATTGTTCAACCCTTAAAGTAAGGTGGGGGGAGGATTGCCACCTTTCAAGTTAACTATCTGCTTCCCCAGTCACATGTGTATATATGTTTGTGCCTGCTTGAAGACTTATGCACAAAGAATCTTTAATGTTACGGTTTTTTGTCTACTTTTAAATTACGAGTTGAGGAGTAAGACAGTAGAAAGACATTTTCTGATAAATGTCCTGTATTTCTGTTAAGTTTGAAACACAACTGAAACAATAAATGCAAAAGAGAGTTTGAGTCCTTTTGCAATGTAACATTTAACAGCAGTCATTTTTTTGCTATGGAAGAAAGGTGAGAATGCTTTAATGAACTGCTGCTATAGACCATTTCAGACAGTGAATTGGTTAATTTAGTTGGTATGAGTTTAAATTCAAGCTGGTTTTTACAGAACAAATTTTACTTAGTTTCATTTCATTTTAGCATCTGTCATATAAGTAGTGACATAGTTTGTTAACTGAATTATCTTGTTTTACTCTAATTGTTTTACAATTACTTAGTTAACGATTTCAGTATACCTTCTGTTCCTGGCAGGTGAAACAATGGTAAATGAATAAAGGAGGCTCATCTCTGCCTTTAGCTTTCAGAAATTACCACCAATTTTAACCTATTTGCTCATGTTAATTAATTTTGTCTTTTGGGCTCCTGCAGTTTTAAAGTAGAGAGCTTTCTTGGGTTTTGTTCAGCACTTTCTTTAAACCACTAAGTAAATAACTTACCAGGAAGAAAGAATACATGTTATTGCTTGTGACTTTTCCTTTCTTTTTAATTCTCGGTGTCCTCAACAGGGTTTTTTTTGTTTATTTTTTTCAGACCTTTTTACTGAGTTTTGCATAGCTTTCTTGCACTGTTCCCAGCCTTCCTCATTCTCTCCTTATGACTTGGTTAAACTGTGATGCTGTTTTGCAGAAACAATATGGCTTGCAAACCATAAGGACCTACATATGCTTTTAAGTATTACTGTGTAGAAGAGTTAGTGTTTATAAGTTGATCCTCTTAAGAAAATTGGGAAGGTGAGGAGCAAGAAAGAAGGTAAAATAAGTGTCTTTTAGGAAGAGTGCTCTGAAGGGACAGTAAAAGTATCTGGAGGGAGTATGAGTGGATAAAAAAGGAAGAAAAAAGCCGGATTCTAGATGAAAGGTCCCCCAGGTAGGGAAGGGGAGCCAAAGCAACATCAAGAGGTTTCCCCTTTCTTTCCCTTTTCCTGGTGCCTTGCCCTGTTATACCATGTGACTGTTTATACAGAAGATACCATTTCCAAATATTGACCTCCATGTATGTGCACTTCTGTAAAGTACCGTACTTTTCTATAATCCTATTGTCACCAAATTTCTACATAGCATTTCATTTGTCAGCTGCTTGTGTGTCTTAGTTCCCTGTAAAAAATATTATATGTTGCACACAAGGAAGAGACGTTCGAATTCTGGGGAGAAGGAGGTCTTGACTGAAACTTTGGTGGTGGCCAGGAACCAACTTTGTCCTTGCTGTCATACCACTGCTTTGTGGATTCTGCCTATTTTTTTGCCTGCTTTCTGGTATACTGAGACTTCAGTTTGTCTTTTTGATGCGGTGTGTTGCTAAAGGGACACTCAACTCATAATACTCTCTTTGAAATGTGGAGAAAACTGAAGGAGTAACACTATCTATTGAACTAGTCTGAACTGTTCCTTGTCTGGTGATTACTGAAGTGCAAACAAGAGTGGAGGCAAAAGCTTTCCACATGCTAATTCCTCAGGGCACAAACAGAGCTCAGTTCTTCATCTGTTCCCCCATATCTGAAGATCCTTTGCATGTAAGCCTTCCTCTGCCCCTACGACTCTGCTTGCAAAGCTGTCTTCATCACGGTTCACCATCCCCAAGCCCTCATCTGACTCCAGCTTTTCTTCATATCTGTTGTAACTCATCCTATCTGCAGCTAGGTAGCAAGAGGGATTTTAAAGATGTAAGTGAACAACAACGTTCCTTGTCATGCTTCATCTACAGTGGTATGTAACTACTGGATTTTAGCACTTGCCTTACTTAGTTTGGTGAAACTTAGAATATGGCAAGAGAAATTGATGATTTAAGCCAACAGGGGAAAAAAGTCCAAATTTTTAAAAGGTGTTTGTGAAGTTTAATTATTTTACTGACTACATTTTGGCTAGAAAAACCCAAAGAATTCATAATTTGTGTGTGATCTGGGAAACTTGTGTATTGTATGGATACTGCTTAATTTCAGTAAATCATTCTTCTGTTATTTAGACGGCAGTAAATTCATCATGATATGTCAGATTCCCTGGCATATGCATAAACACATGCATGTGCTTCATGCATACACATATATGCAGAGGTGGGAGACAGAGCTGCAGCGTGAGATCTTAACTTCTGCAAAGCCTCTAAGCAGAGCTTCTGCCTCAGCTCCTCGGTGAGAGAAGCCAAGGAGAGAGGCAGCACTGGTACAAGCCCCTCATGCGCTGCAGTGTGGCAGGAGATCAGGTCTAAATGAAGTTTCGTGATGGTGGTTGAAACCCAGAGGTCCCTGTAGAAGTCGTAGGACATACACTGTCTGTGAGGAGCAAACGTAACAAACAAGCAAATGTCTGAATGGGCTTGAGCTCTGCAATGTTCCTGGCATTAAGTGTACCTCTTGTCTAACAGATGCAGACAGGCAAGATTCTATCAATCTCTTTCTGGGAGTATTCAAGCCTACAGAAGGAAAACCTCATCTCTGGGAACTTCCCACTGATTTTTATTTGCATCACAAGAACACCCTCAGTCTGTTACAGACCAGGCGAAGGTATTTTGCTGTTCCATTTTTTTTTTTTGTTTGGTATTGCTCTAAGAAATTTAAAAAATGCATGTTGTTAACCAAAATAATTTGGTCAGCCTGTCAAAAACTTGCTAACTGTTTTTTAAGTTTTTACAAAAACTTAAAAATAGCCTTCAAGAGATTACCAAAAGTGTTGGATGTTGGTGTTTTGAAGGATTTGCTTTAGTATGACGTAAGTAGGAGATAGCCACATTAATAGTCTGATTACAGCCCTTATAGTATTGTGAATGCACACATATTTGAAATAAAAATCAGTGAAGATAAATTTCTTTTCATCCCAAGTAATGAAATAGAAGAAACTATCAGAATAATTTAGAGAAGAAATTAAAGTATATTTGAGAAGAGAAAATAAAAATACATAAACATGAATGAAAGATAAAACATGCTTTATTTTATTAATGTTGCTTGACTTCCTTTGTTGTTTTTCAGAAATCCTGAATAAGCTTCCAGCAGGGCCTGTTTTTTGCTGTTAGCTATGCCAACATACAGTTCTCAGACTTAGGACAGCTGTCACATTAAAATGTATTTCTATGTGTAGAAGTCAGCTGCTTTGACAATCTTCTGATTTTATTATCATTGACCTTCATTTCTTCATACCCTTTCCCTAAATTTTAGGATCTGAATAACAAGTGGTGGGAGGGGTGGGGGTTGATGCTTTTTGTTTAATTTTTTTTTTTTATTAAAAGACCAGAACAAGAGAAATACATAAATACCTTCTATATGTACTAAGACCTTAATTTTCAGCACTGTAGAGGTAGGCACCTGAAATGTATTTTGTTTAATGGAACAAAACCACTCGTCCCTCCATACCTGTATTGAGCTTCATGTGTTTAAATTTCATGGCCTGAGAGCAAAGTAGTAGGATAGGAGCCTGTTGAAATCCTCCATCCAAGGATAATTCTTTGCTTTCTTCCACACTTGAATTATAAAGATGTTTACTAAAGTGACACTGTGTGGTTGGGTAACTGTTATGTGCAAAGGCTTAGAGCAGATACAAGATCAAATCTTGTGTATCAATTGTGTGTCTGTTTTTCCTGTACAGCTATACTTACTGGTGGACCACAGGTGTGCTAAAGCATTTACCTCTTCCTTTTGATGAAGGTAGGAACTATATTTGCTCCTTGCCTTACAGCGTATCTTGAAAAAGAAGTTTTAGTCACAAATGCTTTTTAACTGTTTTAGATCCCAAATCTGAAAAAAAAACAAGTTTCCGTAATGATTGCTAAATACTTCCCACTCCCCCGACAGCCCCCCAAATGAGCTATGATTTTTCAACTGCAGGATGCAAGAGATACCTAATTGGCTAAAACTTGACCTCCATATGTTTATGTGCCAGGGCATAGTTCATTCTCCCCTCCCCCCCCTGGCCTATTAAAATATATTTATAGTCTGTGCTGCTGGTTACATTCCTGTTGCAGATGACAGGGTATAGCTAGTGTGTCTTATTTCTCTGGGATACTGTGGAGCATGTTTTATTAGGAATTGTCGTCATGAAGGGAAATCAAATTATGGTGGTTGATAATGCATATTTATTAAAGATGTGCCGTGCATCATCTTCTTCATATCCTATTTTCTTGTCTTTGAGGGGATATGGCTGTAGAAAAATGCCTGGTAGGGTGTCTGTGTAAGCAAGCTACTGTTTGTTTAGATTTTTGCAGAGTCATTAGTTGTTAGTAAAAAGATTTTTTTTTTTTCTTTTCCCCAGTGACATGTGCTGAAAACAGACGGAAGTTGACAGTGAAAAAATTCCACAAGTATGAAGAGGAAATTGATATCCACAATGAGTTTTTTCGGCCGTATGAGTTGAGCAGTTTTGATGAGACCTTCTGCTTGGCAATGACCAATTCTACACGGTATATTGGGATGTTTTGTGACTATAAATCCTTAACTGGAAGTTGATTTGGTGTGAATTAAATGTACATTTGATTTATTTGGTTAAATCTGTGTAACATGGTAGGTTTTGTGGGTTGTTTGGTTTTGTGGTGGTTTTGTGGTTTTTTTTTTTAAGCTTCAAATTTAGCAAACTTCTAGAAACTAAATCACAATACTGAAATGGAAATGCTACTTTAAAAAAATTCTGCTAAGATAGCAACTTAAATTTCCAATTATTTTCCATTATGGGGTGCCAAATGTTTGGGCACTTGAAGGCTGACAAATGAGCTTTTCTCTGTGGACTCAGATCACAGAGGCTACCTTCAAAGCAATTGTTTTGTAACTGTTTTGCTCTCATTTTACAATTGTTTTCTTCAGTTCATCAGGTTCTCGCAGCTGACCAGACAGTTTTTGGTTGGTTTGAAATTTCCAATTATTTTCCATTATGGGGTGCCAAATGTTTGGGCACTTGAAGGCTGACAAATGAGCTTTTCTCTGTGGACTCAGATCACAGAGGCTACCTTCAAAGCAATTGTTTTGTAACTGTTTTGCTCTCATTTTACAATTGTTTTCTTCAGTTCATCAGGTTCTCGCAGCTGACCAGACAGTTTTTGGTTGGTTGGTTTATTTGTTTGTGGTTTTTTGTTTTTGTTTTTTTGTTGGCAGCAATCAGCTGGGTATTCTAAGCATAATCTTAATCATGTTTTAGCTAAAGACTTCCAGGCGGATTATGTTTCATACAGCTTTTTGGCCCAATTTGAGCGTTGGCAGCATTTTGAAAACAATGTAGCTGAGTTACAGGGCTGCTTCTGCACAGGAATGGAGCACATTGCTCTAGCCTCCTTGGCAAGTGGTAATGTTTGCAGCTGTTTTATGGGACTAAATAATGCAATTGAAAGCTTTTTAAATACCTAGGGGGTTTATATTTACATGACTTTAAGTTGTAATGATGAAGTTAGAACTTGATATTTATTTTTATATTGATTTTTTTTTTTTAATTCAAAGGTAGATGTGGTGGTTCTTCCAGAAAATGTAAAAATTTGTGTTGAACTTTGCTCATGAACAGTTGTTCCTTTCTATTTTGCCAGAGATTTTATGCCTAAGAATGTGGGGATTGATCCAAGTCCATTTACTGTTCGTAAACCTGATGAAACTGGAAAATCAGTGTTGGGGTAAGTCTGAAATATGAAATTTTGTTCTGGTTTAATAGTAGTGAAATTGTAATGCAAATACATAAACTCTATGTGTGTGTCTGTGTAGCATATTCTCTGTTACATGGGAAATAAAAAAATCATTGGTGTTATACTGTAGAATCGTACACTTTGAAAATCATACCTAATTTGAGATTTTTATTTGACACTGGTAATTCTTTATTCAGACTTGTTTAATCTTTTCTCTTTTCTTGTACTCCTTGAAGTGAAACCCATGAGAAAATTTTATCTAGAATAAAGATACAGAGGTTGTTAAAATTTGATCATCTCTTCATACTAGTGGCAACTGTATTCTCTATTGGAGATGACAGGAATGCATATATTATTGTTGTTGTTCTTTTTAAAAAAATTAATAAATTTTGAATAAATAGAACATATCCTGAAACAGCAATAAGTGCAAATTTCAGCATAGTTTTTGATAAAAAATGTTATTAAAATATCTATAGATAAAATTACATAAAACAATTCAGCAACAGTCATTGGAACAAATGAATGTTTCATTTAGCTGTTTTTGCATCCTGGACTTGCTTTGTTACTTTATTTATTCCATTGTTGTGTTTGATCTGCTGTATCACACGAGCTATGGGGACTCTTCCTGAACCAATTCATTCTCTCTTTGATATCTCATATTAAGGAAACCTTTTGTCAGTAACAACTAAACCTGTGCTGTCACAATATTATAAGTTCTTCTGAAAACTTGCCATTCTGTTAAAAGCTACAAAATTTGACTATCTCATAAATAACATCCGTTGTGCCTTGACCCTGAGGGAATGGAATCACTATCTATAAATGTTGAGAGTAGACTATGCTTATCACTAGTAGAACCTGATTTCACACTACTTATGTTCCCTGGGAATAAGCAGAAAGACTGTTCAACAGTTATACAATTTACCTCTGCTAAGAACTGTGAGTTTATGGGTACCTTTGAGGATAAGCTTTATTCTTCCACTTTGGTATAATGTCAGATTTTGGACTAACTAATTTCTGTCCAGATACTCCATTAAATACTTGACCATTATACATTTTTCTCAGGCACTTTGCTTCAAGCTCTCCACTGTGATTTTTAGGGATTGTTATGAGATAGAGAATCAGCCGGACCAAAGCCATGTTCCAGGACTCCCTGAGTATTGCTTGTAAGGCTTCCCATGCATTGGCTGTGGAGGGGGGTAAAAGGTGGCTTCAATCTTCCACCTTACCCATATTTAGCCCTTGGTAGAGGTTGTATCTTTGCCTTGCACATTTGTCATCATCTTTTAATCTACTGTGACATTTCTGGAGGATTTGGTGATCTGTTTTCATCTGTAAGTGTTCTGGTCCCCTAGGACAATTAGATCTTGGCTGCCTTCTGACTATGTGTTGGGGGTGGGGATATCACTCTTACCAGTGTGGCTACTTGTGCTCCATCTACACGTCTTTTAAATACCTCCAGGGATGGGGACTCCACCACTTCCCTGGGCAGCCTGTTCCAATGTTTCACCACTCTTTCAGTAAAGAAATTTTTCCTTACATCCAATCTAAACCTCCCCTGCCGCAACTTGAGGCCATTTCCTCTCGTCCTATCACTTGTTACTTCGGAGAAAAGACCAACACCCACCTCGCTACAACCTCCTTTCAGGTAGTTTCAGGAAGTTGTAGAGAGCGAAGAGGTCTCGCCTCAGCCTCCTCTTCTCCAGGCTAAAAATTATAACCACTAAAACAAAAAAACCACTTTTCATCTGTAAGTGTTCTGGTCCCCTAGGACAATTAGATCTTGGCTGCCTTCTGACTATGTGTTGGGGGTGGGGATATCACTCTTACCAGTGTTTGGCTACTTGCTCCATTCTTCAGCTTTCAGAAAGGACTGCTTTTCTTGTGACCTTCACCTCATTTAGAAAAGTAGGGAAGATAACCTTAATTTTCTCTAGAAAGAATGCAGTATGTCTTCAAAACTTTCTGTAAATTTCGGTCTAAGGAGATGTCAGTTTCTGCTGAGTCAGAAATTAAACTTACCTGTGTTGTTTTTTCCTTTAAGGCATTTGTTCCAGCTGTAAGGATTCTTTTGATATATTAATGTCCTTGGGGGTGTGGTATGCTCTCAGATCAAGAACCTCTGGGAGGACTCTCCTACTTGTTCATATGTGTTCCTAAAGCATATAAAGTTCAGCTAATTCACTACAGGGATAAATTGCTGTATGAGTTTGACTGCAAAAGGCAGAACTCTCTGTGACAGTCATGGTGTGCTCCACTAGAGCTCAAGTGATACTGGTGACCTCCATGTGTTTGCAGCTCTAGTGTTCTCATCAGCAACTCAGAATAGCACTTGCACCAAACTGCATGCTGTTGTCAAAGCCTCTTAGCATGCTGCTGTCTTACTTTAAAGGAAGACCCTAAAGGAAGTCACGCACAGCGTCAGTGTATATATGGACAGTCACCTCAGCAAGGAGGAGATGTTGCTTCCCTGTTTCCAGAACTGATTTGTCTATAAACATATTCATTACCTGCCTTCCAGTCCCTCTTCCTCCAGAGACCCTGAAAGATTGTGACAGTGTCTGAGAGGAAAGCGCAACCACGTACCCTTCTATGGCCAGTAGGAGAGGATGTAGAGTACGTAAGGGTGGTACAATTTCCGATGGGTAAAGTCACATATACCTTTCAGAGCTTGTACAGTTAAACCCAGTGTTAGCCTACTAAAATACAGATGCTGTATCTTGAAGAATTCTTACAAATAAGGCACCTCTTTATATTGACTAGAATTTCTAGAGTGAGAAATACATACCGCGTAAAGAAATGTTGCTGATTAAACAACGAAATTGAGGGGAGAGGTATGGAAAAGGAAGGGGGAAAAAGTGACATTATGATTAAGATTTTTAGGCCTGAGATTAAGAAAGCTACTGGACTGGATAATGTTGTTAAGCAGAAAGTGAAACTTTTTCCCAGATCAGAACCAAAGATGTTATATCTCAATGAATTTTTATTCCTTTTTATTCATTCAGTCTGAGGGAGGGATTTAAGTAAAGAATCAGAGAATTGGTGGAGAAAAGCTGACATAATCCTTTGAGCTCTCTTTAAATGCTCTGGAATGAGAGGAGATTGAAGAAAAGTAAATCAATTGGGGGATTCAAAAGATGAGCAACAAGTTGCTCCAGAGGATAGAACTCATTTCCCCCAGTAAGACTGTAACCAAAATTAGGAACTTTAAATACTTCTTGTTAATATCCCACTGATTTCATAAATACACACTGCCTTTCATGATAGGAACAAAAGTAATAGAGAAGAAACCGTGCTGCAGCGCAAAACAGCTGCTAGTGCTCCTCCACCCCCAAGTGAGGAAGCAGTGTCAAGTAGTTCTGAAGATGATTCTGGGACAGACAAAGAAGATGAAGGTGCTGTTTCTCAACGTTCAACTCCAGTAAAGGTGACTGATACAGGAGACAATACAAAAATCACAGAGGTAAGAAATTATTGTGGCAGGCAAGAAGGCTAATCATAGGCTTAAAATTCACATTTCCTTAAAAAAACCCCAGTGTTATAGAACAGTCAGAAGTAAAGCACTGAGAAATTAAGTGAAAAAGCTCTCCAGTGTAATTTCTTTGTGTAGATATTAGCACAACTGCTTATAAAACTTTGCTATCATTCTTGTCATGTAATAGTGAAACACAGTGGAAAATAATATTTTTCAAAAAATGAAAATTACTGTTAGAAACCTATGGCATTTGAAAGGTACTGAGGTCAGGTGTGGTCCATTACATAAAGCATAAAATATATCTATGTTAGTATGTTAATTCAGAGCAGTAGTGCACTTCTGATCATTGTTCTGGTTATTCCAGAATGATCCCTGACATTTGGTCAGGGATTTGAATTTTGGTATTTTTTACATCAGCAGCTGTAGAGTAGAGAAAAATTGTATCGTTATGGCAAGGGGGGGAACCCAAACAGCTAGTTCCTTTCTATTAAAGTCACAGAAGTTAATAATAAAATGCTTTTATACTTCTGGTCAGGACATATCTTTCCGAAGTTGTTCTTTGACTTTGGATCTTTTTGAACAAAAAGAAAACTATTTTTATAGTTGACTTACTTGCAGTCACACGTCTTGTCAGTAAACCCCCTCAGTTTAACACTGAACCATTAGACATAGTGAAGTATTGTATGTGCATTGGATCCTTGTTATAGTTGACTGACATGATTGTGTAATGTATAAAATAAAAATAGTTTTGTTCAACCTGAAGTTTGTAATTATTTCAGAATTGACAGCAGGAAATGTGAAAGCAAATGTGGGAGCGTGTTCTGAATGACTATGATTTATTCTATATTAAGTTTCAACACAGAACGGAATTTAATATCTACATCATTATATGTCCTATAAATATAATTTATTCTCCTAATATGTTGTTTTATCTGATGTTATCTTTCAAGAATCCTTTCCTTTTTGAACAAAAGTCTTAAAAATAATTTATTAAAAATATTATTCATTTAAAAAAAACCAAAACATGCATAAGCTATGTATACATATATACATATGTATATATACATATACTATGTATATGAGAAACTTGTTTGGTTTTGCCTGCACTTTTGAAATTATTTTCAGGTTTAGAAAGAATTCCCTGCTTGAAAGCAAACTTCTCTTTGGATGTTGTTACGGTATCCTCAGTCTGAATCTTTCTTCTTATGTTCCAGAATGTAGTGCAATCAACAAAAGATGTGTATGGAGTCAATCTTTCAGATGTTCCTTCGGAAGATGATCTCACAATATACGCTAGGTGAGATAAATTCCCAGTGGTAATCAGTAAAAGATAATTGGAGCAAGTTAAATACAGCTTGTCAAAGTGCTGCTTTTGATTAAACTTATCCAAATACCTCTAAAATTTATAATTTAAAAATATATACTATTCTGTTTTTAAAATCAAACTGTTTTCAGATGTCTGTGTCAACTCTGATTTCGGTGGAAGTTATGCAGAGGTCTCTGAATACAAAATTTGGAACTTAAATCGAATGAAAGATGCTTCAGTAGAAATACTTGTTACTTAATATAACTTAATATAGTCCCAGAAAAAAATAAGCAAATTCCATATTAGGAGTGGTTCCATGGTTCTAAGCTATGTAGTCTGTGATTTTTTTGCATTTTTTCAAATGTTGAATTATGCTAATTCAAATCAGTCATAAGTGAAGTAGCGTCTTCTATAAAAATGCATACAAAACAACAGAAGTTAAGTCTTTTTTTAACATAATGTCTTATTCGTAGAGATGTGTTAACTGTTACCTTTTACTCAAATTTAAATAGTTGTGTGATTTTTGATGTTCAAGGAAAATTACTTTTCTGAATAATATTCAGCCTTTTTCTTGAAACATCTTGGCCTTTTGAGCTTGAAATAAAAAATTGTGGATTTTATAGGGAGACCTTGAGACCGTTACCAAATCTGGTATAGACTATGAGGAGAGAAGTTGAGAAAAGCGGCCGGAATAACTCACACTATAGAAGCATGGATATCTAAGTGACAGATATTTGTACTGTAAGTTTCAGGAGAGGGAGAAGTCGGTTTGGCCCTTGCCATTATTGGAGTTTCATGAAATAACAACATGCAGATATATGTGTTGTGTGGGTTTATGTGTGCGTGTGTGTGTGTGTGTATATATATATGCAAGCACTAAGCGTAGTGTGTGTAATAATGTGCTCTTACACACTGCATTTTGAACAGCATCATACTGCCACTTGTTCTTAATAAATGGTTTTGTGAATTCAAACCATACGTACAGGAAATGAGTAAGATACAGCATAGTGCAAGACAAAATACAGCTCCTTAGGTAGTCCAGCAAGTTCCCATTCAGTTCCTGCACTTTGAGGTAAACTGCTACAATGTGAGGCAGCATGCTGCGCAGCACCTGCAGGCTCTCCTCAGGAGCTGGGAGCTGCTGGCTTACTGTGAGCAGTTGGAGGTAAGAGTTGGTGGGCAAGCGTCAAGGTATCATCTCCCAGCTCCAACTACACAAAAACTTCTGCTTTTATTCAAGGGTAACTTGGACTTTTATCCTCTACAAGACAGTTGTCACCACTCCTGCAGGAGCCGTGAACTGTCAGCTCCCCAAGAGCAATCAGCAAATTAATCGTATGCTTCTCCAACAAAAGGCAGTGACTCCCATTGTTTCAGGAATGCTGTTTCTGAATTGCCATAACCCCGTAGAGAGCGCTGGCTATGTGTTGCCATTGTTAAAAAATGTGTACTTACGCTATTGTCCTCAAATTCTCTCCTCAATATCACAGAATAACACTGAAGCCAAAAAGAAACTGGTTCAAATCTTCCTTTTTTCTTAAATCAGAAATTAATTTGAACGTTTTGAAATTTTTTTAACTCAAACCAAAACTGAACTAGAGTAATTTCAGTTATAGATGAACTACAAGTGAACCAAAAAGGTACTTACTCAGTTCCCTGGTGGAGGAGATTCTTTCCTGAACTGCAATCTTTGTCTTTGAAAACTAGTCAGAATAATGGGAATTCAGTACTGGAGATCAGTTGGAGAAATTTAGATCCAAATTGAAGACCCTCTTAGTTCCTAAAGGCTTATAATGCTGTTGCAAAGAGAGTGATTGCTTATGCAAGATACCAGGAGCGCAAATCAATTACATTTGCTTAATAAACCAATGTTTCGAACACCTGCTTAGAATGTAGAATTAATGGAGTTTGAGAAAAGGGGTGTAAGAAAACTACACGTCATCTCAGAAAAACACGATGTGTATATTGAAGTGAATACTTGTGCGGCATGCATTGAAATGGCCTTGTGTGCATTTGTTTTTATTTTCTAATGTGTAATAGCAGTGATTACCTTGTCATATTTGAAACCTTTTCAATTTGTGAGGAAAGTTTTAATTTACTATGATATCTTCTCATTTGGTGATATGTGATGATTAATCCTGACTTAGTTCATTAATCCTCTCACAGCATTTTTTTTCTTTTTATTTAAAAGTCTTTTTCTGTTAATTTTTCTTCAGGGGTAGCTACTTCTCTTGCACTCTTTAGTTCTTTGAAATTCCCATTTCTACCTATTTCCTACATGCTGAGTAATTTCAAGATAGTACACTTGAATAGGGTTGAGGAGGATGTTTCTCATTATCTCTGAAATTTTTAACTTCACCTATGCCTCTATCTTTGGTTCTTTATTTTAATCACTAGAAAATGGATGCAAATTTGACAATTACTCTTTGGTATACTGGATAGTTGTTGTTCTGCAAATGGCCCAGTGTGAGCTGGTGTCTACTACAAGTCACTTCGTGCAGATGAACAGCTCTGTGATAACATCCAGAATTGCAGCTACTTCCCATTTAATCATTTTTCAGGCTGGACTAACATTCAGTCTATTGTTACAGTAGTACTGTAAACTCCATGGGGGCTTTGAAGCTCCCTATTCGTATCCTTGTCAAGACAAAAAAAGCTTGCATTTATTCCATTTCCCTCAAGCAATGCAAGTTTTAAAAATATAACAATTACAAATTCCTTACCTCTTTTCGCTAACAAGACATAGTGCTATTTATGGTCTGATGTGCTGATTTATGTGGAAAGTATAGATTTTACTGACATCCTTTATTACAATGTACATCTTTTGAGAATAGCAGCAATTTATTTCACAGTATGGTTATAGTTCTCACTTCAAGTCTTTTTCTATTATTGTAATAAGGGAAATGGAGATGTAAGATCCTGACTCTACTTGACATTGTTGGACATGTTACATATTTTTTTCTTTATTAGCATCAGGGACTCGCAGATTAAAGTACCTCAGGTTAAGTTACCTTACGTCAGCTGATCTATATTAAGTATATATGCAAATGAAAAGTAATTTGAATCTGTTCAGCCCATTTTCATTGATGACTGAGATAATTTATGTTTAATTCTCATCAAAATAGAAATCACAGAACCACAGATTGGTTGAGGTTGGAAGGGACAGGAGGTCCCTCAAATAATTTGAGGATGTATACTGCAGATCAACTGTGGGTGGTGTCTTACTGATGTCTGGTAACTTGCTTGTCTTAATTTAGGCCTTGTTTGTTTCAGAATATTGGATAATTTGAAGCAATTAATAAAAATACTTACACCTTTAGTTTGCTTTTATTTGTTTTTTTAAGCTTGTTTCAATAGCAAGCTCCTGCACTAGAAGATCTTAATTATCTTTATTTCCACTTATAATTCTCTTACTTAGAAATGTAAGTATTTATTCCTTCAACATCCAAAGTGATGTCGCATGTTTCTGAGGCTTTTGTTTCTACAGTATAGAATCTGAATGGAGCAGAAAGAAAAATCACAGTAAGTTGGTTAGGAATGTATTGTTCCTTTGTCTTCTGTGCACTCTTCTATGCAACTGCTTTTGCACTGTTAATTGTCCCCTGTTAAAATGTAGTAAATATTTCTGAAATAGACCAATAAGACTATTTTTAAGCTAAATGGAAGCTAACTATTAAAAAAACCCCCGCTGTGTCAGAAAATTAAAGTGTTAACATCACAACTAACATTTACGTCTGTTTTCAGTAGCGCAGATACGTTGGGGAGTGAACAAATTGAGTTCAAGTGTGAGATAACTACATATACATATTCTTGAAACCCTCTGACTTTTCCTCTTAGACTGAATAAAATTAGTGATTATCTTTTTTTTTTTTAAATTTTGCTCCAATTCATTGCCAAGAAAAAAGACATAACAGTATTTTGCATCTTCAGTGTCTTCCAGCAAATATTTGGAGATGGGGTAATTCTCTCAAAAGGTTGTGCTTGGAAATAAGTGAGCTGGACTGACAGTGTTTCAGCTGAATAAACTAGATTGAATTTGGCTGAGGACTGACTTAAATCTGAAACTTGAGAGACTTTCTATCTCTTCTGTTGACTTTTCCCATAGGCTAGTCATCTGATTGCTTTGAAAAAAAACATAGGAAGTTGACTGTAGCGGGCTGCCTATTTCATAGGAGCAGAGGCCTGTTTCTATCCCATGACATACTAGGTGACACCAATTAATAGGCAAATCTTTTTCAAGCTGAAAGAAGCTCCTGAGCTCTCACATGCACCCCTGCAAAGTTTTAAAAATCTCTCGTATTTACCAGAGAGCATCTGATTGCTTTGAAAAAAAACATAGGAAGTTGACTGTAGCGGGCTGCCTATTTCATAGGAGCAGAGGCCTGTTTCTATCCCATGACATACTAGGTGACACCAATTAATAGGCAAATCTTTTTCAAGCTGAAAGAAGCTCCTGAGCTCTCACATGCACCCCTGCAAAGTTTTAAAAATCTCTCGTATTTACCAGAGAGGTAGTTCATGATCAGAGACTTACATAACATGACTTAAAGACTCATTTTTTAGTGTTATTTTCTTTCACTTGCTGAATTTTGGCAGATAGTTCTTTTGTTTTCTTTAATTTATTCTCCTATCTACTGCTTTTCCCAGGTTTGTTCAACTGGGACAGAGTCAGCATAAGCAAGACAAGAGCAGCCAGCAGTTTTGCTCAAAACACCACTTGGATAGGGTTATAAATTTGTAAGTACTCTTTTTCTTTTTTCCTTTAGCCTATTTCTTTTTGCTTTTGTCATTAGACCTGAAAAATCATCAGGTAAATTTGATGTTAAATTGTTTGAGAGTCATACTTCTGTTGCTTTTACTGCATAAGGGGATTGAATGCATAGCATGAAGAATTAGGTTCCTACTTCTCCCTTGTAACTTAAAAAAAAAAAAAAAAAAGGTGCTTTTTTTTGTGGTTTGTTTTTTGGTTGGGGTTTATTGGTTGTTGTTTTTTGTAGTTGTTGTTTGGGTGGTGGGTTTTTTGTTGTTTTGGTTTTGGTTGGGTTTTTTTTTTTGTTTTTTTAGTTTTTGTAGTGCCACGATTTTTGTATGCAGAATTCTTAGCAGTCATGAGTTATCACAACACAAAGTGCTGAAGCTACTGAGTTTAAAAGTCAATTTCTTCTTGCTGTGATTGCTTTTGAAAGAGAGAGTTTGAAAGGGATTGGGTGACCTGCGTATTCATCGTTAAAAGAACATTCAAACTTGCAACTCAGTCTTTAGTGTGCAGTTATCTGAATTTATTTGTTCTGAGAAGGCTACAAGTGCCCTGTATTTGTTTTAGTGGACATTTGAGGAGTCTTGAGAGGTCAAATGGGATATTTTTAAATTTTTATTCTTCTGGTGAGTGGCCAGGTGCTGGAGAGAGTAGGGTAAAGTGAGAATTGATTCTTGCTTTGTTTTGTGCACTCGATGCCCATCTGTGTCACTGAAGTCAGAGGATCTATACTAGCTTTAATCAGTATGCAGTGTTTTAACTGAAGAAAAGAGGATCTTGAATCTTGCATAGATGTTATTTTAACAATTAGTCTGCTACATTTTCCCTAGAAGTATCTCCTTGGGGTTTTTTTGGTTGTCTGCTCTTTGTTACATACTGGTTCTATGCATTTGTCAGTGATACTTTGAGCTGCTGAGACAATTTTTTTTAAACAGTTCATTTGTTACAATAGATACATTTTGCATCTTGTTCCAAACAGGTAGGTAGTTGGTGGTAGGTTGTAAGGGAAGATCAAGCTCTGAGTGCTTTTTGTCAATGAAACACTTGAATACTTTAATTCCAAAAGATTAGTATGGGAGCCATATTCAACAAAGCCAATTGTGGTGGGATGGTAGGAGGATTGCTCTCCAGAGATATCTGCCACATGGAATAACTTCTGTGTATTCTGTTGCTAATAGAGTAACTTTCCATTACTATGAAAAATAACTCTAACATTAAAATTACAATAGGTGCACATATTTAATTTATACTGAAATAAGGAATTTAACTGTTTGTGATTATGGATTGATTATTGCTGTACAAGAATGGCCTCTAGAGATAGGCCAGATCATTCGAATCTTTTCTTAGTACTAGTATAAAAAAGGGTCGTGATATTATCCAAATATACTATTATTGAAGCAGGTCTTGAAATTTAGGTGATCAACTCCTAACTTCCCAGTTGACATCTTCCTGCACTGTAGGCAGCTTAAAGTTTCACCAAGGCAAGTTTTTATTTACTTTTGTCTCTGGGGTACATGATCTCTTACCCAACAGCACGGCCACTCCATAGAACTGCAGACCTTTACTGCAGTCCATTGATTTACACAAGCCTCAGCTTTGTTTCCTGCACTGGCTCTAGTCCATTCCCTCTATGCTGATGAAGTGAGGGAACCTTGAACATAGCATTTACCCAAGAAGGGATAGAGACTGAGGGTGTCTCAGTGGGGCTGAGGGAGCAGGATCACATGAAACAGATTTAATATTGTGTATGAGACAATACTGCCTGGTATCAGTGCTTAGTCATTTGGTATTATATACATTTAAAGTGATGATGCTACTGTGCATGGTTCATCATTAATAAGCTTACACTTTGTAGGTGAATGTGCCTGTAGTTTTATAATAAAATATATCTGATGGGTATTAAAATAGTAAGTTAGGTTGGCAAACTGTAAAACTGTTTTTAAAAATGAAGGAACAACCCTGAATGTTTTGAGGGGAAATGGTTATTAAGAAATTATTTTCTAATAATAGGAATATTTTTGCTATGAACAAAGGCAATTCTTTTTGTGTAATTGCAAAATCTCCCAGCATGTTTGACAGTGTAGGAGATAATCGTTCCTTTCTTGCCCCCTTAAAGTAGAGTAAATTATTCCCCATGCTATGCTGCTGTAAAATGAACACATTAAAGAGAGTCTATACACATAATTCTGGTGGGGTTTGAGTAGTCAGATGTTCATTTTTCTCCTTTTCTGAGTATAATTTCCAAATAGTGGAAGTGTAAAAATCATAGAGCACACAAAGCTGTGCTTCCTGTCACTCATCCTCTTGAAGTAACGTAGATCAACTTTCTCTGCCAGTTCTACCAAACATGCTCTGCTGTGCACATCTGAGAGGAAACAGGGTATCTTACAGTCGGTAATTTTTTTTTTCTGAAAGTATATCTTTATACAGCTTAAAAATTTTCTTCAGTTTGTGTTCTGCAACTTTTAAAAAATGTTCAAATACTATTTGGATAGTGACAAATTGTTCTTTCAAGAAGGGTCATAAATGTCGTCATTCTTTAAAGGCATGTTGTTCAATTCTGAAACAAGGAAGCTTTCTCTTACTGAGTTTGAATTGCTGCTCTGAATCAGGAACTTCCTTGGAGAATACTAACTTTTTAGAGATAAAAATAGCATAAACATACTATACTCAAGATTAGATCAAGAGAGAGAGGGTTTTCAGTAATAGCAGCTGAGGCACATCTTGCACTTGTTGGACTGTATATTTCCTTGATTTTCAAGGAGCACTTGAAGAAATTGAAAAATTATGGTAACTTATATTAATTTGATGTTAGGTGCATTTTAAATTGCATGTAGCATTCAGAGAAGATAATAGGTATCTGACTGTTTTTCCATAGGAGTCAGACCTTCCAATTAGCAGTTCAAGTTGTGCATTATATCGGACTCGGTGCTGCATGAAAGAAGCGCAAACCCAGAACATGGTCAAGGTGAAATAAACACTTCCAGCTGGCCAGCATTGAAAACAGGGATGATTCCCATTTTCACTGCATCTGTTTCAGTCTTAAAAAAAAAAAAAAAAAATCTCATAACCTTAAACCTTGTGGCCATTTTTATCAAATACATAAAGCCAATAAAAAAAGAAATATTTCTTATTTTTACAATGTCACTTCAGTGTTATTTATGCTCTCGAATATGCATTGTAGAAATACTGAAGAGAAGCTTCTGGCTTAAATTTAGAAACTGTAAGTATAGATTAGAAGCAAAAAATGGATACTTGAACAGGGACTACAGTGATGCAGTGAAATAATACTGAAGAGGAGTGGAGAATGTGGAAGGGTATTGAAGTTCCTCTTTTTGTTCGTAGAAATTCCATGAAGGAAAAAAGGGTAGAATTTCAGTTAGAGCTAAACAGAGCTGGACTACTTTTAGCACAATCTATTATCATGTATGTGAAGAGAGACTTTGGGTACTGTAGTATAATCACTGTTGGCTGACACAGCGCACCTGTTCCTAGTTCCCTAGTACTCACTGTGGCGTGGTATAAACAATACTATTCAAAAATGTATTCTCAATCACTTTCCAAATATACTTCTTGTATCTAGGAGTAGGAGAAATTTGATTCCCGCCCGAACAGGGAATTGAGTGTTTTGATTCACTGCAGCACTTCTGGAGAAGAGTGCTGTGCCTGTCCCCTTTGTGACCTATGCAATATAGCAACAATGCTGGTGTGCCAGCTTCAATTCATCCATAGGTATCTGCTCTCCTGTTAGGTTTTGTGGGGCACTGATGATGCTCAAGCAGGAGAACACTTCAGTGAGTGATATCTGCAGCATGGTCCAGGGCTATGTTCTCCTTAAATATTTGAAAAACATACCCTGTCTTCAGAGATATAGTCCATGTTTTCAAAAGTTCCCTTGATGTTAAATGTGTAATCTTTTTTTTTTTTTTTTTTTAAATCAAGACTACCTAGATTCTGCTTGTCATCCAAGTATTGATCAAACATGACTCAAATTGAGTAGCAACTAACTATCTACAAGTTAGCAGCTAACTATGTACAAGAAGCATATGGGCTTTTTTACTGTTTGTTTCTGTGTATATGCGCATTACATACATTATTTTCTCACCAAGATAAAAGTAATGAAGCAAATTTCAGTGAACAGTGGAGCACTCTGTATTTTCCATTTTTGTTAATTCAGTGGTCTACTGGAGTATTTTTAATCTATAATACCACTTTAAAATATAGTAAAAATAGAGCAGTGCATTTCCTAATTTTAATGAAGCGTCTTACAACCCTAGTACTTTTGAAAGCTGTTACCTCAGTTTTGAGCAATTCTCTTGTTCATTCAGTACTTCCATATGACTTTGTTAGTATAAGGTCTATTTCTTGGAGGATTAGATAAAAAATGGCTTTATATTTGTAAACATGGCATTATCACTGCTTTTTAACTGTACTAAAGAAAAGGTTGGTATTAAACTTGTCATCTTTCTGTGTATGCACATCCTAGGAGTTGTTGGGGGGTTCCTTATGTTGAAAGGCAGAAGTAAATGAATAAAGGATGTTTAGACTGTTAAGTATATTTATTTTTTACATTAAACCCATGCAAAATAGCTAAATAGTTTCTTGACACTGCTGTGGAAACAGTGAATCAAAAGGGGTTCATAATTAGTCAACAAGTGACTTTGGAAATTACAAGTTATCTTGGATTCTCAAGCCCTTTATTTTAAATGTTTAATCTTTTTTTTTTTTTTTTTTTAAATCAAGACTACCTAGATTCTGCTTGTCATCCAAGTATTGATCAAACATGACTCAAATTGAGTAGCAACTAACTATCTACAAGTTAGCAGCTAACTATGTACAAGAAGCATATGGGCTTTTTTACTGTTTGTTTCTGTGTATATGCGCATTACATACATTATTTTCTCACCAAGATAAAAGTAATGAAGCAAATTTCAGTGAACAGTGGAGCACTCTGTATTTTCCATTTTTGTTAATTCAGTGGTCTACTGGAGTATTTTTAATCTATAATACCACTTTAAAATATAGTAAAAATAGAGCAGTGCATTTCCTAATTTTAATGAAGCGTCTTACAACCCTAGTACTTTTGAAAGCTGTTACCTCAGTTTTGAGCAATTCTCTTGTTCATTCAGTACTTCCATATGACTTTGTTAGTATAAGGTCTATTTCTTGGAGGATTAGATAAAAAATGGCTTTATATTTGTAAACATGTCATTATCACTGCTTTATAACTGTACTAAAGAAAAGGTTGGTATTAAACTTGTCATCTTTCTGTGTATGCACATCCTAGGAGTTGTTGGGGGGTTCCTTATGTTGAAAGGCAGAAGTAAATGAATAAAGGATGTTTAGACTGTTAAGTATATTTATTTTTTACATTAAACCCATGCAAAATAGCTAAATAGTTTCTTGACACTGCTGTGGAAACAGTGAATCAAAAGGGGTTCATAATTAGTCAACAAGTGACTTTGGAAATTACAAGTTATCTTGGATTCTCAAGCGTGTTGATAGTTTCACAGTACAGTGCTTTTTTGCATGCTCTCTGCTTCAAATATGCGCCCCAATATGTTGCTTCACATCAGAAAGATAGATAAACCTCAATGAAAGCGTTTATTCACAAAATAGGGAATTGTTGTGAATATTCATAGAAAATATAGGTGAAGAAATTGTTTATATTCGGTCATCTGTTTACACTAAGGTTAAATCACAAAGGTCTCTTACCTAGTTGCTGTCTTCTCCTGATAAGGTGGCAGTCAAGGTTTCCTTTTTTCTAAAAAAACCCCACATATTCTGCATTTCACTAGAGCACCTTCTTGCTAGACAACCCTTTGTCAGAGCAACATCTAGTCTTCAGCGAAGTTTTTTATCCTTAGTCTCCCCTTTGAAATCTCCCAGAAGGGTCTGAATAGATGCTGTGTTTTTACCTACAACTCATTTTATTTCTTCCTTTTCTTGGAAACAGGATAGCTATGCCTCTTAACTAAAACAAGCACTGCTTCAGCTCCTTGGAGATGTAAATATCTGTGTTAAATTGGGAGTCATCTACCTTACTTCCCTCCTTCGCTAAAAACTCTTTGCCTCTGTGATGGATGAAATTCTTTCCTGTTTGGTGATTATTTGGATTCATTTTACTTTGAAATGTCCTGTACTGGATCTCATATTCTTTAACAGCTGTATATTAAGAAGCATATATGATCTAAACCTCTGTATACCTCTAAACAAAATAAAAGTACGTAGCTCACTATTAGGTCTTGATTCAAAGCAGAGATGAGGATAACTAACCACTTTGGGTTAACTGATCCAACATAGATGTGTTACAACAACTTTAGTTTCTCTTGTTCTTTTGACTCGCATATATCCACTGTTCTGGTATTCTAAAAATAGCTTTAAGGATTAGTTTTCCTTGCCTAATTTGAATCTTTCCTCTTTTTGACTCTCAGTATTTTAAACAAAGCACTTCTGTGATTCTCCAGCATTTATTGCCTGTGAGAATTCTCTTGAAGCTTACTGGTCAGGCTGTTTATAAATTACCTGGATTTTGTCTTCTATCTGAAGATGAAAGATTGCCCTTCACTGGGATTCTGAATGGCTTTAGCACTGTCTATGTGCTCGTCTCTTGCAAAATGGCTTGACTAAGCTGACTGCTACTGAGAGTATCTTCATTTTATATTCTGGGGAAGTGGTTTTAAAGTCATTGTGGGCACTTTCCCTGAAAGTACTTGGTACTTCATGTTGGCCTGGAAAAGACAAAAGAGTATCAGGAATCAACACCACATAAAACGAATCATTTTGTCATTTTGGGCTTGAATGCTCTGTTCGTTTTTAGTCACACATCTCAAAAAGAATACTACTGGGAAGGGTCTGGGGAAAAGCAATAGTATGATCGGAGTTGTAGGACCCTCCAGAAAAGAGCTGGCTGGGGACTGAAGAAAATAAGTAAGTCCACGTTGTGATGGTTTATCAAATGCTCTACTGAAGTTTGACAGGTGAAATGGTTTGGTATTATGGCTTAAGTCAGTATGGCTGGATTTGATGGGAGAAGTTAACAAAATAGCTGAGCCAATTCTAACGGCTCATTGCCACCAAAAGGGGGAGGTCCTGCTCTTTCCTTCCTTCCTTATCACATACTTTCTCAGTTACTTGTGCACGCTTGCAGTATACTTGTTACAGTGCTCCATAAATCAGTTCAGCTCATCAGTCTGCAGCAAACTAATTCAGCAGAAAAAGCAAGTAGTTTCCTGGTAGATTAATGAGACTATTTAGACCAGTGAAGGTCCCAGTTATCACCAGGGCCAGCACAGAAGAGACAGAGCCACAGGGTCAAATGCAGCAGAACTTTATGTGGCTGGTGGCAATTTGTTAGATTGGCTCAGTCATCTTGCATAGCACCCTTTTGACAGATCGGGGAGCAGAGCATGAGCTTTTTCCAGGGATCTTGGGAAAATGGTTTGAACTCCTTGTGATTCAGATCCCCATGTATGTAGGAAGAGTTATCTTTTTCCCATTCATCTGTTCTGTCAATACTGAGCTCCGAGCTTTTCAGATGAAAAAGCTCATGTGCCTAGCATTTTTGGTAGACTTGTCAATTGAGATGCTCAATATTATTTTAACAATAAAACTGTTAGCATTCATCTACCTCATACTGATTTAGGTCATAATTTTCATTTATTGATGTCTGTTTCAAATTAAAAAAAAAAAAACAAAAATGTTTTTAATATCTGAATGTTCACACTTGATCTCTGGGTCCTCCATATTTCCTCCCTATTTTACACTGAATCCTGAATAAAAACCTACATGTAAAATCTCATACGATCCGTTGATGTAAAAAAAAGCCTGCAACAGTGGCATGCATACCTTCAGAATGATACGTGAATTGTGATGAAATTTAGCCATCATTTTTCAAAACCCAAGGGCTTTTTTTTAACCTGAAAAAATACTTTGAGCTATAAAACAATAGTTCAGTACAATTCTGACTTGACAGGGACCTTGTCACTGCAACACACATAAAAAATTTAGTTTGTCTGTATCTGCTGTCCACCTGGTTTAGCATTTCTGTATGTCATGTATTAAAAAGATAATGCAGTAGTCTCACAAGACTAGAAAAAAACATTTTGAGTTTTATAACTGGTTTTAGATTCTTTTTTTTAATGTGTCAAAATACATTCTGTTATTAAATTTGCCTTTTTCCAAATTTTAAATAAAGAACTACTATATCTTTTACTACAGTGATCACTGTTAAAATGGTTCGGAAGTTCTGTGGCTTGAAGCTTGTTTTTTTAATTTTATTTTGCGTTAGTGGGCTGGTGTTTCTTATTTTTGCCTATGAAGTCTCATTTTGATCCTAATGTCAGCAGCTCTGAAATCATATCCTCTAAAAACGTGACCATAGCCAATTCCTGTGAAATATGACAGTAAATATACTTATTTCTACATTGCATGTTATGGTTTTGTTGAATTTGGGATTTTGTAGTATTAACAGTCTCTAGCAAAACCCAGAAAGTACTAAACTATATACCACCTTAGCTCATCTACTTTTAGACTTTTTAATGAAAATTCTCAGGACCCTTCTTCAGCCTGTCCCTCTATTTTCTCTGTGTAGTGGTAAATTTCTGTTCATCCATTAAGAGAACTGTCTTCCTCAAGTAATCCTATTTGAAAAAGTAAGTCTAAGCTTTTCCTTTCTAAAAAGGTACACAATATTCCTCTTTTTTTTCTTTTTTTCTTGTGTGAGTTCTTTTCATACTTGTTTTGTTTTGTCCTGTACTACCCATAGGTTCCTTTGTGTGTTCAGTCTTTAAATTTTGAATTAGTTTGTGGTCAGCATAAATCATCCCTACTTAAAAGATTTATCTGTCCTCAGAGATCATCTTTCTGTATCAGATGTTCTGACCTTCTCTCGCATTCCTTCTGTCTGCACTGTAGAGAAGCTGCTTCTAATTTGGATTGTAAAACGCTCATTTAGATGTATACCCGTGTAAAGAGAGCCGCCTCTTTCTCTAACCTTTGAAACTGTACATGCTGTTGGAGTTTCAGGTGATTGTTGTGGGACCTGGATGCAGTCCAGGTTTTGCTGCTGGTCGGTTCTGTAAGACACAAGTTGCAGTATTCTTGGACAGAGACAGTATCCTGTTTTTCAGTCCTCTCCACTCACAAAGAATGTGGCTGAAACTTTGTTGTATGGAGGTGTTGGTGTCTAAGGAAGGAAAATTCTGTTGAAGGCTCTTTCAAGAGCAGAGCAAGCAATTTAAAGGGATACCATTTATGGGGGGGACGACAACCCAAACAAAAACTCCGGATTTGCCAGAGTTTTGTAGGTCAGATATATTTGCTTAGGACTCAAACAAGGCAACAGAGTGTATTTTGTCTCCTCCTTTAGATATACTTTGTAGTAGAGACTTGAGGAGAACTAATCAACGTTGAAACAAATGTGGTGGCTTTCTGGTGACTGCTATATTTCTGAGAGCTAGGCACATCACCATGCACTTTCCTTCAAAGTATGGAACATCTTTGTTCTAACTAACATTTTAGCTGTATCTTCTTTTACTGTAGAGAGAATGCTACTCTTGGTGAAACCATAACACCATGAAGCCTGTTCACAAGTGGGATGAAAATAACTGTACTTTGCATGTCAAGGGTGCTGTTCTTCATGACATAGTGTTTATGTTCCTATCTATGTAATTTTCATTGGGAGGCCATAGAGCTACAGGTCTCTAGGGAGATCTGATAGTCAAGTCATAAATAATGTGCTCTCCTTCATGACTCTATTGTAAGATATTAAACTTACTAAGTAGATTAGATTTTTACATTAATAGTGTTAGAGAAATGACTTTAATTAAGTGACTGGATAATACAAGCACTCTACAAATAGTTACAGCTTAATACAGGGTTATTAATCAAAATTGGCATGCATGAACATGTGGTTCTTTCAATATATTTTTATCATGTTGAAGCAAGTAGGTGGAAAATTGAGATTTAGTTACTAAATGCTCAAAATGAAATACATTTTGCTGTCCAGTTTCCATTGTGCCTAAGGAAATTACTTTTGACTCATTAGTGCTTCAGAAATGTCACATCTTTAGAAACAAATCAATAAATAGAGAAGGCATCAAATTAGTGTTATGGCTTTGTTTTGTTTTTTTACTTAATTGTTCACTTGCTAGTGGACTAGACAGGCCAGCTACATTTGAGTAAGTGACATCTTTTGGTGTTAGTGACATTGGTAAGTTAGTACAGTGTCCTAGTGTCAAATACCATTGCTAGAGTCTCAGCATGAACGCTTTAAACTAAATAAATGAGTACATGCAGAAGCTGTGGGTGCTTTGAAAAGCAAGCTACTTTTAAAGCATCTAGATGTAAATTTAGATAGACTAATGTTTGGTACGAGTTCTGAAAACACCCACCTTAATGTTTTATAGTAAACTAGAAGAATATGATAGTGATGATGAGAAGAAACTATTGCTCTATTGGGAAAAAAATAGAAAGAAAAGGTTAAGTATGATAGAATTTCCATAGTATTATTCATACAGTTTACCAACAAAAGCTAAAATAAAACACTGATTTGGTGAGAGCATAATAGCAGATATTGGACTCTTCAGAAGAGTTTCAGCTCTTTTGAAATAAGAGTTTTGTATTGTTTAAGAAAAGCATAAAAATGGTAGGCATTTTGGAAATTTTATCCTAATCATGCAGGCAGGTAACTTGCTTACATTTTTAGTATTTGTTTACATTCCACTGTAGTGCCACAGGATTCTAAGACTAAGAAGTCTAAACAGGAACTGTAATACAATCTAAAATAAAATTAAAATATTCTATGCAGTAATGCTTCACTTCTTGCAAACTCTTTAGCTTTACTTTTTTTCTCTAATTCTAGAATGGCCAAATGTTTCTATGACATAACCTAGCAAATTCTGTTTACATCCTGGTAAAATGTAACTTGGTTTTAAGTATGCAGCCAAACTCTGTGGGTGACCAGTGATTTTATCGTCTCAAATTCAATAGTATACCTGTATAAGTAATTCTATCATTGCAGTCAAAGTATAACCAACTGAATTTGTTGCTATGTAAAATGGAAAAATACAAATTGAAATAAGAAATTGAAAAATATTACTTTAATGTGGAAACCTTTTTATTTTATATCCCATATTCCAGTTGTAGTGGAATATTAGGCATACTATATTACATAACACATTGCAGTCATTTTATAAGACTAACAAACCATCATATGATGAAACATCCAAAATCTGACATTTTAATAAAATAAAATGCTACAAAATAAGGGAGCAAGTTTTTTGGCCGTTTTAATAGAGGTCAAACATTAGTTTACGCTCATAATGCAACTAGAAGATTATTACTGCATTTCATTTATAGAAAAAATAACTTCTTGTCTCTTGAAGAGCACCCAGATAGTGAGTCATGACTGTGGCTTCTGTGGAATATGGCAACAATGCTAATATCTATGAACCTTCATTGCACTTGGGCTGGTCAATGTTCGCTTTTGGAAATAGTAAGCTTTGACAGTAAGTTGCTGCTGTAATTTCTTACCTGAGAAGTTTTAAGTCTGAAATGTGCATATGCTCATTCAATATTTAACAGTAGCATTCTGACTGTTTTTCAGCTACTGGCACTGGCTACTGTTCTGATATGCTATTATGTAAAGTATTTAGAAAATTTGTCTTCAGTAGCTAAAATAGTAGATGACAAATGAAAAGCTAGTTAAAAAAACCTCAGGTATTACACACAGTTTTGGTCCTCGCTGCATTATCAGAGGACGGAGAAGACCTTGGAACTCTGCATAAATGGCAAGGTGACAAGGTCGAGCAGGAAATAAGTAGAGTATGAGGAAAGATGAAATACACTTGGTTGAAATACACATAGTGATGTGGAGGAGGCAAACAGAGAATGACTGTTCACCATTTCTCCCAATGTAAGAATTATGAGCAACCAAGGCCCATGATAACAAATGAAAGGAATGCCGCATCAGACACAAATAATGGAACTTATTCCCACAGGATTCTGTAAGCGTCAGATACTAGAAAAAACAGTGAAAACCTATGGAACTGACTTTTCATGAAACAGTAGTCTAGTTTCAAATTTTGCCTGAGGTGTAGTTCCTAAATCCTGGTTGCTCAAATACAGGAGGATATACTGGAGAAGGCATTGTTAAGTACCTGTTCTGTTTTAATAATCTGTCATCAAAAATTGCTGCTAGCTACTCCATGAGACAGGCTAATTGGCCCCGTGAAATTTTGGTTCAACCTAGAAGGAAAGATCTGATTTAGAGAAGTGTTCGGTGTGTGTGGTGGTAGGAAAGTGAGTCTCTAGAATTGAAATCTGTGTGTTGTACAGAATACTTGGGCAGCTTTGTTTATACAGAGTATTTATAAAGCAGCGGTAGCTGCTAGCTAGAAAGTAAATTAGCTTTTCCAGCTGAAACATGAGCTAAAAATGTATGAAACTGTTGCTTTAGAGAATTCTTTAAAACATGTATGTAATTGTTTTCATAACTGAGAAATAATTTATTTCTCCTGTTTAGCATTTATAGGTGTATTGCATCCACTGTTCTAGATAATCATAGTCCTGTCAGATCATTTTTCCTTGGAGTTCATTTCAAACTTTGATTTCCTCTAAATCTCAAACAGTATTGACAGAAGGAGAAGTTAATGCATAGGTTACCTTCAGATGGCAATGTGTTAGTTATTGAATGTTCTGTTGTGGAATCCAAACTGATCTGCTATCACACAGGTTAAACATCTATACTGTTCAACTCTGGGAGTATTTTATAAATAAATTACTAAAATATTGCTGGGAAATGTACATAGTGTATTTATAAATACAGCTTTCACAATAGCTAGTGCTTTAAAATGGAATTGATTTACTACACAATACTTTTAGTCTTTATTAATTTATTATGTATTGAGTATAAGTAGTTTTGTCGCTACCTTGCAGTTGATTGTGGAGAACACATTACTACTGAAGTGTTTGGCTTTGAACTGTAGAATATTATAAATTGGAAAGGACCCTGGAGGTCATCTGATCCAGTTCCCTGCTCAGAGGAGGACCAAATTAGATGAGGTTGCTCAGGGCCACGTACCCTTGCATTTTGATTATCCTTAAGGAGAGAGGTTCCACAGCCTCTCTGAGCAACCTGTTCCAGTGTTCAACCACCCTCACAGTGGAAAAAGTTCCCTTGTATCTAATCAGAATGTCCCATGTTGCAATTTGTATTCCCTTTTTGAGATTTGTCTTTTAATCACGCGCTCCAAGAAGTGTCTGGCTTTACACTATCTATACCCTCCCATTAGGTAGTTGCCGACAGCAATAAGGTCCCCCCTAGCTTCTCTTCTCTGGGCTGAACAAACCCAGTGCTTGCAGCCTCTCTTCGTATGCCATGTGCTCCAGCTCTCTAATCATCTTGGTGACCTTTGCTGGATTCATCCAAGTATTTCATTGTCTGTCTTGTACTGGAGAGCCCAAGAATGGGCACAGTTCTCCAAATGTGGTGGCTCAAGCCCTCAACAGAGGGAAACAATTGCTTTACTTGACCTGTTGGCTATGCAGTTTTCAAGAGTTGCAGTTAAAAGACCAGCTTCTACCTTACGAGTGAGTCTGATTTACAACAGTGCTTAGAAAAGGTCTAACATACTCAGGTTCTTGTAAACTTTCAAACTACACGTTTTTCTTGTGTAAGATGAGTAGGTTTAAATATTAGGATTCAAAGATAGCATTTATGGTACAAAGCTATTTAAAAAATATTTTCATAAAATATTAGCTCTCCCAGCGTACAGAGTACTGTTGCTGGTCAGTTGTCTGTTTCCTGATAATTGGATGGAAATTTCTTATCTGATAAATCCTTTCTATATGTTGGTTCAGAGTATAATCACTTGTTTGTTATAATTGCTACTAAGTGGATAGCTCAATAAAGTTTTCCTGTTATCTGCTATAGTGCATGGCACAGATCTGTTTTTTCACTTGGGTACTTACTGACCGTAGCAGATCCGAGGAAGGATGGAGAAATGAGGACAGAGTGGAGGGAAGTGAGAAAGTATTCTGTAATGGGATTAGTGACAACTTACCTAATTACCCTACTTGGAAAGCTGGGTCTTATCAGGTCTGCAGTAGTGATAAAAATCTAGGTAAATGAATTATCTAGTGGGAAGCTGCCCTTTCATTAACTCTCATATATATTTCAGGGAAAAGAAATACTCTTCTCTCTCTGGAAAATTTTTACCTAAAGTTCCAAATATTCTGCGTGTTTGGTTTTTTCCAGAATACCCATCTCCTCCTTTTCTCAAGACAATATTTACGAAGTCCAGCCTCCAAGAGCTGATAGGAAATCAATAGAGATTTTTCATGCGCACATTCAGGCTGGAAGAGGAAACATGCAGCCACTGGGAAAAGATGACTTCCTTATGTACAGAGAGTACATTCGAAACAGATACTTGTAAATACAGGTTGGATTCTCCTGCCAAGTCTACTGTACTGATAGGTCATAAAAATAATTTTAGAAAGAAAACCTAGTTTGGTATTTTGCAGCAATAAATTTATTATCTAACATTTCTATTTATTATGCTTTACTATTATACATTTACAGAATTGTGCTTTACAGGAAAAAAGTGATTTGATATCTGCTCTTCAGCTGAAAGAGAAAGTGTATCTTGAGAGACTAAGTGAGTAGTCAGAGCACCTACAGTCACTGAAGAGTATGTAGCAATTTATGGCAAAGAAAATACTGCATCTTTAGGTTTTATATTTGTTTCTTACATTGTTATGTTTGCTAGTAAATTTGAAGTGATTTGTACATAAGAATCAGAAGATAATCGTTTTCTTCCTCTGTTCCATGACAGCAAACAATCTTTTTTTACAACAGAATGTTTTCTGATATTTCTTGATTTTTAGCAAACTGAGTGCTAAAATGACTGCTTGTAATTTACTGCTTTCTTAAGCAAAAGTGAAAAATATGTGGCTTATTTCAAAATCAAAATTTGCATCTAGACTAACAAACTTTGTAACCCTAATTTGTGTCAAAACTCATCTCCCTGGTGCTAATAGCTACAGAATCTGTGCCACATGCAGGGTGAAAATGGCTTGTGACTAATTATCATGGGCTTCTAGTAGGAATCTGAGGTGAACCACTTACTGACTGCATCTGCAAATGAAGGAATGCTCTCCACTTTACTGGGTTCGGACTCTTAGAGGGCGCAAAACCATCCTGTTGTTTTTCTGTATGACAGGCGTTATCCTTTTTGCAGCATACTCTTTCCATCCCTGTATTTGTGCTCCTGCGAGATGCTTTCAGGTTCAAGCCTACAGCCTCCCAAGAAACCAGTATCAGTAAGTGAGGTATAGAGACTGGATCAGCTGGGGTGGTCACGCAAGAGGAAGCAGTAGTTGGGTTAGGCAAGACTGAACATCATGCCTGGTGCTAGGTAAGAAGTGGAGAGGCAGCAGGTAACTGAAATAGGTTGTTTAATTTGGGCTTGTGATTAAAAGATTTCTCAAATTTAAAAAAAAAAAGAGGGGGAAACCCTATTATTTGCAATTACAAGCTAAAATTCCCAACACTGCTTTCTAGCCCTTTGCCTTGAAGAATACCGACAGTGCCAGCAGAATCCTTGACAAATCATGTTATTCCACAAGCTTGTACAGACCATATTTCAGGATTTTCTGGAATAACTGAGTAACTGTTTTAGGGATGTCAGCCAACTACATGTACTATGTAGAAAACATGTTTGCATTCATAGTCAATTGCTTGCAGGCGGCTACCCCAGATTCTTGGCTGCATGCTGCAAACATATTCTGAATATGTGTGCCTATCTTATGCAGTAAGTTGCACTTCCGTCAGTAATTCAATGAAAGAAAAGATGCAGTGGATGAAGGGAAAAGATAGAAGTTTCTTGTGATGGAAGTCTGTGTGTTTCAGGGAGTGACTTGTATGCAGTCAGTGAGAGAACATGGTACCTCAAGCTACCAAAAAAATTTGGTGTCCATTCCCTTTTGTTAATTGATTAATACTGTTTTGAGAGAAATTAATGTATTTTAGGAGATGCGAGAATGAAATGTTGCTTTAGATAATACTTCATTGCAACTGTCAATGTTTTCTTTTCTCTGGGAAAAAAACTGTGCTGAATTCTTTTGTCCAATATGAAAAACACTTTGAAGGAATAAATGCTTGCTTTGGAAAAATGTAGAGCTGGAGTCCTTACCCTAATGAGGCAAATGCATGCTTTTCTTGCTGCACTTAAACTATTTCAAAGAATGTTTTCTAGATTATCACAATCCTTATACTTTTGTTGTTTGTAGATACAGGTAATTCATAAAAGTCACTCTTGAAAGTGTACCACTTAACAACAGATAAGGCAAAAGATGATGCTTTCTTTTTCAACATCTAATGTTATTGCAAAATATGAGAACTGTAATAATTTTACAGCTCTAAGAGAAAATATGTTCACGCTTCAGCAATTCAAACACTCCTCAGGAAAAGAAGATTAAAGGCTTTTGTTTTTACCAAGTTTTGAGAGATGAATGACATCTCAGTCCATTTTCTGTAATATAATGCCAGGCTTTTCAGTGTCTCTCTAAACGTGTGCCATGACAGTCCTGTCGTGGGGTCCCCTTGAATCTTTTAATATGTATAACTGCTGCTTGTTTCTCCTAGCTGCTTATAGGGGTTTAAGCCATGTGCATTACTTCATATGCTTGGGTATTAATATTCAGGTGATAGCTTGTATGATCTACCATCAGTGTACTCTTAGCAGCTGCTAAGAATACTTCAGGGTGCTAAGTCAACTGTTTACTAGGTTTGTTTAAAAAAATAAAACAACGCACAAACCAAGACTCCCAGCTTAACTGCCTGAATGATAAACGTTCAACAGTCTGAATAGATCTGCTGCCTAATGTGTGTAAATGGTTAATTTAAAAAGAAAATACGCTCATCACCCATGTAACAAGTTCAGTTGTACAAAGGACTCTAGAGATGCTGCCTCTGCATCTACCTACTTTATTCTGTTCTTGTGATAATAAGGTTCAGTTCTCAACCGTCTTGGAAGTTCTGAATAGATGCATGTATTTCCCTTTCAGAAGCTGAGGAAAAAGTGTGTAAGGTAAGTATAAACACAAAAAGAATGGGCTGTGTTGGCTCTGAAGACTGACATGGTGCTCTTTTTGACTCTTAAGTGCTAATGATCATCTTTAACATTAAACTATATGGACAGATAAAATATTTATAAGAAATGTGTTGGTTTTCCTCTAAAATAGATTTCGTTTGTTTCAGTGTGTTTGAAGGTTACATTGAAATATAATAAGAAATGTGTTGGTTTTCCTCTAAAATATATTTCGTTTGTTTCAGTGTGTTTGTTTGTACTAAAATGTACACCTGGAGAATAATGACTTTGGGTTCTTTTCTTGTGGATTCAGGAGGCACGGACATCGGATTAGGGCTCCGTAATTTCTGAGCCAGTGGTTCTTTGATGCCAATCCAACAGCTTAAGCTCTGTTCTATGACCCTCTTCAGATTGATACTTGTGCCCTTAGGAGCAGTTATTCCCCAACGCTTTCATTGGTAGTTTCCCCTCCTTGTAAGCTTTTCTTCCGCTTGCAAAGCCCACTGACTTTTCGTTCTCTCACTCTCATTCCTTTCCAGAGACTCAGATGTGACCCTGAAATAGGATCCTTTTAATGTGCACACAGCTGCAGCTACCAGAGGGGAGAAAGTGAAAGAGCTGTACGTAGTTCTGGGATGACATTTGTGGTAGCTCTTTCTTTTGGTGTTGAGTTTTTGAGATTTTTTGCACAGGATCCCAGGAAGGTTCTGCTGGCTTTCACAGGCTCAGGCCAGCCTTCACTCGCATAAACTCCAAAGCATGTGACCTGTCAAATAGTCATGTTTTACAGTAAGAGGAAATGCCAGCTTCACTTGGGAGATCACTTCATTCTCCATAGGAGTTTCACCCTATCTGTACTCCCTGAATAATTACACATACAAGTACAGTTCACTGAGGATAAAACGGTGCATATGCCATACTTCAATAGTTGCAAGAGTGTTGAGTTATGTATAAAGTACTGTTCCAGTTGCTGGCATAGATTGAATCAGATTGATCACCTGGAGCCTGATATGGAAAAGCTATAATGTGCTTGGCTCCCAAATGCCTCCCTCGGTCTTCTATATATTTAGAAAAATCTAATTAAAGTTGTCACTTTTGGTGGTGATTTAAAAGTAATATGGAACTAGTGCAATATGTTACAAAATATTAATGAAAAAAAATCATACATTGAAATTGCAACCCTTGCAAATATTGATTATCAGCAGTTCCCTACTGGAGTTCCTAAATCTATATGCTACAAAGAAAACGGTTACAGCTGCTAATCTGTCTACTAGAGTCAAGTAAAAGAGTACTGAGAAAAGGCACGAAAAACAGTGTTTAACATTACTGTATTTCTGGAGGAGCAATACATGCTTTTTGCCATACCTGACCCAAGGTTTGAATATAATATTTAAATTCCATTCTTTTGACTATATTAATCTGTGGAGAATAAAGAGATAGTGTAATAAAGGTAGGACAGGCAAGCAGCATGTAATGAACCATCTTTGATTGTCCGTTTGCATTTTCCCATTCTAGGTGTAGCTGTGCTGCTGGCGCTAAAGCCTGGCGTGGTTTTTAGGCATTATGATACCTGCAGAGTATGCATTTGTGGTCATCTTCCCATTTTTAGCACACAGCACATATGAGATCGTGTGCACACTGCAACCTCCAAATCCTCTCAAAAATCTTAGGCATTGAGAGAGCGCTGTTATTTTGTATTCTCTGACAGCTCAGGTACTCTTACAGCTCCTTTTTTTTTTTTTTTTTTTTTGGTAAGGTTTATCTTTTGTTATCATATTTCCCTTCTTTTTCTTCTGATTATTTGGTAGTTTGATATCCCTTCCCCTTTCTTCTTCACCACCTGTGGTTCAGAATCCTTTCTCTAAGCCAGAACTGTGCCACAAGTTGCAGTTTGCCCACTATATCCATATCCATTTGGAGCTTTCACTTCTTGAAGGAAAACTCTGTGAATTTTATCCTTTTACTGAAAAACCTTCATGCTTTCTTCAGCAATCCGTATCCCTCCTTTTTTAAATGCAGGCTGGGCCATCATCTGCCCTGCCTGATTTCCTACCTCCTGTGGTGGCGACAGACGCCTGTATTGTCTCTCTTGGGTTCTCAGTGTCTTGGTAACATATTCTGGAGAAGTGCTGTGCTTGGGTACAGGATGTTAGTGCTTGAACAAATTGTAGACATCACTTAAAATCTTTTCCTCTAGAGAAAGTCAAGCGCTGCTCTGATTAAGAAAGTAAGAGAGCATTTAAAGTGATCCCCTCTGATTGTCTCTAGTCATGCAGATGCTATAGCAGCACTCTGCGTCCTACTGCGTGGAGTTGTCCAAGGGGGAGGGAGGCATTTTTTTGCTCATACTCCCAAGAAAGTGGATCCAGACCGTTTGAATAAGCTAGTGTTGGCACGTGTCAAAGTTCACCGGCACGTCCAGTGAGAGATTTTGCAGCGATAAGCCAGGCTCGGATCCCTTAGGGGTTTTTCTCCTTTCAGTTCCGGTGCCTCTGTTCCCTCCCAGTGCCTCTTCCTCGACATTAACAGTGGGCTTAGACACGCAGAGGGCTGGGGCTCGCATCGCCGCCTCCTGTGGCTGTTAACCCGTGCTAAAACCGGCATTGACCCTGCCGCAGGCTTAGGCTCGAGCGCAGGCTCTGCTCCCGCAGGGCCGCGCCTTCCCCAGTACCAAGGACAGCTCCCGCCCCGGCGGGGCCGACGGGGGGGGCACCCCACGCACACGCGAAACACGACGGCCCTTCTAGCTGTGCTGGTTATGGGGGGGGGGATGCCGTTGTTTCTCAAAGAAGGAAAATAATGAATACCGATTATGTTATTGCCTAATTATACCCGCTCTCTTAATCCTGGGATATACTTGGAATGCATTTTGTGGGAGGATGGGTGGTACATGCTGACTTGTGTGAGTAAAAGCTCAGATTGAAAAGCAGCTTCACATGCTTAAAATCAGCCTCTGATCACTTTCACCTGAGTGCTTTCAGAAAATATTTGTTCTCTGCATCTGGTCCTTAAAGCACATGTTACCACATGCCAGATATCTTGACTGGATAGTGTTAAAATGTGAGCTTTTGTATGTCTCTAAGATATAAGAAAAAGCAGCTTACAGGCTGTGTTATTTATTCTTCTTAAGACAGGCAACACATTAACACTGCATCAGGAGCCATTTTTTCTGTGACACAGACCTTCCTGTGCAAAGTGGAATTCAGTCATCACCCCCCACACCCTCCAGCACTAACACACGCCATTAAGGTGACAGGCGACACTGTTACGAGCTCATGCTGTGTCAGGTTCACAGAGGTGGCAGCATCCTACGTCTGCTGCAAATGTTTCCTTCAAAATTCAGGCATCCAGATGTAGTTATCAACATTGTGTGTTGACCTGGTTTTGCAGAAGTGCTGGTGCTCAAAATCCCACCAAAGTTCAAATATTCTCCAAACATACAGCCACTTTATAGCCCAAATCCTAAATAATTCAGACCTGGGCTTTTGCTGGAGGATCCTTTAGTCTTGGGAAGGGAAATAAAAATGTAAAATAAATAAAAAAATACAGAAAGACATCTCTTAATTTTGCCACTCTCATGAATGCTACGTTTACCTTGTCCTTCCCCTTTCTGTTGTCATTTTTATTGTGTAGGCATTCCCGTAGTCTCTAAGTGAAAACCTGAACTTACTGCAAACCACGGGAGGGGCCATTACTGCAGGTTTGCGTGGTATTTACCCTCTTTCTTATGATTGCTGACAAACCTCTGAGGCAATGAGCCTAGCAAATACTTACTGTAAACTTTACTGGTCAAAACAGCATTCCTAAATTATTACGCACACCTTACATGCAGGGCTGTGCTACACTGGATACCTGTGTCCTGGCCCCTGAGTGTCTGTGGGCACGTTTGCCATCCTTGTTTCATGGTGCTTGCTGTGCGTGGCAAGGGACCGCCGGCAGCACCTCTGCACCTTCTGCAGGTGCAAACAGCCTTTTGTGAAACTTTGTGAGGCGCCTGCCCTAAGCATCATCCTCTCCCCAAAAGTGCAAGCAAGAGAGGCCAAACCGAGTCCAGCCCGTGGCTGTAACTACTGTCTGCAAACTGCCTAACTCGGACTCTGCAGGCTTGTGACTAACCACGCTGGCACGCGCAAGTGGTGTGCCTCCACTAGCAGTGGAGACTTGTGGGATGGGTAATACCGTAGTTTTCCAATGATTAGTGGAAACTGCCGATATGAAGGTGAAATTATGCTTTTTGCTGAACCTGCAATCCTGATTTCCCTGTGGGGGTTTTGTTTGCCTGTTACTAATACATTCAAAATTAGTATATATTAAATCACTAGTTGCATATTTAATTTGGGGACTTTCTGCCTCAATAAGTTAACTCTGAGAGAACAGAGTTCCTAAATTGCACAGAAACCCTTGATGGTGCCTGTGGAAAGTCATGTGACTATGCAGAGTTTGAAGGGTACAGTCCCATTGGCAGGTATATAGCGGTTGGTTGGACTACATGCATATAACACCAACCCACCCTGGCAGATGATGTGATCATCGCCTAATATTGTTGAATCCCAACTATCCCCGCAAGTTATCGTTTACTGACTAAGCAGTTGTTGAAGCATCTAGTGAAGATTTGCCCATCTTGCATTTTTCTCTGCATGATTAAAAAAAAAAAAACCACCAACAACAACCAAAAAACTCAAGCATCGGCAGCCCAGAATGTGAGAAAGCTTAGATGGGCACCGTCAGGATGCTGGCCACGGAGGTGCAGGTTTCTAACAGCAGACCCGCTTCTTTTTGTCACCAGCCTGCGAACGGATGGTATCTGAAGTTCCACAAAGGCCCTTTCCACTTTTCCTGGGATTTCTGATTCAGGTGGCCCAACACGATAATTCAACTGTGGTAAAAACCTAACTCAGTGTTATTCTAATAGTATGACAAAGGTGCTAAGAGAGCAGTATATGCACGTTTTTTTGTCTAGTCTGTATTTCTAATACTTTGTCTTGCTTGTTTTATTACTGATGTACTCAGAGTTGCCATCAATGAGTCAGTTGTTTAATTTTTCTTAATTTGTTTCATTTTCCACACACTTCCCTGGAAATACAGTGTGGTTCATGTAAGGAGGAAGGGAAAGGAAACTAGGGAAAATGGTAAGATTTCAACTCTCGATCAAACTTAAACCCATTTCATTGCATGCAAACATTCTCCGCAGCCCAGAAATCCTGTAATACCTTCTCCCGTAATAACGATACATGTTCTGTGCCACTCTCTTCCCAGGTTTTTCCCTGATCAAACTATTGGATAATAAATGCTCACAAGTCCTGGCTGTGAAGGCTGATGCTGGGCTTAAGGCTCTGCACAATATCGTGAGAATCTTTGTTTTCCTCCTCCCCAGCTTACAAGGCCATTTTGTAGGATCATGAACTCCCTGCTCAGCAAGAGAGGGAGAATTCAGTGAAACCTCTCCTAACAGAGGCAGGATTTTAAGGAGGAGTTAGAGCTGTCATCTGGTAGAGAATCCTTTTTCCCCAAAACTTTCATAACCTTTCCACGGCATGACCTAAACGAGCTTTTTAGGAATTTTTCCTTTTGCTCTCCCTTCTCTCCCCGTGAATCACAGTCCCTTACAGTGGGCTTAACACCAGGGGTGAGCAAGAGCTAGCACGCATCTCAGTGAGGCAAGGGGAAAAGGGAAAAGGAAAAAGGCAAATAAGGGAAAAGCTAAAGTTGTCTGGGTAAAAATAGAGGGTTGGACCTCAGTGGGGTGTATTTGAACAACCAAGCTGATGTACAGGGAAGAGTAGATTGGTGGGAAGGCTGTAATTTAGTTGCTAGGAACTGCAGAAAGAGCTGTGCATGAGCCTGGGCACATGCACATCGTTTGCTTTCACGTTGTCAGGCAAGTGGGTAGGTTGACATTACAAAGCCGGAGCACACCGTGTCGCAGAGCCCCAGCTGAGCGTGTGAGCATGGGTCCAACACGCACAGCGACATGTGGAGCAAAGGGCTTGTGCTGCCGTGGCGGGGAGGAGGCTGGGTCGCAGCACGTGTAAAACAAGCAGCAAGCCTGCAGTTGAGACATACCCCATATCCGCATGAATTCTGACAGGAGTCACAGCAGTCATTTGGAAGATACATGTGCCAAGCCTAATTTGAATTTCCAAAGGTCACATTTGTCATTCTGGGTGTACCGGCGTTCTCATTAACAAGTGTTTCCAGCTGGTCCTGTGCAATGGCCTCAGGACATGCTGTTGTAACCAAGTAGTGCGGCACAGGGCTACCACCAAGGCCTTGGGCTCATCTACTGTGCTCTCTGCTTAAGGGGTGTCGTAGGAGAGGGGTTCCGTAGGAGTGTGTACCGGACACACTACGTAGGTGATCAGATTTTGACCTAGCAGGCATGTCTTGCTGGGTGTTGCATGAAACCTGCAGAGCAGCTTTCTGGAGGTGTAGATTGGTCTGTAGGACCATTTGATTGAAGTCCATCTTACTTGATGGCAGTGGCATCAAAGCCAGGTAGGCTGTAAACAGAGAGGAGGGCTTCCAGAGGCGAGTCAGCTCACCTGTCTTAGGGTAGGATGAGTTACCCCTCTGCAGGTGCTTATTACTCCCCATTGTGCCACCTCGGAGGAAGCTACGCAACTGGCTTAGCCAAGACACCTGCATTTAAAAAACTAAAATTAGATGAGTCCCTTGGTAGCCTTTATAAAACCTGGCAGAGCTGTGAGGCAAGTGACCAGAGCTATAGCATTATAGTCGACAATGGGTCCCTTACAAAATGATTTTATGGCTTTCACCTCTGTCTCAACCACTCCAGACACAGGCAGGTACACCTCTGGTACAGCGCTTCTCTAAAGTAAGGGCATATGCCACTTCAGGGCTACCCCACGTTGTCAGGAGTACATGGGACTTCTGATCTATCACCAGCCAGTGCAGAGAACGGGCTGCTGGGGGTCAGCGGAGCTTGTCAATCATCAGTGGCTTTGACCAAAACAGGACTTGTCTGTGTCTCCATTGCTGACGGGTTGTGGTCAGCAATGTATCTCCATTGCTCTACCCATGTCAGGAGCCCCGTCCAGGGACCAGCTCTCCCTGACTCCCCTGAGACTCGCAAAGGTTAGCTCTGCTTCTCCTCTGTCTGCTGCCAGCATATTCTTCATCTGCTGCTTTGGCTTGGATCTCTGATGAACATTATGTTATGGAATGGCTTTTCCAGTAACATTTCTACCATTAGAAAGTCCACAGACCCATCCACTTCCCACTCATTAAATGCTTTTCCTTCAAAGGCTGCGTTTAGATAGAGTTAGTTTGCACTGCAGCCTGCTTGGCAAAAGCCACACACTCACCTGGGGGAGCATCACTCTGCCCACACAGGAAAGTGTCCACAGCCTGAAGACAAGGCTACCTGCTTTTTTGGTCAGAAGTAGTTGGTCATAATTGGGAATCTTCACCTACCTGCCATACAAATACTATCTGACCCCTCATCTACCTAATGTATCCTGCTTTCGGATGTTCAATACTGTATGTGTCCAACAGATCACTGAATCTGCCGGTCTGTTTTAATCATCACTGTGCATCTCCTCCATGCTCCCATTTACTAAATGTTGGCTGCAGAGCATACTGTGGCAGCACGAATACTGCAATGGTTTAGTTGTTTCCCAGATGGGCCCTATATTTTTTTTTCTTACAGCTTCTAACTTACAGGCATCTTTTTTGCCCGCTTTCATTCTACGTATCTTTGCCATTGCTGATTTTAGAAATCCTTCTGCACATCTCGAGTATCATGGGTCTGAGCACAGGGCCGTGGTTCCTGGTCCAAGCAACCGCAAAACTGCCCTTCGCCTTTTCAGCTCTGTAGTTGCAGATGTGAAGCTGGGAAGTTCAGTCAAGGATGTGTTTCTTGCTAATTCTTCCTCTAGACATTAGTTTGCTTCTTCATTGTTGTTTCCGGACTGCAGATTTGGGCTGACTTGGAACTAGATGTCTCTGTTTATATCTCCTAATATTTTCCTTCTGTTTAATTTTTTCTTTTCCTCAGCAGAGGCTCAGTGATTTGGCTATTAGCTGTGCCTGTAGAAATAGAGGCTGCAGTTCATAAAGGCAGTTAATACCCTTTCTGTGCTCTCAACAGGTTGTCACTGACTCAAACTGCAGCATGGTCCGAGTGCTGGGGGTGCAGTCCCAAAATACTCTTCTAGGGACACTTCATCACATCCTCGTAAGAGAAAAGGCTATTCAGAAAAAGCCTGAGGAGCCATAAACACAAAATGTCTCTTTTCCCACTTGAACGTCATCACAGACTTGTCTCTCGCAATCGCCTCAGCTCTCTCCTACTGCCACCTGAAATTTCCGTCAGCTCTTCACCCCCCATGCACACGCAGGTGGGCTCGCTGCTCCGCTCCTGCAGAAGATGGAAAATGATCCCATTTTCTCAACTGCATGAATGTGTTTCAGACTGAGCATCGCTGGGTCTCTGCGTGGGTTTATGTCAACACACAGGCACAGGCAACGGAGATGGGTGTTTTCAGCGTGACAGCAGTTTGGGCTGGCTTGTGTTTCGGTCACAGTAGGGGGCGGGAGGCATTTTGAAAGTGCGCAGCTTTTTCCACAGAATCCCCTGAAGCTGAACAGTTTTGGGTTTTGTTAGAGGATAAGTTTTCCAGTATAAAATAAAAATATCATGAAAACGCCATCAGTACTACAAAGTCTTTGGTACAGCATGAATTTTCTCAAAAGAACAGTTTAACTTGAGCTGATTATTAGATCAGTCTGTAAATCCTCCAAAAAATGTTTAGCCTCAATGTAAGTGCTATGACTTTGGGAAAGATACACATGCATTCTTCATAAGCATAAGATGCTTTTCAGCTTCTGATTATGGGGCAATCACAAGCACCCCTATAAAGAAATTAACATGCTTTGGTACTTGGATGGAATGAATACACATTTCTCTATTCCTCAGTTCCTTTCTTTTTGCTGGCAAAAGTAAGTGCTGTGATTTTAGAGCATACGTTTGCACTCAGCTTAGGGTCATTTTGCACATTGACCTGTTTGTAACTCAACAACTGTATGGCTGGGAGCACAAGTAGGAAGTCTCCAGTTCTCATCTGTGCCAAGAACTGGTCCCAGGGTTTTGTATTCTCAGCCTTACCCTGCTTCGAGGGGCCGTAGTGCAGACTCATGCCAGGCACTTGCTCTTTGAATCCTAACTTCAAGACTGTAAACATCCTCTTTGCTGACAGTCTGCTTTTTGCCAACACAGCTGGTAAGTTTCCTCGCACTCATGCTCTCTTCCTCGCTCTCTCACTCCCTTTTCCCTCCTCTCCTTTGCAGTGGTTTTATTCACGCTGGCATGCCACCTTCCATGGGCTCTGTCTCAGATAGTCTTCCAGTAACCTCAAGGAGGGTTTGGAGATTTGCTGCTCGCTCTAACGTGCCCAAAAGCTGTTGCTCTCACTTCAGTCCGGGCAGAGCATCCTTCATTTCAAATGCCACCAACATGAAGGGAGGTGCTTGTTACTTCAGCTACAAAGACTACGGTGGAGTTTCAACTCTGGAAACAGGATGGCAGAAGGAAAGTGTCCACATAGCTTTGTCTCTGCTTTGTCGATAAGAACTCATTTTTAAGGACATTGATATCTAGGGCCAAGTCTTTCTCACATGGAGCTTTGTGGGAATACTGCTTTGAGTTCAGTGGGAATAGCATCAGGCCTAAAATGTGAGCATAAAAACTTTCTAAAACCTGTGGTACATGGGTAGAATTATGCCATACTGTATATGCGCAATATTTTCCTCACGTTGTCCAGCAGCACCGCATTTAACAGCAGCGAAGTTATGCTGTAACCAGGGGCATCATGCCAGTGACACCCTGAAGATTCCCCAGACTATAGATGTCTTTTGTCAGCTGTAAAAGCATTGATTTTTCAACCTATGCTAGGCAAGAATAACTGAAAGAATACATTGCAAATCCTGTCTTTCATTTACTTAGTACTCTAGAAAACACAACCAAAAAACCCAATTTCCCTTAGAAAGGTCTTTGTAAAAGAAGTGGCCTCTTCCTTGGCCAAACTCCCGGCTCTCTGGTAATTGCTTTCTGTGCGCTTTGCTTTCCCACCTTGTTCTTCCTCTCTTCCTACCTCGCCATCTGAAAACGATTTCTTTGCTACACTCATCTGTGGGCAGAGCATAGCAGCTAGATAACGAAGCCGTCATTTCTAGGTGGGGATGTAGGCAGGGAAGAAAGCCAGTGTGGGAACCAGAAGGAAGCAAAAGCAATTGCCCAGAGTCCCAGTGCTGTGTCTGCAGGCACTGCGTTTCACGGGGGATGAAACGAAGCCTGCACCATTGCTTACGTATTGATATGATAAGTGTTCTAGCACCTCTTAGATGTTCAGCCAATATTTTATTTTAGTGCCAGTAGGCAACACGGAGACTTTAATGTCAGTTTTATTGAGCTGGGATTCCTGTCGGGCACAGTGTGGTCCAGTGATGGCTCCGGGATAGGACTTGACGATCTTCTCTCTGGTTCCCAGTGCTGATGCTGGCTGATTTGCAGGGATGGATAAAATCACTTTTGTAAATAGTGTTTTGGCATATGGAAAAGAAGGAATCTACGTAAGTGATAACACATTGTACAAAGAGGCTGCAAGTGATCTAGAAAAATAAACAAGGAATGTCTCCTGGTATCAAACATGGATACTGCTCTGTGCACATGTACAAAGCAGCTCTCTAAAAACTGCTTTTCATGCTGATGGTTGGGATGTAGCACAGCATCAAACCTGCAACAATGCTGGTTGAAATAAGCAGCATTTCACTGTAAAATAAACAGCATTTCACAGTGGTCCTGGCCATCCGGAAACCCCAGCTCACTGCCCACTGTACGAAAGACTCTGTGTATGGTAGGGGATTAATTCATGTATGTACAAGCAGGTTGACGTCTTCTGCATGCCTTGGGTTACTGCTTAGGGACCTGCAAGTGCCAGGAGGTGTGCGGTGTACATGGAGTTATACGTGGGCCAGAGTTCCACCTGCTGCTTCTCCTGCAAACACCTCAGCTCTTGTTCTGTGCTTTTGCTCACGTTCTCCCTCAATCGACAATTTTGTCGACTCTTAAACTGTAATTTTGATACAGTGTTCGAGTCAGTGGACCATGGCCCTGGCCTTTACCACTTCAGACCACACAGCAACCAACAGCGCTGCAAGTTGTGACCTCCTGTGCTAACTAACCACAGGGAGAGCGTGAAATAGATGTTTCCCTGATATCCTCTGGCACAGGGGCACCAAGTCTGGGGAATCCTGCACTTATTTCAGGTTCTGGTGGGAGTGTGGTGTAATCATTCTCCCCATCCTCCTTTCGCCACGGCTTCCTCTCATCTGCCTGGTGTTAACAACCCACTTGCTTTCACTCGCATATTCACACTCTTCTGTCCTAACATCTCCCTGCCATTCTCTACTCTGGCGGGTTGACCCCGGCTGAACGCCAGGTGCCTACCAAAACCGCTCTATCACTCCCCCTCCTCAGCTGGACAAGGGAGAGGAAAATACAACGAAAGGCTCGTGGGTCGAGATAAGGACAGGGCGATCACTCGGCAATTACCATCATGAGCAAAACAGCCTCGACTTGGGGAAATTAGTTTATTACCAATCAAATCAGAGTAGGGTAATGAGAAATAAAACCAAATCTTAAAACACCTTCCTCCCACCTCTCCCTTCTTCCCGGGCTCAGCTTCACTCCCGATTTCTCTACCTTCTCCCTCCCAGCAGTGCAGGGGGATGGGGAATGGGGGTTGTGGTCAGTTCATCACACGTTGTCTCTGCCGCTCCTTCCTCCTCAGGAGGAGGACTCCTCACACTCTTCCCCTGCTCCTGGGGTCCTTCCCATGGGCTGCAGTTGTTCACAAACTGCTCCAGGTGGGTCCCTTCCACAGCGTGCAGTCCCTCAGGAACAGACTGCTCCAGCGTGGTCCCCCACGGGGTCACAAATGCTGCCAGCAAACCTGCTCCAGCGTGGGCTCCTCTCTCCA
>NW_008796222.1:8225084-8242301 GCF_000699145.1 Aptenodytes forsteri | reverse complement strand
GCGGGTGGATATCTGCTCCACCGTTAACCTCCATGGGCTGCAGGGGGACAGCCTGCCTCACCATGGTCTTCACCATGGGCTGCAGGGGAATCTCTGCTCCGGTGCCTGGAGCACCTCCTCCTCTGCCTTCTTCACTGACCTTGGTGTCTGCAGAGTTGTTTCTCTCACACATTCTCATTCCTCTCTTCAGCTGCAGTTTCCCTTGTGCAGTTTTTTTTCCACCTTCTTAAATATGTTATCCCAGAGGCACTACCACCGTCGCTGATGGGCTTGGCCTTAGCCAGCGGCAGGTCTGTCTTGGAGCTGGCTGGCGTTGGCTCTATCGGTCATAGGGGAAACTTCTCTCACAGAAGCCACCCCTGTAGCCCCCCGCTACCAAAACCTTGCCATGCAAACCCAATACATCTATGTCCTTGTCAAGTGATGCTGGCCCCTCATGTGCCCCATCCAGGGTGTGCTGGTGGGGTAGGCAGAAGTTGGGGCACACTGATGTATCTGGGCTGTAAGAGGACACAGAAAAAGGAGACCAGTAGCATGGTTTCTGGCTTATAGGTGGTTTAGGTTTAGGTGGCCATTGCTGATGGCTTCTGTATTTAGACTGAAGGAGCCTCCGGGATGGATTTGCAAGAGAAATTTCCGATTTCTTCCCACCCAACCATTAACTGTAACACTACAGGAACACTGTATTTTTTGAGTCGAATGAGTCGAGGCTCAGTCTTACCAGGCATGAAATAGCTTTCTGCTTAAGCACTAAGAAACTTGCTCTCAAAGCAGAGAGTTCAATAAACCATACATTGATCTGAGAAGAAAATCATTAACTTCAGGAAAAGCTGGGGTTTATTTTTCTGAACTGGAGTTAGTTCCATTACCACTGAAGGCTGGTCTGCTTAGATAAATTGACTTCTAGTGACTTCAAAATCACAGAGAAGACAGGGTCTGGTCAATAGTTTAACGAATAGTTTCAAGGAATACAGGCATTGTTGACCTAGCCACACCCAGTCAAAGGCCATTGTGGAAAATGTCAGTAAAACCCATGTTAAGGTTGAATCATCAAGAGTTAATGACAGAAATGACATTTATTTTTAAGGTTACTCAATAGGAAAGCACTGACTTGCATTTTGTTTGAATTTTGAGTGGTTTGGCTTACCTTTCACTTATTTTGAGCTGAAAATGTGCCTAATTTAGAGTGTTTATCCTGCAGAATCTGTGACACACTATCCATCACACATCATACATGGCGCACACAGGCATAATAATTGCCAGAGTGTGCAACCTGTCACAGCCCCTATGCATTCTCCTCTGAAATGTATCCCAGGAATCGTGCACATTTATGAAACACTTAGAGGCACGTGCATCTCAGACTGGGGTTATGTTTCCAGCTCTTCTTCTCAGCGGCAGCATAGGTGGTAGTCACATCCATCACGCCTCCCTGAATTTCCAGAATCCTGGTTTTGGTTGCTACGCCTTTGCTGAACTTCACTGTTCAGGATGAAATTTTTCATGGCAGGGCAGCAAGAAACTTGCAGCTGCTGTTGTTTTCATGCCGTCCCTTCAATGTATGTTACTGTCTGCTATAAGGAAGACAGGGTCCACCCTTTTTATATATATAATATCTATATTATATTTATTATATATATTAGATATTATTTTTAATGTAATATAATTTTTAATATATTTCTATAATTATAACCCAATCTAGATAAGCCGTATTGTTCGCCCTAGCACACCTAGGAGAGGAGCGAGATGGGCAGCCTTTCAATAGGACGGTTTTGTTTGTTCATTTGGGCAATTCTTGCATCATTGCTGGGAAGAAAAAAAAATGGCATTTTAAGATCTCACACGTGTGGTTCAGGCTTGATTAGGATCCTGAGGGCTCTGTACTATGGGCTTTCTGTCAATGGTGCTGCTTAAATACTTACAAACAAGCATATGCTTAAGTGCTTTGCTGATGGAGGGCCAGAGCACTTGGCAGCTTGCTAGGCTGAGCCCTCTCCCTCCCCTCTCTGCCAGGCACAGCGCTGGGAGGGAAGGAGCTATGTCCTTCAGTCATAACTATTTAAAAAAATGCAAGGGACGGGAGGGAGAGGATGAAACCAAACCAACTGACAGGCAATGGGAACACCTTGAAGGGTGACTTCTATCACCTTTATCCTCCTCCGACCATCTTTACGTCCTAGCAATTATATTGATTCCAATGGAGTAGGCTGCCCTGCGGCATATATTTAGCAGACTGTGGCCGTGACTAAAAGCAGTGTATACACTCATAGATTATTCATAGGGTAGGTAAAGAGCTATGGTACGAACTGACTGAAAGTAACTTGAAGATGACTACAGAGAAGTCCAAAATCCATCTGAACCCTGAAGATCCAGACTACAGGTCTGACGACCAGGCCAGTGGGCATACCTTTTTCTTCATACCCTGCCTTGAATCTTGTTTAGATGGAAGAAGGGAATTTGACTATTTGGCCATCAGAAGAAATGTCCAGGCCACACAGCAGCTGTGTTTGGCACGGGTTGGGTTCCCTGCACACCACGCACGTATTTCTGGGGGTGATTTCCCAGATCAAGAGACAAGAGAGCTACTATGTGCAGACTTCAAAGGCATTTAATGCAATGTACGGTGTATAGCAATAGCTTGAAATGACAGGCGCATCAAAAACCCTCTGCAGCTGCTTCTGACTGCAGTGAACACACAAAAGGACAATATTAGGACTTCTTTCTTTTTTTAATTTCCTAACAGGGGATCAAGCAACAGATCAAAATTTCACCTGCATTAAAGTGAGGGGCTAGACCACGAAAGTCTGATGTCTCTGAGCTGACTATGTGAATGGGCTTTGAAACCGGGTGCTTAAAGCGCGATACTGGTACTGTAAGCAGAGAATGGGGTGCACTGGCATCCCTGGAAATGGGGTATGGTTGCCCCTGAAGGGCCATCGAGGAAGGTGCTGTCAGCACCGTTGGACCAGAGAGTGATTCATGGGCTTGCAGCAATCTAATAGAGGGGAAGAGATGACCAGAATCAGCATTTAATAAGTTTATTCAGCATCTTTTGAACACAGCTGCCCTATTGCTGCATTTTTTTTCCACAGACCTGGAAATAATAACCTTTATTTAAGTGCTTATATTCAGCCATATCAGCACTGCATGTTCCAGCATTAAGGCTTTGAAAGGGATATTTGATACGAGATGATTATTTGCTAAGCCATCAGGTTCAAAAGTAGATTTTTGGAAATAGGCATGACCAGAGCTCTCTTTTAAAAGTGACCTGCAAACAGCTTTTTAAAATGCAGCAGCTTTGCCTTTTCACTGTACGCTGCCTCATATGCATCAGGAACCAAGTTCATTTCTGAGCACTGACGTCCTCAATTCTTGACGTTCAGCAAATTAATTGTTTGGATTTTTCAGGTGTCCCACCTGTGACCTTGCAAGACCCAACCAAATTTGGAAAATGATAATATCATAAACTATATCATGATGGTTACAGCTGGGTCTCCCTTTTGAATTTTGCGTATGCTAACAGTCAAGTACTCCAAAATAAAGGAAAGCATATTTTGTTGTATTTTGGTGCTAAAAATAAATGACTGTGTAATGAAAGGCATTGTAGGTAGCATTAAATTAATGCTCAACATAATTAAAATGCATTCTTAAATTCTTCAGCTTGGATTTTTGGTGACTCATCCAGTGCCTTTCTCTCTGTATCCAGATATTTTTGGAGCATGGATGAATTCCAGGTATGAAATCTCAATTTAGACAGGACGAAAGGGATAACAGCAGGTTGGGGAAGCGATCAATATAAAGGCAAGTTTATATCAGCTGCTTTGATGAAGATGGTTCCTTCTTTTCTGTCTCAGCATCTCGATTCCCTGCTCTCATGAGACGAGACTGATGATCCCATGTCTGCTTCTCTGTTTAAAAATATATGGCCATTATTTCCACTCACCAGGGACAAATGGTTTATTAATGCTTCTTGGTCTGCAATCCTGAAGGCAATGGTACCTGTGTGGGGTCCCATTGGTATGGCAGAGAGCTATTCTATGAAGTCCCCTGGGTGTTCGAATTCATTCCACATCTCTTCTTCCTTCCCCACAATCCCCAAATGATCAGAAATAATCCAGATTTCTTGAGCTGCGAAGCTTTTGAAGCTTGCTTTTCTGCAGAGCTTTGCAGACAGTCGAGGTGCGGATCCGTGGGAGCTCAGTGACACTTGGGAGCCACGTGAGGTCCGGGAGCAGCAGCGGGAGGGCTGCCTTTGCAGCAGGCAGCGGGAGGGCTGCCTTTGCCACCTGGTTCCTCTGGTGCCACAGGGCCCTGGGGGCGGCTCATTGCTGCAGGGAAGCATGGTTTTGAAGAGATCATAGGGCACCTGAAATCCGTAGAGCCCTCCTTTACAATCCTCCCAGTGAAATAAGTCCAGAGATGTGGCTCTCACACAGTTTCTTCTCAGCCTTTTACTTTCTGTGGGCAGGAGCGAGCTCTTACATGTTGTTCTAATTCATCTTGCAGCCATGAGAGATGCAGCCTGCTTGCCCCACAGGCGGGAGGCCCACCGCAGCCGGCACAGCACCCAGCCCCGTCTGTCTCTGGTCAGCCCAGTGCCGAGGGATTTTTGGCTTGTTAGTGCCATTTGCCAGGGTTTATAGCCTCCCAGGCCACGTCTTGTCCACTGAAATGCCCTCTCCCTCAGTTAAATGCCCTTTATTTAAGATCTCTCTTGGTATCAATCATTGCTGTCGCTGGACACTGAGGCTCCCTGCGAGCCACTGGCATGCCAGCTCTGTCGCTGGTGCACTGATATGGGGCTGCTCTCCAGAGAAAGGCCTTACCTAGACATATTTCAGTGTGAAATCAACTTCCACCTGGGAAAAACTTGTGCTCCCTTCTGTCCATGAGACTACATCCTGCAAATAAAATCCCAAACTTATTTGTGCCAGATCTCAGCCACTGGGCCAGAGGCTTGCAAAGGGCGTGCGCCCTCCTACAACCCCCCCATCTTCTCTTGCCATCCCACTGACTGCATTTCTTTCTATAGCTGTAATTTTTATCATCTACCGGCCTCTGCCCTGCCGAGAGCTGCTAGCCATGGGGGTTTGCTGTCTCTCGGCTCGCTGCTGCCCAGATGGAGATCTAGTCATCCCCACACAGGAATTTCAGGCAATTCCTTGAAAACGCAGGGGCAGCACAGCACAGGCTTCCTTGCCATAGCAAGGGCGGTGGGGGAGAAAAACCTAGAGCCAGCAGCCCCTGTCACTTTTTCCTCTCCTGTGGTACGTACAAAAGCAATGCTGTATGAGCAAAGGATGAAATCCCTGTGTACGGGTGCACTTCTGGCACTGTTTGTCCATCCGCAACCAGCTGCTGAGCAGCAGCTCCTGCATTGGAAGAGGTCCAAGGGGTGAAAAGCCCACGTCCCCGAGGAAGCAGAAGGTTTTTCTGTGCCCATCACCTTTGCATCACATTCCTCCCCTTGCTCAGCAACTATGTTTTCCTCTCCAGTGGCTCAGCTGTTCACTTCCAGGATTTTTTAAAGGTCCCTGCTGCTGCATGAGAAAGGAATAAAAGCAAATTTGGGTGGTTAGAAATGGAGGCATCTAATGCAACCCATGAGAGCATCATTGGACCAGCAACTCTGATAATGTTCAGATATGTAATAGAGGTGGGTATCCCAACTACTAGAGATTAGATCAGTTAGATCACTTACTGGGTAGAGTAAAAAAAATTGTTTTAACTCTGGGTTTTGTTGGAGAGAACTGTGAGATAACCAATAAAGAAAACGCCGTTAGAAGTCTATCAGTGCCACACCAAAAAAAAAATGCTTGTGCTTGATTTTGGCACTGCACATGAACTCAAAACCAGTAACAAGGAGGTCATTACAAACACACTAAAGGACGCTCTCCTGAAAATGAGCTTCACGTCTTTTTCAAGCCAGACCTGAGATCTTCCCCCGCTCCCATAGCAGGGCAGCAGCTGGGCACAGCTGGATGTGGGGGGATGTGTGGGAATGCAGGAGTGGCTCATCTCTAAAATTGTACTGGGATACTTTCAGATAAATTAACGAAGATTTTTTTTTTACCTTGAGAGTGCAAACTAATTTAGAAAGTTGCCTGATCTTGATGATCTACAAAATGTCTTTAACTAGAGATGAACCCTGACCTTTTAGACACCTTAAAATAAACATTCATACGTCTTTAGATAATAAACACAAGCAAAGCCATGTTAGCATTTTAAATGTCAAAAAGACAGGTGAGCATCATTTTTGGAGAGCTATTGCAAAGTAGCTGGGTTTTTTGTATCTTTTGTCTCCCACTAGGAATTCACAACAAAGCTTTCTGAACAATTTAGTTTAGACACCAAAGTTACTAAACAATTTGCTCAGAGAATGGTATCTGAGAGTAAATGGTGTTGTCTTTAGTGTCAATGAATAGCTCTTTGTGAGACCTTATTGCAGCCTATCAGTACTTAAAGGGGGCTTATAAAAACGATGGTGGCAAACTTTTTAGCAGGGCCTGTTGCGACAGGACAAGGGGGAATGGCTTTAAACTAAAGGGGGGTAGATTTAGGCTAGCTATAAGGAAGAAATTTTTTACGCTGAGGGTGGTGAAACACTGGCACAGGTTGCCCAGAGAGGTGGTGGATGCCCCATCCCTGGAAACGTTCCAGGTCAGGTTGGACGGGGCTCTGAGCAGCCTGATCTAGTTGAAGATGTCCCTGCCCACGGCAGGGGGTTGGACTAGATGACCTTTAGAGGTCCCTTCCAACCCAAACTATTCTATGATTCTATGATTCTATGATATTTCAATGTACAGTATCAGTGTTTTAACATGCAAAAAGAGGATAGGCTCAACCTGAAGTTTATTCGCCTAATGTGTAACGGAGACTGTGAATAGCAGAAGGGCAATAAACAAGAAGTGCTTTGGGGCTTATGGAAATGTCTGACTCACATTTGATGATACAAAGGTTGTCCAAAAGCCACCCGCACTGGGATGAAGTAGACAAAACCCTACAAAGCTCAGCGCTCGGCATCCTCCCACAGAGCAAAGGGAACTCGGATGGGAATGAAATGCCACTGCTAATCCACTCCTCTGCAGGCAGCACATGCAGAGCGGGGCTTTGCCTCCTGCCTGGCACCACCTGCACGGCGAGAGGTGGCACCGTGAGGTGGGCAGCAAGAGGGAGGTCCTCCAGGCTCCGGCTGTTGGGGTTCCCGCTTCCAGCTATAGTGCTGCCGCAGGGTTGGACCCTGTTGCCGTAGGGCTGTGCTGCTGAATTTGTTTTGGCTGGTCAGTCAGCTTTTGGGTTTGCACCTCTATAATGAAAATCAGGATCTTGCGGTCATCATGAACCTCATGTACAGGATTGACTTCTCACCGGGATCTTCTTGAAGAGTAGGACTTGCTCGTTTTCCTCTGTGTGTGCGCGCACGCGTGCGCACAGTGCACAAGTGTGCAAGTGTGTGTGCATGCATATAAATAGAGCCTAATAATATCATTGAATTAATTCCTCTTGTTGCCATGGGAACACACACTTGCTATTCCATCAAGCGTGTGCAGCAGAGGTAGGTGAGAAGGCTGACATTGGAGCAGATCTTTGGGATTATCTTCTAACACGTTTCCTTTTTCAAAGCAGACTGGGGAAAAATCAGACCGGAGTGCCTGAAGCACGGAGGTGCAAATCAGGAATTGGCCATCTTTTCCCAATTTGCAAACGAACCAGTCTTCACACCTAATATTAGGAAGCCCCACCTGGCACGCCAGCCTGCAGCTGGGGCTGGTTTCCAAGGAGATGAGCAGCGGGCTGGCAGGGTGGCAGGAGGAGGCAGCACAAAGTATCTGCCCTTTCAACACCTCTCGGTGATTCATCAGGGTGGGGGACAAAAAAAACCCATCCCCAAAACCCACCCGAGGAGCAGAGGCTTGCGGGGCGGCTAAGGATCCCAAAGTCATGCTCCTCCATGCCAGGTGGGGTTTGCTCCTGGACTATTGGTGCTCTCAAATCAGTGTCCCCGTGCTGGACAGCAGATGTGCACACAACCGTCCCCCACTGATGGGCACCGTTTTGGAGGCATCATGGTCCAAAAGGTCTGGTGGTGAGGAACCCTCTGCCCTGACCACCACCATCACCGCCCATGCTGAGGGGCTGGGAGGTCTCACAGCAGCAACCTCAGCTTCCTCCTGCCCCATTTGCAGCACGGAGAGCGGTATTTACCCGTAACTTCACCGGCAGGGCCATACAGCTGTCTCCCTGTGATGCGCAGGGAGCCCTCTTGCTAAGATGGGCAGGTCACCTCAGGGACATTTTCTTCCTTTCCATGGTCACAGCAGGACTACGAGTCCTCTAAGGGAAGGACCTTTTTTCCTTTCCTTTGATTTCTAGTCCAAATCTGAGTACGGTGCAGCCCATGTCCAGCAAGCAGCCCCCCCCACCCCAGACAGGCGGTGCGGGGAGGCGGGGGGGGGGGGGGAAAAGCCCCCCCCGGGCGCGGGGGTGGGGGGGGGGGCGGCGCCGCCGCCCCCCCCCCGCCACTCCTCCTGCTGTGGGGTATCTGCGGGGACAGCTTTGTTTTGAAGGGTTTTCCCTGCTCTGCCTGTCCCTGCTACAGCACGTTGAAAAGGTATTAGCCAGTGTGCTCAGGAGAGGCTCAGGGGTTTTAGGGAAGCAAATAAAAAATGTCAAAAGTGTCAAGCGTCCCTTTAGAAGTGCAAGCTGTGTTTGAACAATTCATTATTAATAAACATATATTCATAGCATCATATCAAGTCAACAGCTAAAAAAGAAAAGTGTAATTGACTTATTGGACCCATTACAAAACAGTCTTTATCATTTGCTTTTCAAAATCATGTTTCATCACACTGGGTTTGCAGCTCTCTTCACAACCTGATCAAATGTACTGGCACAGAGCCTTGCCTTGCAAGTCCCCCAGGAGCGTGCTTCGAGGGGTAACCAACAGCTTGAATGCAGAAGTGACGTGAATGAAACAATAGTGTGGACAGGAGAGCAGCTCTGCCACGTTTCTGTTTGGCTTATGCTGGGGTGGAGTTGCAGGCAGGGTGTGAGCTGGCCGAGACCGTATCACAGCGTTGAAAATGATGAGGGCACACAGGAGATGGAGATGGAGGAATTTGGGCATATTGTTACTTCCAGGCAATCAGATAATTGCCAAACAACCAGTTATCTGTTCATAAACCTCATAAAATGTAGTTAACCCCTGGGTCAATCTTAGGCCAACAAGGTGTGACACGTTTCGGCTCTGGCTCCTGTCTTGCTTCGTTTTGCTTTGCTTTTTCTCATTTCCATAGCACTTTGGACAAGGAGGGACCAGCCGTCTGAGCTCCCCTGTGCACTGCACCCCGTGGCCAGCCTGAGGAGCTCAGTCCTCAGCAGAGGTAAGTGGTGGTGGCCTCCACGAGCTCCACGCATTCCTCGGTCCCTTGTAACGGCAGGGGATTGACGAAGGAAGATGAACCCAGTATGTGAACCATATCCCTCCTTACAAGCAGATATGAGGCTGTGCCAGCCCAGAGCTGCTGGTCAGGACCACCTTTTGGGGGTGAAAAGGAAGAAAAGGAAAACCTTTGCTATGTCACCTCAGAGGACACAGCTGGCCAATATCTTAGATACTTGAGAGGAAGGTGAAAAAGCACCTTAATAATGGTTGTAACAATAAAAAAATTAAGCCAGCTGTGCAGTAGGAAAAACAATTCCTTAAGATTCTGTTCTGGAGGAAAAAAACCTGCTGTATCCTTCGCAGGCAGGCAGCTGAAGCCTGGAAGCATGAGGTCTGAAGAGCATTGCCCTAGTGCAGGAACGCAGAGCCCTGCAGGAAAGGCGTGAAGCAACTCAAGAGCTGGAAGGACCCTCCACCCCAATGCAGACACCCACACTCATCCAGTTTAATCCCACCCATCCCTCCACACTCCTCAGAGCCTGGCTTATCATGTACCTTTATAATTACTACTGATTTCAGTTTTAACAAAGCAATTTCTGATCCAAAACTTAGATGCAAGAGTGGTTATCCATGTCAACCGCCAGCTCTTCCTTTGAGGCACAGCTTCCGTAGAGAGGGCTCCACCCTCCAGGGAGACTTTCCGGGAGTTGTTCCCAAAAGGCTCACCTGGCCTTTAATCATAACTGAAATGCATCTGCTCAGGTTGCAATCCTTCAACCAGAGGATCCCGCTCTTCCCGGAGCGGTAGCTTGTCTTCTTGCTCCTTACACCACCACTAATCTTTGTGCTGTCTCTGAACTTTATCTTTCTTGCTCCTTACACCACCATCTTTGTGCTGTCTCTGAACTTTACCAGTCGTGGGTTTTTTTGGATTTTCTATCATTTTCTGGTTTGTTGATACTGGATGATTTAGGAAAAAATAATAAATACTAAGAGACACCAGTGAAGGCAAGAGCCTTTGATTCCCTCCTCCCCCCACTTTGCACTACTTGCTATGATCTGACAGCGAGTCAGGTTTTAACCCCTACACTGTACGCCTTGTTAACACCACATCATGCAAATATTTAGCATCACAATGTCGCGCAGTACCAAGTCAAACACTTTGGAGAAATCCAAGCGTATTTTTCTGCATAGAGGTGTTTATCCCATCAAAGGGGGTGTCTAATCCCATCACAGAGAGAAAGAAAAGGTTGTGTAAAGTGAGCTGCCTTCTGAGAAGCCATGCTAACCACATTAGTTAGGTTTGCAGCGTATAATACCTAGCTGATAGAGCTACCCATGCATCTTCTAACCAGGATGGCTCCTCCCCAAGAAAACATACGGGGGGTGAGGGGTTGACCTTTTTACAGCGTTTCTGGAACTGTAGCTGCAAGACCACCCACAGAATGATTGGTATGGTGTCCAGGTGGCACCAACATTTCCACCACTAAACTCACGTTCCCAGCCACTGCATTACACTTTGGAAAACTGGCCATTTTAAAGCCCTAAATATACATCTGAGTGGTTGGCATTGCATTCTGTTTGCACAATGTAAATGTCAACAGAGCCTGACCAGGGGTACCTAGGCAACAGTTAATTTTGAGGTCAGCGATTAACACTTCTTTGTCAGAACGCAATTTACCATCAAATTAGCTCTAGCTGAATATAGCACTTTCTGGATTAAAAAAGGCCTTCTTGCTATTTTTAGACACTGAAAGCCATTATTATTGGTGGCAAGTGATGTTTGCTGCATTTTCTCCTGGTTGAAATACTGATGTTCACGAGGGGAGCAGTCTCTTAGGGAGGCTGCCCCCCTACTCCGAGATTCCCGAGAAGAGGAACCGAAGGCTCAGCTCAGCCACTGCCCACCGTGCCGCTGTGTTTGTGGCCATAGCAGGGAGCAATCGATTTTTATTTTTTATGGCACATATACACACTTCCTTGATTAGAGAAAAAGTGGATGCTACCAATTAGCACATATATCAACAGCTTAGTAAAGTATCGACACTTGACTTGCATTTTGCTCCTTCCCTCCCTCCCCAGAGCACTTTGCTACTCTCAACTCTTCAAACTCCCTCACTTTTTCATGAACTTCTAGCTAGTGACTCAAACCATAATTTTTTGTTTAAAGCTGTCTATATTCTAGCACTGTGTTTCAAACCCATTCTGCTATCACATAGGGCTTTTTGGAAATAATAGTGAAAACTGACGCCCGATATTAAAAGGTCATTCCAGTGGTCACCTCAGGAAACAGGCCCCTCTTCAGGGATACAGAGATTAAGCAATCATCCTTCTGCCTGGAAAACTACTAATTTGTGATCTACATCAGTATGAGCATTTGGTTGGGGGGGGCCAGACCTATCGGTATTACACCACTGGGCCCTGCCCCTGCACTTGCCGCAGCCGAGCTGAGCATGTGCTCCCCTGCGGGGCGAGGAGGAGGGGAGCAGGCTGGGTGCCCACGGGAGGGCGATGGGCTTTGCTTGCTGCCGGCAGCTGAGCATTGCTCCGCCCGTGGATTTTTCCCAGCCTTTTCTGCTGCCTTGGGAGATGTAACCATCCCGGCCCCTACGCCCTGCCCTGTAAGCACCCTGTGATGCTAGTAACTTCAACCTTGCCACCTTTACCTTCGGTTTACTTTTATATTAGAGCTGACACCACCAGAAAAAAAAATAAAAAAAAGTTTTCTGAGAATTTACAATTCTCTTTTACTGCCGCAGCTAAATAATCATTTCTTGCTGGCAGGGACCCAGGCTGTTGAGCAATAACAGGCTTGTTTTGAAGTTGCTTTAATTTGTTCTCTTAGAAGAAATGTCTTTGCTGAGTGTTGCCAAGCTGACACGTAAAGAAATATGAAACTATATTTGTATCTGGAAGACTCAAATAAAATATGTAAAGCACTAACGATTATAACAATCAGGGTATATATGTGTGTATATATACACCCAGCATTCCCACTGGTGGGCAGGGAGCTTGCTTTCTCCCCGTAGTGTGCCCTGCTACTGAAGGTACAGCCTTCCTCTCTGCAGTAGTTCTTCACTCACTTTCCCCCACTAACAAACAAGATCCTATCTTTTCTTCTGTGTCTTTTTAGTACACAGTCTTCTCTGGTGTCTAGGATTTCTTATAGTTTCGTGAGCCAAGGCCATCCAGTGTTTCGTGGCTACCACCTTGCAATTAGGGAGGTTAGTTGGGCCCTAGAAGAGATTGCCTATGGAGAGGAGACAAACTCCATCACTGAAGGATTTTAAGGGCAAAATGCAAACCCATCTAGCAGGGATAGCTTAAGTATAGTTGGTTTTGTACTGAGGCTGGGTGGAGATGGACCAGCGCAAGCACAGGAAAGAAAGCCTGACTACGGCCTCGTAGGGTGAGCGAGTGAAGATGGGGATTGTGGTCCTGTCTCAGAGGGGATGTTTCTATATTACATGCAGTGACCGCTTAATGTCATATAGTTGTTGGCCCAAATTTTTGGTAGGGCGTGTAGTTAATTCATTCCCATGGGAGATGTGCAGTAGGGGAATCAGACCTCCCCCTCCGTTTCTACAGGGACTTGTTTAGTCACCAAGCAACTATATAGAGGGCTACAAATGTTCTCTCCTAGATTTAAAAAAAAAAAAAGGATGCAAAAGCCCTGCTCAGGTCTCTAAAAACAAGGACATGGCTACCAATTTTGGGGAGAGAGTTCTAGTGCAGATCCTTCTCGGGCAGTGGTGCAGCTCTGCTTCCTCAGCGCGTCCCTCTGGCCAGCTGGTCAGAGGTCAAGGCTGAGCTTATTCCTTTTCCATTTGGACCCTATTCTGAGCTCTACCCGCTCCAGGGATCCTCAGCATTGGGATTCCTGGCTTAGAAATAGATTTTTTCCTATTTTGTGGGAGGCACGTACCTTATTGTAGTTCCCCAAGCCCTTTATAGGAAGTGGCCTGCAGAGCCAGTTCTGTGCTGCAGGCGGGGAAATTGCTCATGGGTGATGATGGGGCTGTCTTCTTGCAATTTCTGAGAGAGCAGTTTCAGGGAGGAAGATGGGCACAGTGCTTTTCCCACAAATTTATTTTTAGCTTGCATTCTAGTATCTGGAAATATTGTTTTCAAACTTGCTATTAACTTTAATGAAAAAAATATATCTACACTCTCCTGTGTAGTAACTAATCAGCAACTTATAGGATCACGTGAAACACCACAAACATTTTAGTGAAATAAATTTGCAGCTTCTTTTTACAAAGCTGCAAAAAGACATTGGTTAGGTAAACTCAGGACTTCCTCACTTAGATGTGCAGAAAAGCCCTTGAACAATTTAAAGGCTAGTTTGAAGCCATTTAAAAACTTGAGCAAAAAGGTTTTGGAAAAGTTTAAAAGAATGAAAACAATAAAAGACCTTGTTCCGTTGCACTTGATGACACATCTAACAATGAAGGACCTTTGCTGATGATGATTTCTTTCCATCAACAGAACAAGCAGAGCAAGGAAGGAAAAGTTGCAAAATATGTGTATTTAGCTTCAGTATATTCAACACTAATCTCTGGAAATAAACAGAGTGGACCAGAGGCCATCTTTTTTAATAAAGGTAAGCAATGACCGTGCCTTTCCTAACAAACTCTATACAAACCCATGTGCAGCTCTTTCAGCATCCAAGTGTTGCTGGCAAACACTATTCCTCCGGAAGCTCAGCCAGGTCCTCTGCTTTAGCCTGGCTGGCTGATGGAAGTGGGCTGACAGATGTGGAGATTGCTAAGCACATGTGTAGATCGCTCTCGTAGCCACTGGGTCCCTATCAAAAGATGCTATGAAAGCTCAAGCACCTGAAAAAAAATAAACTCCTCTGGGCGGTAAGCACTAAGAGGCGTCACCCAGGGGAGAGTCTCTGCCTGACTAAGCCTAAGAGGTCAAAGCTGCATCAAAAACTCATCCTGCCTGAAATGGGAGGGGCAGGAGGAGAAGGGCTCATAGCCTGGGACCGTGCCACCGTCAGCCACGGAAAGAACCGGCAGCTGCCAAAACTGGTGGGATGGGGCAGGGAGAGGGGAGGCTGGGGGGGATCCTACCCCAAGAAGGAAAGAGGGTGGAGGAGTGAAGGGACGCGTTTTATATTTCCGTGTTTGCCCTCTGTCCAACATAGAAGAGTCAGTCAATGTGTGAGCTTTCAGCTTGTGTATGGCTCAGAGAAAATAATGCATTTGAAAGGTTGGCTTGGGCACTTGGAAGGCTCCAAAAAGAGTCCATCGGGAAGAATTCATAAGAAAGAAGCCTGTCCTTTCTTCTTTCCATCAGTGCTACCTAGATCCAAACCCACCATTTCTAACCCTTAGGTCACTCTGACAAAGTGTCTTCAGGTGGAGACTACCTTGTAGAAGACTAAATTTAAGACATTCGTATTTTGTTTTCCTGGAAATTTCAATGGGGATCTATGATGCTTCCAGGACACTATCGCTGTCACAGATTGAACCCTCTCTTTATTTTTATCAGCCAGGTGATGAGGCTGAGTTCACCAAGTCAGGAAAATGATAAACTTGAAGAGGTGCCTAAATGGATTGCTAAGCGTTTAGAACATCTTTTCACGCCAGCTGCATAGAAATCTCTGAAATGTCAGCGCTGGTTAGCTCACCATCTGCGTTATCCCCCTCTCTCTTCCCTTCCTCCCCCCTTTATTTTAAGGCTTCTTTATGTTGCCAGAAGAAAAATGACTCTTCAATATTTTCGGCATGTTATTGGAAAGATAAATTTTGAAGTGCTTTTTTTTTTGGTTCCAACTCATGCTATGTAAAGCACATTTAATAATACTTAACATTTATTCAGCCTACTTATTAATCATTAAAGAATACCAGCTATCAAAATAATCCATAGTTAACCGAAATAAAGTAATCACATAGTAAAATTACACCGCAATATTGCTCAGCTTTCAGAACAGATGGAGAAGTCAAGCAGAGAGTTTTTAGATGGTTTATTTCAGCAACTTTTTAATTTTGTTGCTGCTTAATTTTCAGAAATTTGCTAAGATAATTACTGAGTTATATCATATGCTGTGCTTAGGTATGCACTGCTGAAACATAGCTTTTTATTTTTATATTCTCCTGTGAGATCTGCGGATCCAGACTCAGCTAGGAAGCCAAGATGGAAACATCTTGATGGCAGCGCAGGAGATCTGGCCAGACTTCTCTCTCCGCTGCTCCTTGTGGTGCCGTGGTAAATGAGTGTGGCTGTCAGGTGCCAGCTTTAGTCTTTGAATCCTCTTTTTCCCACAACCAGTTAAAATCAAGAGCAATCCAGATGGCTCGCCTTTTGTTGGAATGACTGATGCAAGAAGCTGAACTAAGAAGATAAAAGGCCTTTAGCGATAGCTCTGGAAATATAAACAGTTCCCAAGGAGGTGTAACCATTTTAATAAGTGTGGAGTTGGCCGCTGACCCTGCCAACTGATACTTGGCAACGTGAGGGAGATGCAGAGCGCTGCTCGCTGAGCACAGTAAGAACCTGACATGGACTGTAAGAGCATCCTCCTCTTGAAAGTGTAAAAGTCCGGAGAAATGCAGGGACTAAAGAGCCGGAAGAACTCAGAAAACCCCTGAAAACAAGGAGCAAAGTCAAGCTGGACACATGCATCTCCCTTTCAGAGACAAAGCAATTCTTTCACTGAGTGAAATACGTGACAACAGGTAAGGGGTGTGAGACTGGACTGGCTCATAGGGTAAAAACTCCTCCTACATCTTACTCCGAGATCCTAATGCTCTCACAAGGTTTCACCACACATGAAACGACTTCTGCCTTGATAGCATGGGCTCTCAATGTTTTCAGTTAAGGAAAAAGTATTTGAGAACATAGAGGTTTAAAGCGACGTATATCCAGAATATAACAAGCATATACTGCCTTACAATATACATGCTATTATAGAAAAGACCTGACACACGCTTGCTTCCCAGATGTAATAGGTTGGTCAAAGATGTGACAAATCACCCACAATCGAGACCTTCCACACCACATTTCAGTGCTGAAAAGCAGATAAATTACATGTTTCGCTCTATGCTTTATAGGTGCCACAAAAATACTGCAGATCTTACAGTTTCATTGTGGAGCCCAGCTGGTTCATGTTGGTAAACCTGGCTTGCTAAGTTTGAATGGCACCATTTTTAATCCGTTTTGAAAAATGTTGGGAGTAATTTATTCTGTCACAGCCATTTTAATTAATGTTGAAATAAGCCACCTCTGTTTGGGGGCTAGATTGGAGGATTTCCTCCGGGCAAGTCCAAAATTTTACTTTACCTTGGATTTTACCTTACCTTCTTTCGCCTTGCTCTGTAGCATCCGTCTCTGCACTGGGATTCTCATGGTCTCAGTCTTAACCTTAATCCAAGCCAATGGTGACCATACCCAACCCGTTCTCTACTTGGCAAAGGGAATAAGAGAACACTGCATTTTCTGAACTATAGCAGGGGTACACGACCAAGGACTTGAGCTGTGTAGACTTGCAAACCCTTCTTAAACCTTCCTGCAACAGGTTTTGCTGCAGTTACAAATGCTATTGTAACACCTGGATGGGCATGGGAGAAGATACAGGCAGTGGGACACCACACAGGACAAGGGGCTGCGGGTGCAAGTTGCAGTGAAGGAAAGTTAACCAGTTGCAGTGAAGGAAAGTAACCAGATGGCGGCTCACGGCTCAGACAGGTGTACTCTGCGCTGGGTCAAAAACTGGCTGGACGGCCGGGCCCAGGGAGTTGTGGTGAATGGAGTTACATCCAGTTGGCGGCCGGTCACGAACGGTGTTCCCCAGGGCTCAGTTTTGGGGCCAGTCTTGTTCAATA
>NW_008796222.1:8223060-8224239 GCF_000699145.1 Aptenodytes forsteri | reverse complement strand
GGTGGTGTTGGGTTGACGGTTGGACTCGATGATCTTAGAGGTCTTTTCCAACCTTAATGATTCTATGATTCTATGAAAGTCCAACTAGATAAAAGGGAAAAATCTTTACAGTTGAGGGCAAAGTACAGGCGCAGGTTGCCCAGAGAGGCTGTCTAACCTCCTCCCTTGGAGATACTCAGAGTCGACTGAACGAGATCCCGAGGAAAACCTTTGCACGGTTGATGCTGTCCCTGCTCTGAGCAGGTGGTGGGACCAGAGAGATGCCCCAGACCTGACCTCCATGGGTCCCTTCCAAATTAAACTATTCTGAGATTCGTGTTTCAGAAATCCTGGGAAGCAATGGCTTCGGCTGTTTACAGAGATACAGAGTGTCCGCGGCTTGTCTTGATAATAGCATTTAGCCTGCAGGAGGACGCAGATGAGGATGGATGTAATGAATGCTGACACTCTTAATTCCCTTTGAATGTGCCCACCTTTTACCGTGGCATGGCCTGCGTGCCTTCTTCATTTGGACTGTCCGAGACAGTAAACACATTTTCTTCTAATGAATTTTTCAAAATTGTGTCTAAATGGTTTGCATGCTGTTCCCATAACCGAGAGGTCATTTCATTTCCACATTCTTTTGATCAGCAGTTACGGAGCAAACACGCTCTCCCAGACTGGGGGGGGAGGGGGGGGTGGCACCCTTTGGCTTGTCCTCTTGCTGCAATGAAAGCCACGTTGCTGCAGATGGAAACTACCTGCTGCCCACGTTTGGTACTGGGTTTGGTAGCGATTGGCACGAGACAGTTATCCTTTGCTTCATCGATTCCTGTGCTTTCGAGAAGAAATACATTGGCTGCTGGTTCATTGCGAGACACGAAGGGTGAGACAAGGAGAGAGCTGGTATTTTTTATGCCCGTGCAACTGGGTCTCCTCCGGTTTGACCTTATCATTTGGGGGGACCTCAGGAAATAGCGCGGATGCTTTCGCTGGTAAAGGGATCGTTAACCCTAGAGTACATGTAAGCGTGAAGCAGGCTTTTTCACAGCAATTCTTAGCGCTATTTGGAAACACTTACATTCGGTGGCGCACGAAGCCCCCCGCTGGGTTCGGAGCCATTACAGCAAGCGCTGTACGAACACAAAACTTGCCGCGTTCTGCCCACAAACGCGCTGCGGATGGCGTTCATGGCGGGAG
>NW_008796222.1:8202216-8222165 GCF_000699145.1 Aptenodytes forsteri | reverse complement strand
CGCGGCCCCCCGCGCCCGCCGCCCTCAACCCCTGGGACGTGATGCTCTGCGTCTCCGGCACTGCCATCGCCTGCGAGAACGCCCTGGTGGTGGCCATCATCTGCTACTCGCCCGCCCTGCGCACCCCCATGTTCGTGCTGGTGGGCAGCCTGGCCACGGCCGACCTCCTGGCCGGCCTCGGCCTCATCCTCAACTTCGTTTTCCAGTACGTGATCCGCTCCGAGACGGTCAGCCTGCTGACGGTGGGCTTCCTCGTCGCCTCCTTCGCCGCCTCTGTGAGTAGCTTGCTGGCCATCACGGTCGATCGCTACCTCTCTCTCTACAACGCCCTCACCTATTACTCGGAGAGGACGGTGCTCTGCATCCACACCATGCTGGCGGGGGCCTGGGGGGTCTCCCTCTGCCTGGGGCTGCTGCCCGTCCTGGGCTGGAACTGCCTCCACGACCGCGCCGCCTGCAGCGTCGTCAGACCCTTGACCAAAAGCAACGTGACGCTGCTGTCCGCCTCTTTCTTTCTCATTTTCCTCATCATGCTCCATCTCTACATCGAGATCTGCAAGATCGTTTGCAGGCATGCCCACCAGATAGCTCTCCAGCAGCACTTTCTGACTGCTTCTCACTATGTCGCCACCAAAAAAGGAGTCTCTACCCTTGCTATAATCCTCGGGACTTTCGGGGCCAGCTGGCTGCCTTTTGCCATCTACTGTGTAGTGGGGGATCCCGACTACCCTTCCGTGTACACGTACGCCACGCTTCTACCCGCTACCTACAACTCCATGATCAACCCCATCATTTACGCCTACAGAAACCAGGAAATCCAGAGGTCCATGTGGGTGCTCTTCTGCGGCTGCTTTCAGGCTAAAGTGTCCTTTCGCTCCCGGTCCCCCAGCGATGTCTGAGTGACTTTCCTCTCTGTCGTACCACACCGAGTGACAATCTACCCAGTGAACTAGTACGGTGCCTGTTCTAAACTTCAAACTACGTCGTGAAGTCGTTGGAAACATGCTTAAGTATTAGCACTTTATACATGTTCGTATCTCTGAGAGTGGTTCGGGGTATGGAGTTTTGGGTTCTGCGGAAAAAAAAAAGTGGTTGTATATAAATTTGCACATCACATTTGTAAAGTGAAGACATTCCGATACCGCTTAATCATAGCACCTTATTTCTAGCTGCTGACCTGCCAAAACAGTGTTGCCTTTCTGAAGGGCAGAGAGAAAGAAAGTTGTGTTTGTATTTGTACGTGTGTGTGTGTGTTGGGGGGGGGGTGTATGTATGTATGTGTGTATCTATACTTTGCTGCACAATATTGATAAATTATAACATTTTGTATACAAATAAAAACATGTAAGATGTAGTATAACTTTGTGTGTTTAGATGCTTTTAGAAATAAGAGAGCTGGCAAATTTGCCAGTTGAGCGAAGTCCCTTTGTTTACTTTTGAAAGCTCCCCATGTAATTCTGCCTAAAGAGATCATCATTCACTATGGAGATGAAATACCGCGCCAAGAAAGGCACCTTCCTGCTTGCTTGCTTGTTTGTTCTCTTTAGTCTGACGAAGAGAGAGTAATGAAGAGCACAAACTCCTTTTTATTCTCCAGCAACCAAAGAAACAAAAAGCCCAGTCAAATAGGCTGCTAATTACAGTCATTTGCCAGGTTTCCAGTAGCTTTCATCTTCACGTTAAAAGTTAGCCCTTTATGATAATGCTCCATTAACAAGTTATCAAACTGGGGGGGGAAAACCGGACTCTAAGCTGGGCTCTTTTTTTCCTCTTTTAGTCTAACACTGGAGGGGAAAAAAGGAAAAAAGAAAAAAAGTCTCAGTCTTCTTTCCTAAAAGCCTGTAAAATGCCACAATAATTGACTTGCCTTATCATCCGCAGTTCTGAGGGGAACCTGAATTGTTTCATCCCCCTCTTCTTTTTGGACTGCGTGCTTTAGAAAAATCATTTAAGTGCATCTTTGCTGTCTGCCTGTCTCAGAGCAGTATAGAGTTTTCTGATAATCCCACGGCTTAGTGGCTTCAAAGAGCCCATCAGAGGTCGATGTTGTTCAGAGTTCGGAAACACTTCTTCACCCAGGTTCAAATTCACCGGCGATTGATTGATTTAGAGCAGTAACACGCGCGGCGGATTTCAGAAGCAGTGTTGCTGCTTGTTTATTTATAGTTCTGCTACATTTACATCCTGGTTACGTTACAGTTTATCACTATCATTTCAATTTGTATTTAAGGGCTGAAACAGATTACTTTTATGTGCATATAAAAAGTTTGGACTAATGTGTTTCCCAGCTTATGACTGGGCAACGCATCAAGCGTTTGCCTGCTGGAGAAGCTGGGGCCACAAGGATCCAACAAGCCTCAGCGAGGCTGTGAATCAGTAACGCTGTATTTATGTGAGTGCAATTCTTAGGAAAACCAGTATCATTTCACTGATAATACAAAGATATTTCATTTTAAAAAAACAAACCGTATTCCAGACTCTGCTAGCCCCTTTATTTTTATCAATTCTAATAATCACAAATGTGTCATTGTAATTGATGAATACCTTCAGGCACGCAGTTCATCAGGGCACTGTTGCAGTGATGTTACAAACATGATTTAAACCAGATCAAGATAGGTCAAAAGGCTGCCCGGATTAAGAACTCTGAAGTTGCTAGTGAGAAAGATTCTTTTTCCCCCCTCTTTTAAGCCCTCATCTCATATGCTGCGACTAACCTAGTAAATAAAAGAGGGCAAGGTCTGCCCTCTAGCCCTCCGGCCGGGTGGCACGGAGCGTGCCTAACCTCTTTTCCCCCTGCAAAGCCAGGGACCAAACCGCTGGGTGGGGCGTCCTGGCCCTGCTCTGTAACCTGCATAGATTCAGCCAAAGATGCTGCATCACCCACAGTAGTAACTGCTGAGAGAAAAGACCGCCGACTGCCTCGGACTGGTGAAATCTGGCAAAACTTTCTGGTAAAATGGGAAAACTTTCCATCTGCGAGGCTTTAGGCTCATAAATCTTTGTCATTCCTGTGTGGACCGCAGTAAAACCGCAGGGCAGGGTTCTGGCCATCGGTTCCCTTACTGAGTGTTTCCTGCAAGCAGCGCTCCACGCCGGGATGCAGGTACACCCCGGTACAGTACAGTTCAGTACACCCCGGCACTGAACCTGCACCCAGGTGTGAGGTGCTGAGTAAGACCTGAGCAGGCTCCTGGGAGCCCTGTGCAGGCTCTGAAGACCAGTATTGGCTCTAAAAGCCCCTAGGAGAAATTTTTTATGTGTACTTTTAGACCCTGAATTTAGGGAGACCGAATCTGCTAGAGACCACCCCTGATGCCACCTCCCTCCATTAACTCTGTCAGGAACTGGGCATCAGGGATTTTCACCATAAATTCATTAAGCAGTGACAACCCGTATAAAAATTAGATATAGAAAAACTTAGATGGGTAGAATCCTACTTCAGTAATAAACCACTTAATCCGGGAGGGAAAAGGACTTAGGTGAGTTGCTTTTCCATTTTTAGCCCAACATGTTATTTGCTTTGTTTCGTGGTTTTACTATATGATGACATTTTCAGTCTAGCACTTTCCCCAATGATTTACTGTATCTACAAAATAAAGCTGGATCCCTCCTGTTAAAAATGCAACACTTTCAAGGTATTTCCCTGAGCATTCTTCCCCTCTTCTAGGAAGCAAATTTGGGTTACAGTGATCTTAGCCATTCATTTTGTTGGGACAATACAAATGTGGGTTTTTTTCTATATACCACAGTCAGAAAGCTTTTGCTGACTCATAATTTCTGGGAAAGACTAAGGCAAAAGAAGAGAGAGTATTTTGATGGTTTTTGGTTAGCCCTGAGAGTGGAATTGACGTCAACCCACTTGCAGTAAAATACGGCCTTTCATTTTCAAAGCGAGTCCTGATCTGCAGGGATACCTGAGCAGAATAACATAAAGCAGGCTACATAATCTCTTGTCTTCCCAAACAACATCTCACTTTAGAAAAAGAAGAGCTGCAATTCCTGATGGAGGAAGTCCAGGAATTGTGTCTAGCATGATGCCTATATTTTCCTTGCTGAGTTTTTTATTGAAAGAGCATACATTTATTTGAGAAAATGGTGTGACATTTGCAGTATCTGGACCCACAAACTCCTCCTGTTGTCAGATGATGGCACTTTTACCTTGGTCATGAAATGATTTGTGGAAGACAAAAATTCCTGTAGCCCCCATTGCCAGTCGCTGGGCAGTGAGTGCATCGCCATGACCCCCACGCAGCCCCGACGGGGAGCCAGCTAGGGGGACAACCATGTACTGTGCCTGGTCTTGTATTTCCAAAAGTCAGTGGGCAACTTTGCCTGCACAGAGACTGCAGAACTGCAATAGAAATTGCCATCACCACCGGTGAGCACGGATCTTTCCTTGTCCCTGCGGGCCCGTGTGCTCTATGGTTTTTACATTCTCACGTCAATGGTGCAGTCTGTGAGGGGAGAAAACACACACTGAGTTAGGTGCAAGGATCAGGCCCAATGTTTGGTAATGATATATTATATGTAGCCTTTACTGAAAATGGAAATGAGATTTCCTGCTTTACCACCCTTAAAAATTCTTTGGCTTGTTCTGAAGTAGATAAAATAATGTCAGTCTTGGTCTAAAGAGCTCCCAGCCTGCTCCTGCTAAAACCAGTGATGCTCTATTGCATATCAGGCAAGATAATGACAGTATCTCATTATAAAAAATTACCATTTTGAGGCAGGAAGTCCTCGGCCTCAGCTCCAATTTTCATTAGAAACTAATGGTTTATTACTAACCTTGAAAATCTTACAGGACTTGCAGTGCCTCGAAAGGCCAGATCCTGGCAATTTGGCTTGCGTGAAGCACCTCTCTCTGTGATTAGCTCCCTCATTTCAGCAGGAGCAATTACAGAAAGAAGAGCACAGTTCTGGTGAGGAAGGCCTGGTCGGGACCTGGGCTGAAAGCCCCCCCCGCCGCTTGATTTTCTGTGGGGCTTCTGCTGAAATCAGCGGTGTAACGGTGGAAACGAGACCGACTCCGCAGGTTGCTTTGTATGAGTCACTGTATATTAAAAAGCCAGCTGGATTCAAAATCACAGGTCAAACAAAACCTCTTTATTTAACTAAGCAAACAAAAGGACAAAACACTTTTAAACCTGCAAAGTGAGTCTGTACATATTTTTATCAATGTAATGATCCACAGGTACTAAGTAACACCCGGCGAAGCACTAGAAGCTCTAATCTCCATTCTGCCACTCTCATTTTAAAAGGATAAATTTTTTTAATGAGGTAAAAAAAATTTCTGATAGTGCAGCTGCTCCTAAGCTCTTCAGCTAGCTTTTGTGGTAGTCATTTAAAAAGAAAAAAAGACAAGGGGGAAAACAAAAACCCGTGTTTTTTCCTTCTTCCTGCTTCATGACGGGGACATGCGACTCGGAGGGCAAGGAGTGACCGACCGGGTGCGATTCAGCTCTGCGCGGAGGATGAGCACATCTGGAGCTCACCTTAACCCCTGCTGTGTTTGCTTGCTTGGGGGACACTCTGAGTTGTGAGGTGTGTCCCCGTTGCCTGGTCCTCATCAAGTGAACTCCTCCCTGGGACCTGCTGCAGCTGAAAGCTCATGAAGCAGCTCCTGAGCTGCTGCGTTTTGCTCAGGAGTGCCTCCCAAAACTCCCCTGGGTGGAAAACCGACATGCCTTTCACTGCCCTCTCAATGTTTAAACTCTTTCCTCTGAATACAGAAAGCTCTCCCAGGGAAAACATCACCCCAGGGGCAGTTTCATTTATCAAGGGCAGTAACTCGGCATGGAAATAATCCAGCTGCTGCTGGGGCACCTGGAGAGCCATAAGCGCTGACTCAGCACTGACAGTAGATGTGGCAACCGGTTCAGCGGAGGCAGGTCTGCTCGTGTCAGCTCTGTCTGCTGCAAAGGAGTGACAGAAGGCAGCAGGAGGTGAAGCAATGGTGTGGTCTCTGTGCAGGGTCCACTCTATGCAGCAAAGCCCGATAATGAAGGGGGTTTTCCAGCAGATTCCCATCCTTTTTTTATCATTCTACTTTGTTGGCATCATAATACAAATGGTGGGAGAGAAAGAGCAAGAGAAAAGATGAACGTGCTAATATCTGCGTTAGGGGAAGAGCGCAGTGGTTCAAGGTGTGACACACAACATGGAAACAGCTCCTCTGGCAGGTACCTCGGATACATCAGCTGAATGTGGTGTGCCCTTCCAGCAATGGTGCTGCACACAAGACAAACGACCAAAAACATTTCGTCACTGCAGCATCATTTGAGTTATCGTCAATCCTAGACCCCTCAAGTGGACAACTGCAAGCACAGGCAGATCTCTTGAGCTGCCCAACCTACCGTACAGCCTTGTGAAGGAATAAAACATAGTCCAGATCCACCTTTCACCCTGCTTTTGAACACAATTAGACTTCTAGCTGCAAGCCCGGACTTAGCAATCACCTACAGGACAACATGCCTCTTCCATCCCCTGCTGCCCTCTGTGCTCCCGACACAAAGTGCTGGGGCAGAGCATCTTTGCACTGTCCCTTGCACCTTCCCCTGGGCACGGGCTTTCTCTCCACCCAGGCAAGACCAGAGCGGGAGCCAGGAGCTGTGCCTACCATCGTCCCCTGCACCTGAGCACAGCCAGCCTTGGTTAGTCCGTGCTCCTTGCTGTTTTCCTTAAAAAACAGATGTTTTCCTTTGTTTTCAAACAAAAGAGCCCGTGTTTCTGTCATGTGTGTTTGGGTCCAGAGCAGGAACATTTAGCATGCAATTATGGTGCATTAAATGCATGAAAAAGACCAAAACCATTAAAAAAAAGAAACAAAAATTATAATGTCCCAATGGTACAGAAACCAAGAGCTGTCCTCAATGTCTTCACTAAATCCTATTCGTGTTTGCTCATTTTTCCTTGTCTTTCCATGTGCTTTATGTCACCCACACACCGATGGACCGCTGTGCTGCTCTGTTACCTGACATGAGCCTTCATGCCTCCACGTCTCCAGAAAGCTGCGCCTTGTTATGGATCTTTTGGTTACTGGAGCATCTCCTGAAGGTGCTGTTTCCTACAGCAGTGTGAGACGACGCAGGCTTGCTCTTGATCTCACTCGCAGCTGGGCACGGCGTCAGAACCTGGCTGATGAGGAAAATACCTGGGAAAATATCTGCCAACGTTTGACTGCACTTTGGTTCCCAGCTTTTGCCCGTTGCTAGTGCCCGCAGGCATTACAGGAGGTATTGCGTGGAACCAGCAAATCTGAGTAACTGTTAAGGGAACTTTTTTCCAAGTCGAGCTGTATCTCTCTACACGTGCATTTCTTTATAACTGTGTAAATAGGAATTAGAGTTCTGTAATCAAGAAAAAGAAACAATACTGTGTGAATTGAGCTCCTGATGCTGAGTTTATCTACCTCCCCAGCTTTACTCAGCAAGGAAAGAGGATTCCTCATTTTCCTTGGTTAGCGTGTAAAAGCCGTATGATGGCAGATTTTTAAGGATGTGTCAGCACTTAAAAGTGAGAATTAGATGCTTAGGATCAGAATTAGGAAAAGGATTTAAGCACCCGTATTCCTAAAGGTGGGCCCTTCAGCAATCTTGCTTACTAACTGGACCTACAAGTACCAAATCAATCGGCTGCTTTACGTTCTTATCCTCCACGCCCTTATAGCTGGGCAGCAGCACGTGCACAGGGTGCTTTGCTTTTTCACAGCCCAAGCAGTCTGGAAGCTGCTTTTTTCCCCCTAAACTCAGTGGGGATTGAGGAGCTCTGTGTCCTTACATCTGTGTTTCCCACATGGCTCCGTTTGGTAGGAAAGCACGGGAACACCGTGTGGGATAAGAACGATCCAGGTTTTTTGTCTCTGCACCAGCCAGTGTTTCCACGGGCTTAAATTCACTCTAGCAGAGGAAGGGGCTGAGCCCAGGATGTTGGCAGAGAGGTTTTTTTAATGCAATGGAGGTTTATCAGCACTGTTGGAAACCCTTGTTTCTCTAGCACAGGGTGTTTTGGTCCAATGACGCGGGGACGGCAGGGGTGGGCTAGCTGCGATGCTTCAGGCACAGGGGCTGGATGGGGTCAGGAGGAGGCGAATCGGCTCCGGGGGAAGGAAAGAAATTCTGAGCTGAGGGAATCTTTTCATGATTTTTCCTGCTACTCACTGTCTAGCTCCTGGCTGGTTTAAAACAAAGTTGGTTTTCCTGGGAAGGAGTTTCTCCAAATGGCCTGCTGCTTGTATGGTTGCTTCAGTTTGTAGCTTAATTGACAGACTGAGATTTTTTGTGGAAGGTTTGGAAGAAGGTTTTAAAAATTAGCTTGAACCCTCCGTCTTTTTGAGATAAGGCATATTTTGTATGGGTCAGTACTCATTTGCTCACCGGCAAGATGATGGCATGCAGATTAATAATTACATCTAAAACCAAGGCAGAAGGAGAGGCTCTGGAAACATTCTCCAAGATGTAGATTGTTTAAATAAAGGTTGAGTCTGCCATAAAATGTAATTAGATCTATGACACACTTTGAATGACTGATTTTTTTTTAATCATCACCTTCAGTGACATGTTATCCTTTGCATCACAGTGAGATAATGTGATTGTATACCTGCAGGCAGACATAATTTGTCACTTCTAGTTGCTGCTTTTTATAGAAAGAAGTGCATCTAGGTAATATTAAGATGTTGTCAAAAGAAGTCTCTTCTGTTGGAAATTGAATGTATCGGTAAATATGGGGACCTTGCTGCTTCCCAATATCAGCCTCTGACTTTTGATACTGTGCTAATTTTTCTTAATCAGTAGGAAGTTACATTTTCCTAAAGCATTTATCATTTTTTCCAAGCAGTGGTGTATTCTGTTTTAAATGTCGTTGTGCAGGGGCAAATAAGGAAAATGGGAGACAAATAAGTTAAGGGCTCCACTTTTCTGTACACTTACTGTTCTATAAATTGCTCAAAGAAAATAAGTTGATTGAATTATGCTGTCAAAATAAACACGTCAGAAAGCCTTTTGTAGGGAGAGTTTGGGGATGAAGCGTGATCTGTGCACCAAGCATCAACCCAAGACTTTGAGCAGCTCCCCAGCTTGATGCGGCTGAAGATGGACTCCTTTCTCCCGGGGATCTGAGCTGCTCTGTGGCAGTCAAAGACCGTCACGTGGGAGTCAGGCATTTGCAGAGCAATCCATTGTATGAGGTCTCGCTCATGACACTGGAATAGTGAGCCCTAAGAGTAATCAGATACTGCCTATTCGTGAACGAGAACAGCTACTTGCATTATTTTCATTTGAAATGAAACTGGAAAGATTAGCATACTTTGCTGTAGTTGCTGTGCTGTCAGACAGCATCAGGTCTACAGGAGATGTGTTTGCGGGAGATAAAGACTCTGTGAAGCACCACGACTCTCCCAGCCGTATTTAGGTAAATACCCCGGCTGCTAGCTTGGCTGCTGAAACCCACCGCTACGTTAGCAGCACGCGACACTTATTGTGCCAACCAGAACATCTCCGACTCTCTTCTTTCATAAGACATTTTTAGAAGTTAGGAAAGGCTCTGGCTCTGCCTTCGTCGTCATTAAAACTGGGACCTTTTGCCTAGCCATAGCATGTCCATAGTATTGGTGAGATCCATAAAAGCTTCCAAATAATACTATTCCATCCTGCCATGCTTGGTCTGAAATGAGCACTTGTTACGTTATCTGAGCAGGCAGAAATACGCTGAATGTGTCTGATACTTGACTTGGCGATGTCAGTCCAGCTTCTCTACCATGCAGGCAGCAGAACTGGTTTTCTGCCCAACCGGTTGCTTATCCTGTTTGCCTGCCAAGCTACGTGGCTGTGTTTCCACCAAAGCAGCGATTCCCTGGTGCCTCAGCGAGTGCTGAGCAGGGCATGAGCCCCCCGGCACCCCCTTCCCATTTTATCCCTGCCACAAACCAAGGAGTGTGTTGGTGGCACCCGGTGCTGTGGGTGCTCCCCACTTCTCATGAGTACAACATACCACTGGACAGTTCAGGGTGTGGAAGGTGTCTTATCCTGCTCTGTGGAGCATCCGTACGTAGTAACAGGTGAGAGCTGGATACCTGCACGAAAATCTGTGCTTTGTAATCCTCCTCTTCTGTAGGGCAGAAAATGATGCTATGAGAAAATGAGGTAGCAGTGAAATTTGCTTGGGAGCCACCAAAGAACATCAGAAAAGTCATTTTGCTCCTGGAACAAGGTATTCGCATACAAAACACGGATAGGATGCATGTCTTCTGTTCCCATTTTGGGAACATCCATATGTGTCTGCTATTCCTAGCGCTCTCTCTTCTTGCCCTGACATCCCTTTCACCTTCATTTCTGCCCCAGAGGTTGCCTTTCCTTCTCTCTTCCCTGAAGGCACTGTGACAATGTCGGCTCTCCTGCTCTTGGCGTGAGCTGCCTCTCCTCAAACACTCATCCATTTTCCTCTCTTTTCAGATGGCGCTACTGCTTCTCTCAGAGGGGTTTCACATGTGAGGAGTCGGGTGGACATCACCTTGGAGGGGACTGCTCCGAGGGGGACAGTGTTACTTCTGTGCCACTTCTGCTCTTGCCACACCTGGGAAAACTACATACGAGAGAGATCCGTGGACCAGTCTGGCAGAGATGCAAACAAAGATGACTGGGTCTATCAGATCTGCAGCTCGCTTCATCTCCCAGTGCTCCTCAGAAGCATCTGTAAGCAACTGGTGGAGTTTATTCTCTGCCTTTTGAAAGTCACCTACTGCCAGAGGTGAAAAGACACAACAGGAGTGGTATTTTTCAGGATACCCAGTATATTACACTCCTAAGGCCTTCGGAGCAAGCACCGAAGGCTTAGCCCGCCTCACCATTATGTGCTGATTTGTGGCCAGGATAATTCTAAAGGGCATGCCGTGCCATTGGGCTACCTGAAGGACATCTTCAAGACCTGCCTTTGGGGTGCAATAGGCAGCGCAATGCCCTGTGGATCATTTTTTCCAGGCGCCAGGGTAGGAGCAGAACAGATTAACGTGGGTGTAGTGGTGGAGTCCCACTTAGAGAGCACAGCCAACATGCAGGCACATTCAGGTTGGTCTAAAAACACACCACGAGCTGCTTTTGCATGTATCAGCAAGGTCGGTCAGACCCTTTGGTGGAGGTAAATGCTCTTCCCCTGCGGCAGCGCTTCTGTTGATGGCTCCCTTTTAATACGGACACGCAGGCCTGGCCGCCCGGCTGTGGGCAGGAGGCAGAGGACAGAGGGCAAACCGGGCAAGCTGGGGAGGGCAACCCAGCTCAGGGGAGCTGCAGCAGCCAGCTCCACCACAAGCCGCTCCGCGGCTCCCTCAGGGAGGTGGGTGTCTTGGTCTCTCCCACTCGGGTCACACAAACCCCGAGTCCGGGACAGGTGGTGGTGCGGTGCCGCTCGGGGGCATCCCTCCCCACTCTGTCTTGCTGCCTTTCAGAGAGACTCCAATCGTGGTCTGTAATTTGCTGGCTTTCTTAATCAGAAACAGAGACTGAGAAATCCATGTTTATGTCCTTGAACGTATCACCCTCAGGCAATAAAAATATCTTTTAAACAACCTAAGCCAGCTATTACATCATCTTGCCTTCTCTCCATTCCCAAATGCCTTAATATGATGTTTACAACTTTTGCTGTCCCAGTATCACCTCTCTTTGCTTCCACATAGAAGAGAAGTTGCTGTTCCTGCTGCTTAAGATTACTCTCAGGTGACCTCCCTTTAAAATTTATAACCCTATATAAATCCATAGCAACAATTTCTCGTCTGTTCCAGCACTTTGGGCTATCGATCAGCTGCAATGTGCTCACTGTGCTGTGGTTAACCGGGTCCGTCCCCCCCGTTCACCCCAAGCAAAGGAGAGAGAAGAACTATTGCTTGGTGCAGTTTCCCATCAAGCTGCATTTCTCAAGAGCTGCTTACACACTTCATCCATCACACAGATGTTGTCCGTCTTTCTGCAAGCTCCTTTATGCCGTGACCCAACAGTGGTGGTTTCTAGCTTTTGAAAATGTTCCTTTGTAGAGAGATACAGTGGAAACCTTCATGGTTTATTTTACTCTTCTGGTTTTAATTGTTAAGGTCTTACCTGGAGCTGATGTAGGCAGCGTGACCAGTGAATCTGCAGAGCCTGAGAGCCTTTTTATTGCTTGTTCGTGCCTCTTCTCCCATTGTTGAGTTGATTTTGTTTCTTTTTCTTTCTACAAATATGACAGCTGCTTTATGCAAATGTCCTTCATAACTACAGTGGAGGAAGAAAGCCTGACACAAACCCTAATTCTTCTGTATAACCTCTCAAGAGCATTGAGCTAGTCTCATAAGCAAGGGAGGAGAGCTTGGTTTGGGTGAAATTTCTCTGTAAAGCCCCCTGTGAGAGCAACCACTGGGGGTGTGCTGCCGGAGCAGGAGGATGTACTGAGTCATGTTTCACCGGTGCCTGTCTCAGCCAAAGTGTGATTCAATATTTTCATAAATGACCCAGGTGATGGAGCAGGGACAATACTTTCTCAGTGTGCAGCGGTCAGGTGGCTGGGAGGGGCTGCGGTTACTTTGGAAGACCAACTTGGAGTTCAACATGATCTTGTCAAGTCTGAAAGAGAGTTGGGGGAAAAAAAAGGAAATAGTGTATTAGGGGCAAGCACAGCAACTCTGCGGGAAAATCAGCAGTGCAAATCCAGGATGAGGAGTGACCAGCCATGTAGCAAACCCATGGAGGAATATCATGAGCTGAGCTTGGTCAACAGCATCGCCTCACCATTTGTGAAGGCTCAGGGGAGCTCCTCCAGTATGTGAAAGCTGCTGTAAAAGTGGAAGGAAATCTTGTGCATCCAGCATCCATGGTTTATAGAACAACAAATGATGGGCTTAAATGACAGTGAGGAAGAGTCAGGCTTGACACTGGAAAATTGTCAGAAATAAAGGAGCACTGGAACAATCTGTGTAGGGAGGTTGTGGGGACCTCCATCACTGGAAACCTCTCACAGCAAGTCGCAACCATCCACCAGGAACAACACAGGGAGAACGAGTCTGTCTCCAGACAGAGCGACAGGTTGAATAAACTCATGAGGTCTCTTCCAGCGCTATTTTAGTATGTCACTGTTATAGTCACATGTACTTCTTTAATTTGCTGTTTGCAAATACTTGAGTAGCAGGTAGTCAGATACTACAGTTCTCTACCTTCTGTTTAGGCCAGACTCTGTGATTACTTTGTTATGTATTTCTGGCCTCCTAGGGCTAGTAATTCTTCTCCCAATTCATACAATGTCTAGACACCGGAATGGAGCCCATATGAGCAGAATTGTTTATGAATAAATACGATGGGCTTTCTCCCCAAAATATTTCCTGCAGAGTGTCAGCATCTTCTTAATCGAGCGTCGAACTCTGAGTTTGCGCGTGTATATATATACACATCTTTTTAAGTTTTCTTTTGTTGGACTTCCTTGCATGCAAGCCCATTGCTAGGAGGGAGTGCTACAAATCATCCCTCACAGTCGGAGGTGCTTTGGTACATTTCCTATAACGATTACACCCAGCTGACCTCCAAGTTGCTATAGAGAAACTACTGAAGCCGTCTGAGGACAGCTGTACCTGCAGGTACAAGCTGAAGCGCTCTTTTTCTTTGAGACGCCGTGCAAAAAGATTATGGAGTAAACCATCTTTCCTCTTTAGCTAAAGCTGGGTTTGGAAACTGGTGACAAATGAATAACAGTCTAGGAAAAATGTCACAAGTAAAGTGATTTCCATGGAGATGTTCTTTATTCCAGGTTATCTACAACCGATGGGAGGGACGGGTTATTGAATCACCGTGAGCTCCTAATACCAGACTGCCAGCCCCTGTTCACCGCCGCTGATCTGAGCCCTTCCCATCAATACGGTGTGAGCGACTGCTCGCCAGGCAGAGTTAAGGGCCTCCAGCGAGCAGGGGCTGGTGCTACCAAAAATAGCAGGTGGTGGAAGAAAATCTCCTTGAGATGCTCAGGTCTGTTGTACGTGCTCTGTAGCAACTGGCTTAGCACTATAGAGACTGCAAATTAAATCATAATGATGTGGATGAACAAACGGGGTCAAATTCTAGTCCATGTCGTTAGGACAACAGCCATTAATTTTAATTAATGGTAATTGTAATGTAATGGTGTCTGACAGCAGAATTAAGGTAGGTGTGCATGTGCATACGTGTGCAAGTCAGTGTCTGCAACCTCAGAGGACAGACCTTATGGCTTTGACAGAAAGGTCAGGGTAGGAGGGATCTTAAGGGATCACCCGGTTCCCTTTCTGCTCAGGCCATTCAGGGAACCTGTGGAAACAAGCAGAAAATAATGCCATCCCTCTGACAAATTTTGGCCAAGCTTTGCTGAGAAAATTGGAGTAAAGCAAAGAGTCTTCGTGAAGATTGGTCCCCAAAATTGCCAAACAACTCCACCAACTTCTACAACTGGTAAATACAGAGCAAATAAGGGAATCGAGCCGTAATAATGTAGCAGATAACAAGCTGACAAGTGAGAAGCTGCGTGTGTTCATACGGGATAGATCACATCAGACAAAATCAATAGCTGCCTTTGTCAAAGCTATAGGCTTGGTGACAACAGTAGACATTCATCTAAATTATAGTAACTTTCGACAAAGAACCTTGTAGAAAACCTGCGGGGAGGCAATCTGTTCAGATGCTCACACTGCTGAGTTTGAATTAGTCAAACTCTGTTAGTTAAAAAAAAGGCAAGAATTCAGTTTTCTGGACCCTCTGAGGGATGCTGACAGGAGGCATTTTGAATAAGGATCAGGGGCCAGATGCTGTCCAGCACCCATAGAGCTGCGTGGTGCACTGATCACCACATGCAGAAACCCTATTCATTCACTACCCTAAATAATTGTTCACTGAAAGCCTTTATATGGCTTAGAAGGTCTGTGTTACAGAGCAAGTTCACTACGACCGGTGCCACTTGGGTGCATCTTTCTAAGGACACGTGAGTCCCAGGACCATCCCATGGACACACTGTGCAAAGAGATGCAAGAACTGAATGAAGGAAGAAAAGGCAGAAGGCTCCTTGGGCAGTGGAAATGGTGTGAGGGGGGTCACAGAGACACTTGTTTCTGGGGCAGGCAGGGCAGCGTGCGGCAGCGAGTGCCTGCGCAGACATGGCTGTTACCTGAAAAGGACATTTCTGCCGTGGGTGCGGCTGGATACAAGATTCACAGCACTGGGTTTGCTGCAGGACTCCAAGTGTGGCATCCTCAGCAGTGAGTAGGTTGGCCAAGTCCCTCGAACATGGTCCTGCTCCATGGCCAGGGTTTGGGTTAGGGTTATGGACCTGACTCATTGGTCTTTCATTTTTGGCAGCGCACATCTGTAATGCACTCTGTCTGTACTATCTCCGCTGCGCATACCCAGTGCTACTGGTAACCGGCTTTAAAATGGTCATAGCAAAGCACGTAGCAGTCATGTGTGATCAACTGCCAAATAAAATGTTACCCTCGTTGATATTTTCCCGCAGCATTTACTTTTCTGTGAATATCAGGTTAATAAAGATGTTTAGCACAACCACCTGATTGCAATAAGAGTTCATATTGTTTTATACCTGGCTTTTCGTGTTGGCTTTGCCTTGTGGAGAAGGGGAGGGGAGACTCTTACCGCATTTTCTTTCCGTACTATTACAAAAGTTCATGTTAGAAAGGTATGTGACACAGGAATATGTGCAGTTATCAGCGGTAGTAAAACTCTAATCCGCAGACAACTAGCCAAAAGAAAACTAGTAATTCAGCCAACATCATTGGCCTGATTTATTGCAGCCTGTAGAAAGAAAATCTGTCCTTAAACAAGCTGCTGAAATCACGGGCACCGATACCTCAATATCCGGTCGCTGATAAAGGTACAGCCGCCGCTGTTTGCATGAAAACGTTTATGAAAGAGGGATCAGCTGTTTCATTTAAAGGGACTCAGGGGGCTGTTTGCCTTGCCAGACATGTTTGTTTCTGAGCAGGCCGGCCTCTCGGCTGAAGCCACGCTGCCTTGTGCCGCAGCTCAGCCATGCCGCCGCTTGCCCAGGTTCACTGAAAGGGGCAGGACAGGCACAAACCAGGGAGTAACACCACCCCACGCACATGCAGGCGGTCTTGTGGGGCAGCAGGCTCCAAATTTATACATACTCACTGGTTTCCTTTTATGAAATAGCCTATTCTGCCAGCTCCACGCAGAGAAGCGCCTCTGTGAGCCGGTCACCACGGGCAAGCAGCTTTGCCCGGATGGAGGTCGGGGCTTGTCCTGCGAATCTGAGACACAGAGAGGTCTCGGTGTCGTCCCTGCTGTTCCCCGTCTCCTTCCCAGGGGTAGAAAGAGCCACTCCGTGCCGGCTGCTCCTCCCCAGCCCCAGGCTTGCGTTAGGAGACAGGTACGGCAGCAACGTGTAAAAGCCCGGGGATTTCCTGGTGTGCTTGCCTGTAGGATGCTCGTTGTTTTAACCGGAGTGATGCTCTCGGGAAATGCCCCTGTGGCAGCCCACCTGTCCTCAAAGACCTGATTGAAAAGATACTTTTTCTTGCAATGTCTCATACCTACAGATGAAACGGATATTCAAAAATTCATTTGTAGACTTTAGCTTTCTTGAGTACTGCAAACGTTTTCAGCCAAACTATGCTTCCCTGCTTTCCAGCATTTCCACAGAAGAATAAAAGCCATTTTCCAGGCTGCTCCTCCAAAATCTCTGGGAGATGCCGGCATTCAGCTTGTCACATCATCAGCTCCTCTATTTATATGCTTAAACCAGGACCTAGGAGCTCAGCTTTGGCCAACTCCAGGCAGGACTATTTTTTCACATGGCTGTGTTGTGTCTAATGCAGCAGGGCCCAGGACCCAGTTTCCACCCCCCCGATACAAACACTTACGTGATGGTAACAATCCAGCACACCGTAAAACAACTCGTGAGTTGGTGGGAGCTTGTAAGTGTGCGCAGCGCATGTGTGCTACACCTAACACCTGGTACCTAGCAAAGATGCACACTTGGAGGGAGGTGAGCTCTGACGGCCGCCAGCCGCCGCCCTGGGGAGAGAGCTGGCTCTGCCCTGGGGCAGGGGTCTGCCCCAGGAGGCAGCCCCAGGGGGGCTTGGTGTGAGATCGCTCGTGCTGCCTGACCTGACAAATCGCCAGGAGCAGACAAACTGCCACAGTGGGTGAGATGGCAGAGCCCAGCGCCGGCTCTCGGGCATGACCTGGACGGGGCACCCACGAGCGCTAGCAGTGGTGGGGAGGAGCTCCCTAGAGCCCCCCCAGCACAGCGACCTGCCTTCTCTGGGCAGCCCCACTCACCCCTGTTCCCCGAGGAGATGCTTGGGCACGGAGGTACCGCACCAAGCGCCTGCTTTAGTTTCTTGGTGCGTATGGAGACTGAAATCCACGGGCAGCCTCCACTAGCTCTTATCTCCACCAGTGGTATGAGCCACTCTGCCATCTTCGTGCAAACAAAAAGGCCGATGTTAAACTGTCTGTCACCGGGACCACAGTGTTTCAGTGCAGCGGCCGTGGCCCACGGTGGCAGCACTGGTAGTGTGACCCCAAACTGCACTCGAGGGTCACGCAGAGCAGGGAAAGCACAGGGAAACTCATTGGAAAAAAAATTACTTTCTGAGCCCCAGGGACCAGTACTGCCATGTAGTGCCTGAGAGCTGGAAGGGTTCACCTTGCCGTGGCATTGCCTAACGGTGTCATTGCAGCAAACACACGTGGGATTCGTATGCGGGACACCACCAAACCTGTGTGGACACTGGTGTTAGAGCACTTGTTCCATTGGGGTATTTGGTCCCACATCAGGGAAGAGATGTTTAGCCATGCCAGTTGCACGCATGAAGTCACCAGGGGCTACAACCAGGGCTCTGGGCTTGAGGCTTCAAGCGAGAGGAGCAGCCCTGGATGCTTTTGCCTGAGGGTGAATCCGTCTGGAGACACACCGAGTGGCTGTGCCTGCTGCCAGAGCTGTGCCGGGAGGCTGCTTGGGGAGCCTCAGCACCAGCCAGGCCTGCACCACCAGCCCACCGCTAAAAATAATGCTGCAAAAGCAAACAGAAAAGGAGGAGGGACAATGGACGTTTCCCTTCAGCCCCTTCTCCCAGGTCAGCCCTGGGGAAAGGCTTGGGTTTGGAAGGGTGTCAGTCTGGGAGGGGTACAGAGGCAGAGGGCACCACAGCAGCAGGGCTCCGGCATGCCCCAGCACCCCGCAAAAATGCCCCTGCAGCGGCAAGTCCTACAGGGGCTTCACCACAACCTGAGGCCGTGGTAAGGATGCATAAGTAAAGCCCCGCACAGCAGCGCCGCAACATAACAAATTCACAAACGCGTGACTGGCAATTACGCTACTTGCCAGGTGTAAGTGAAACTTAATGAGACAGAAACCCCATCTTTAAGTATTTATAGAAGATGATACCAACCTATTAGGAATTAAACCTTCCTTAACACCCCTGTGTTTCGTTGACTGTGCTGTGAAGATCACAGCTTTCCGGCAGGTAAGGGCATCTGCAGAAACACCATTTCAGTGCAGAGGAATAGCTGTGTGTGAGTGGTGCTCTGCTCATCCTTAGGGAACAGCTCACTTATCCTATACCACGTGCCTTCTGCCATTTCTGGCCAGTCTAGTTTATTTAGTAATTAGCACCTGGGTGAATTCCCAGTGCCTTTGCCTGCGCCTGAGGGCTGTGCTGCTACTCTGCTGGGACCAGCATCCTTCCGACCGGTTTATGACCAGTTTACATCAAGGTGTGACCTCTGGCTCTGCTGCTCTTGTGCATTTAAATGCCAGCATCGTCCCGCCTGCCTTCCTATACCTGAATCCTAGAGATTAACAGTGCTGGGCTACGGCTACAAAAAGAGCCACAGTCACAGTTTTTCACGAAGGCCTTTGGAAATGTCCCAGGAGATTCTTGAAATAAGAGATGAGGCTGTTTTCTATTTTTTTTTGGTAGTGCTTGAGGAGAGTGGCTTTGGCTAGTGCCTACCGACACTGGATCTTGTCTGTGGGTTAGTAGCATGGCTGCTCGTGCCCCTTCCCACGGCAGAGCTGGGTGTTTTTCCGCTCAGGAGCTTTCTGCAAACAAGGGGAAATATTCTCGAACCAGCTATGCCCCACTGGCAGAAATAGCACAGGCACTTCCGAATGACCTCTTGGGCTCCAGAGCGCCATGGCTCCTTTTGGAAAAGAGATCTCAGGTTATCCAAAGTCGTCTGGGTGCTTTTTTTAAGGTGCTCTCAAGCTCCCTTGCATCTGAATTGATCTGTGGTCTGCAGGAGGCTGAAGCTGGTGCACTGAGGGCAAGGAAATGCTTTGGGTTTTAGGAGCATTTTGTGCAGATGACAGGACATGGGCTGATTGATTAAATCCCCCGGAGGAACAACAGCTCTGTATCAGGGAGGAGCAGACAGGCATCACACCTACATCAGGCTGCTGCCTCCTGTAAAGGAAAGGTGTTGAGAGCTCTTGCTACAGGAACCAGCCCCAATTTATGTTCTCACTGTTTTTCCTGTGGTTTCTGGCCTTTCCAGTAGTTGGAGGAGACCGGGATGGTGGGGCTGTGACACCCACCCCAGCCTGCGTTGCAGCAGGCCCGGGGCGGGGCACGGAGAGGCAGATGCGGGTCTGGCTGCTGTGCTGAGCCCCCTGCAGGTCCCTTCTCAGGGGTCGCCTGGGCTTCATGCCGCCCGTGGTGCGGAGCTGTTCACAGAGCGGTAGCAGTGCCGCCTTGTGCTGAGCCCCCTGCAGGTCCCTTCTCAGGGGTCGCCTGGGCTTCATGCCGCCCGTGGTGCGGAGCTGTTCCCAGAGCGGTAGCAGTGCCGCCTTCCCTTTCCGAGATGACCAGAGGAGAGGGGATTTCTCACTCGCTTTGGGGGCTCTCGCAGGACTCCTGCGGGGCTTTTTCCCCCATCCCCGGGCGAGCAGGAGGCTGGGGGGAGCCCCCCCACAGCCCCCCCCGGGGACATCCA
>NW_008796222.1:8198790-8199002 GCF_000699145.1 Aptenodytes forsteri | reverse complement strand
AACCCCTCCCCCCCCTTTAAAAAAAAAAAAAAAAAAAAAAAGAAAGAAAAAAGGGGAAGAAAAGAAGGGGAGAGCTAAAAATAGGAATAAGTGGTAAATGGACAGTATGAGATGCCAAACGTGGGCCTTGAAAGCAAAAGTAATAAAAATGGCTGCTTTTCTCTTGAAACGAGCGCTCCGGCTGCCTGAGCGGCCTGCCGGGGGGCGGCGGG
>NW_008796222.1:8197444-8198697 GCF_000699145.1 Aptenodytes forsteri | reverse complement strand
GCGGCGGGGGGGGGTGCCTGCGGGCAAGGAGTCGGGGGCAGCGCTGGAGGCTTCGGGCTTTCTTCGGCGCGTCTGAAACGGCGTCACCCAGCTGGTTTTCAGCGTGGCCTGAGGTGGTTTATGGTCAGCCCCGGGGGCAGCCAGCTCAGCGACAAAGCGAAACCGCGCATGCCGCCTCCAGGCCCCAGCGGCACAGAAATCAGACGTAATCTGCATCCTGCTAATTTGCGGTGGTTGATCGAACGTTAGCCCATGGTGGGTGCGAGTGAAACAACAGGGGCAGACGGGGAAGAAGCAGCCCTTCCATAGCAAACAACCAAAAGGAAGGCAGCTCTCTTAATTACATTTATTTCGTTATGATTACATTTTAATTATTATTCTTGCACTGAAGGAAGGCAGAGAAATAAGGTGGTAAATGTGGGGATGAATAGCTCTTACTGGTCAGCGCAAAGTGGTGTATATCGTTCTTCTAAAGGCTTATGGCCTGCAAAGGGAGAAGGAGAAGTTCAGAAATCCCGAGGTGGCCGTCCTGCACAGGCAGATAAAAGTCTGCTGGTGGGTCCACCTGCCTGCCTTCAGCTCTCCCTGTGCAAAACAGAAAGGCTAAAACATCCCTGTTGACATTATGGCAGGAATGGGGACCACTTCTGAAGATGCTGTCCCACGAGTGGGGCTGCTCATTGCAGTGAGTGGGGCACAGTCAGGGCGTTTCATCTGATGGGGCACTCGGGAACAGCCGAGGATCCAATTTTGCATCCGGGAGGGGGATCTCTACTAGTGAGGACGATAATGTGGACTGAAGGAACAGCATGGCCCCGTAGGCGGGCTGGGGAAAGCCATCATGGCTGGTACTAACCAAGGGGACAGGGCGCTTTTCTGGAGGCTCCCATGGGGGTGCTGGTGGTGCCAACCCTCCATCCCAGAGCCTGGATCCGGCCCTGCACCGTGCCACGATAGGGACAATGCTCACATGGGCTGCAAGTGTTGCTCCGGACCATCCTTGATGGGTTCGGTGGGTGCTGCTCACCCCTGCTCCTCTGCACTGCCTTCCCTGGGGGCGCAGGCAGGCAGGCCTGGCACAGAGAGCTGTCGTTCGTGCTGGTAATTACAGCACTTTCCCTCTCTCTCCCTTTCATCTATTAGATAAAGCCCTCGCAGCTGGAAGATCCCAGCCGGCACACATGGGAGCGGCTGCAGTGAAGCACACCGAGCCCTGCGGAGCATGGAGCCGCCAGCCGCGCTTCTGAGCCCGT
>NW_008796222.1:8193338-8197291 GCF_000699145.1 Aptenodytes forsteri | reverse complement strand
AGCGGTGGGGGTAAACCCCACCGAGCCCTGGGGGGCGCGGAGCCGCCAGCCGCGCTTCTGAGCCTGTTCCGATGTGGGGCGATATTTTTGGATGCAAACCCCAGCAACCCGCTTTTCACTTAAGGGGGTGTAGATATGTATTTTAAGAATAAATGCAGCGAGCAGTCAGCACGCTGCCCAGGCACAACGGGCATGGCTGCGCTCCCCAACCAAGCAGGGAGGCAGCCGGGGCATCAGGAGCACGGCCCCGCTCCCCATCTCTCCATTACTGAGAGAGCAGGGGCTGAAATTTCGCTCCAGCAATGCTAAGAATAGTATATATGATCAAAAGGCCTGTTTTATCTCCAGGGATTGTGAGCCTGCTGAAGGTTTGCTGTAGGAAATAAGAGGAGAAGAGCTGTTTTGGAAAGGCTTGAGTGGCTGAGAAAAGGCGGCGATGTGCCACTCTATTTTTGGGCAGCTTTCTGTCAAAGGCAGCCTGTAGTTTGCTAACCAGCTTCTGATGTTCTAAAGCATGGTGCTAGTTAAAAGTGAAGGTTTGCAAGGGCCTTTTTGTTGCACTTAATTGGAAGAAGTGTTTTTAGGGGCATTTTGAGCACAAATTAATTGATACACCCTCTTACCACCACCTGATGAACGGGGGTGAAAGCAGAAAAGGGACAGACTGGGGGGGGCTGCAGGCTGGAGAAGCAAAGACCCACCTTCACATGCCCTCGCTTGTGCTTGAGGGTGTTTCGTCGGGGCCAGCTCCCGCCATGGCCCCGGTAAAACCAGCCACAAGCGCAGGTGAGGGCTGCAGTCGTGGGGACGTGAACTGGGTGCTGAAGAGCAGCTCAGAAGTGGCCGCGGCCAGCGATGGATGCAAGCCTGGCTTGCTGCCGGCTCCTTCCTGCCGCCATCCCGGTTTGTGCAGAGCTCTGCTTCCCTTCATGTAATCAACAAATTAGGTTCTGTAATTTACCTTACAAACAAGACGCTCATACGCTCTCTCCCTTTTCTTCTTTTAGAGGTTTAGCAAGCAAACAGTGGGAGACCAAAGAATTAAAGCCATAAAGTAATCTGCATATAATCAGTAATTACCATGAATCAAACCCTCCTTCAGTTCAGCTGGTTATTATTTCCCTGATAATGTAATTCTCTGTGCTGACAAAACTAGGAAATGCTCATTTTCACCAGAATGGCAAATAGTTTCCCACTGTGAATATAATACTGTATCAAGCAGTTTAGTGACCACATAAATCCAGCTAATGAAATTTATGTAGAGTATAAAGACTATTAAAATCGGGGGGAAAATGCAAAAGTAATCGCTCCCATGCGTGTTGGGAGGCTATTTTGCCAGCAGACTTCTGTTAAACACCTCCTTATAGGTGTCACTGACCGTGCCAACGCTGGGAGTTGATGTGGATGACGGCAGGGTGCTCCAGCAGGATTTTTGTTTAGCCTGAATGCGGGGTGATGGCCACTTGCGGCTGCAGCCACACGAACCCCTTCGGTTTGCCCCTGTGGGACCTGCCCAGGCCACGTGGCAGAGGGTACCAGGGCCACCGCTGGGGCAGGGCCTCGGCCCCGATGCTCCCAAAAAATGCCTCCTGGTTGCAGGGAGCATGAAGTCAGCGGCGCCGCAGCTGTGGGAGCCGGGCTGGCTGTACCCCACGCTTGCAGGGTCCTCTGGAGACCCTCACACCCTGGGATTTTGCAAGCCCCAGAGAGGCAGCAAGTCAGTGAAGGGTTTCAAAAAACAAAGAGGCATCCAAGCCTGGCCTGAAAATCCCTGGATTTAGGGTTGTAACTTTTCCATGGGACCTCTGAGATCTCCATCAGAGAGATCTACAGAGAGTGACCTGCAGGAGCCTCCTGGGAAGCCCAGGTATATTCGGTTTCTTCCACAGCTGGGCTCTCCCTGCGGGGGGGGACAAGGGCTGAGTTGCTGCTTTCTACCTCTGATTCATCCGAAGATGAATCATTGGCATGGTAATGCCTCCCGGCAGGCTCTGGGGCACAGCGGCCGTGCAGAAAACAAAGTATACGGAAGCAAAGGAGCTATCCTAGTGTTTTCTTCTAAATAATCACTGCTGAATTACTGCCAGAAATCCCGCTGGCCAGCCAACGGTGCTGGCTCGTGGGCAACGCCTGTCCCATTTGGGAGCATTGGTAACTTCTTTGCGCTTTTAAAACCCAGAAGACACATCCCTCTCCAGGGCGCAGTGAGGGAGGGCAGCCCCAGACCAGGCTGCTTGACGGCCCCCCGCATCCCTGCACGTATTGGCCATGTGTCCCGCTGGCGATGCTTACAAACTGGTTTTGGCTTTGCCAAAATGCAGCTGGGAAAATTCAGCCTACGCCGTTTGCTTGGCACAAAGGGGCAGCGCTAAAGCTACACCAGCATGCCGACACCCGGGCTGTGAGCTGCTTTCTCATGAGGTTAGAAGTCTTGGGCAGTTTGCTGGAGTTATTTTTGGCTAGCAGTGAAGTGCAAAATCAAGCTGTGATAATACGACACTGAGCATGGGTGCTTGCTCCACGGGAGCGACCGGGGGGGCCCCAAGGAGTCCTGTTCTGAGATTTTAAAATTGTGGTGAATAAAATGCCTCACAGAGGAGTGGAAGTGGCTAAAATGCAGTATAAAACCACACTGGAGGGAGATAATTTTTGAAGCTTTTCTTGAAGTGATACTGCCATGAAGCTCTGTTAAAATGACACAGGTTTTGCAATAACAAACACTCTGTCATTAAAGGCATTAAATGGGGGGGGGATGGAAAACAGAAACAACCTGTCTGTAGAGGGGGCCCTCAGCTATCTTCTGTCTGAAAGTGAAGCTATTGAACCATCAGCGAAAGAAACATAAGGAGGGGAATATTCAGCCCTGTTTGGTGAGAGATGCTTGATACCTGCTCCGATCCGTACCCAGATGTTTCCAACTGCCAAAAGGAAGGTAGTTAGAGCAACTGCCCAGAGCTTGCGAGTACTCTAAAAATAAGAATTTTGAAGAAATGGGACAGATGCAATTTTCTTTAGAGGCTGTTGCTGATGCTGCTGTCAGGGGCTGCTGGCAGTCAGGGAACGCAAGCGATGACTAAGGCGGCAGAACCCATTCTCCAGGCAAAGGGGTTAGCAGCAGGGGAAAACACGTCTGCTCGCAGCATGGCAGGGGTCAAAGAAAAAGCACAGGCTTTGTTGCTCCAACGGGAACGGGATGGGGTGCGCAGCCCCAGCCTCGCAGGGTCTGGTCCGTACCCAGCGCCCATTTCCCAGGGCTTGTCCATGTGTCCTCTTCTAGCAGCAGCTGGGATGGGGTTCCCGTCCCCCGCCTGCTCCTCCGCAGGTGCCTGGTGGTGTGCTGCCAGACCTTCGTTAAGCCCTCAGAGCTGACAGCCAAGTCGCTCACGGGAGCAGTCCCTGGATGTGTGCTGTCAAAACGAGCTGGGCTGCCAGGAACCTGCTTTTTAAGCACTTAAACCTACCCCAGCTCATTACAGTTGGATGGGGTGAGGGAGCACTATCCCAAGCACCTCAAGGGGCAGATGGGGGGGTGCTAATGTCTACCAAGGGCTGATGATGTACCCGAGAAGCAGCTGGGAATCAGTAAGGTCCATCCCAGCTGCAGCCACAATGGGTGTGTGAAAAGTCTTCTACAGGCAGGGTACCACCCCCGAGAATCGTTCAAGTGGGAAAAGTACTGTCCTGGTTTCAGCAGGGATAGAGTTAATTTCCTTCCTAGTAGCTGGTGTAGTGCTGTGTTTTGGATTTAGCATGAGAATAATGTGGTAACACACCGATGTTTTAGTTGTTGCTAAGCAGTGTTTATACTAAGTCGAGGACTTTTCAGCTTCCCGTGCTCTGCCAGCGAGGAGGTGCACAAGAAGCTGGGAGGGGGCACAGCCAGGACAGCTGACTCAAACTGGCCAAAGGGACATTCCATACCATGTGATGTCATGCTCAGTACATAAACTGGG
>NW_008796222.1:8186414-8193103 GCF_000699145.1 Aptenodytes forsteri | reverse complement strand
TGTGGTGCTTGGTTGCCAACTGGGGTTAAACCACGACAAGTAGTCAGGAGTGGAAAGGAGAGGGGAAAAGCAGCTGAGTGGCCCCAAAAAGGGAGACCGCTACTGCTGCCCTTAGCCTCCAGTTGTGAGTCCTCTCCTGGTGTTTAATGTTGCCACCTGCAAAAGAGAATGAGAGAGAGTAAAACTCTCCCACTCTACCCTGTAGCCGAGGAGACAGAGCAGACACTTGATGGAGCTCGAGTCAAATTCCTGTCAGATCTTTTGCTGACGCAGACCTTGGCTGCAGAGGCTGTGGCGAGGCTTTGCCTCAGTGTCTCCTCTTGCAACTGCTCTAGTTTGTGCAAATGCTGGGTTTCGGGGCTCGGACTGCTGACATGGTGCTGTACTGCTATGGGTACGCTGCTTTGAGCTAGCAACTTTGCAGAGAGCTGTACCTGGCTGTTGGGCAGGGGTTTCTGCACCATGCTCCGAAGCTGGTGTTGACCTCCCCGCTCCCTGCGGTGATCCATGGGCTGGGGAGACTGAGATGTGGCAGCCCTCTACAGAGCCCGCGTTTCTGTCTGCATCCTTGGAGCAGGCCGAGGGCTCACGGCCACCAGGTAAAGCAAGCGGGGATGCGCTTCAGGGGTGGCAGCTGCTTCCAAGCCGAGATGGTCCCAGCGTTGTGAGGAATGCCCATCGCAACGAAACTGGGGCCGCCGGTACCTGTTTGCACGCTCAGGTCCCACGGCACCTTTTGAAGCTGACTCTGCATTGGTCTGTGCATTCATCAGGCAGGCAATGATGGTACGTCAGCGTCCACCTGAATGCTGAGGAGCACACCCCTATGCCATGCGCAGGGAAGGATGATTTTATCGACTGAAGTTCTTTTCAAAATGCCTCCTGCTTGTTTAATCCCAATTTAATTGCAGATTACGTAATCCCTTAATGATACCTAGTATTTAATGGTTGCTGTTCACAACGTAACACTAAAAAAAGAACCAGAATTGTCTGTCATTTTTGTTTCTTCAGTGCTTGTTCTCTTCCATTTAGCTATTTATTTTTGGTCTGTCCATGATGGCTGCATCATTGTTACTACTTTATCTTTTGACAAAAACCCTTGAGTGACCAATTTTGCACCTCCCTGGTCTTCTGCTCCGGTTCTGCCACCGAGTACCTTTTGTTTCTTCTTTCTACACTTTCTATTTTGTTCTTTTTTTCCCCGTTTTGCAGTAGGAGAGGTAGATCATTTTTAACTGTCCCAGATTACAGTTCAAGAAAGGCATGAAGTTGAACGAAGGTTTCTCGTCACTTATATTGAACATTACTGACACGTTATTTCTGTGGCGGACTTTGAGCCTTTGATTTTAACCAGCTGCTGTAAATGTACAGAAGTAAACAACAGAATCTATAAACAGTTCAATACAGAAGACTTGATTTAGTACCTTACAAGACAAAGCAATCAATAATCTATTACGCATCTGATCACTGGCATGAATAGCCCAGCAGCCCTCTGAACAGCGTTCCACCAAATGAGAAGGGCAGTTGGAGACCACAGGAAGAGGGACACAAATCACCGAGATTGCAAATGCATCGCTTGGAGTAGATCTATAAATGCAAATGTTCAAATTCAACAATCACCTCTCGCTACTAGTGAATCACGCTATTGCTATCTGGAGACTAGTTGCTATGGCAGAAAGCTGTAGCGATGGCAGAAGGCCAAGAATCCCGCCTTTGAAATGTTAACTGAATTTAACTCTTGACTTTTCTCAGACAAGGTTCATTACTTCATGTGACTGTGACATATTAAGTGAGTGCTTTGTCTGCCCTAGGTACCGGTTTGGAAGGGATATTATTAATCACCAGGACGGCGAAGCAGGTCAGTAACAACCATTTGTCAATAAGGATTTTTTTTATACCTTCAAGTCCAATATGAGATAGCTGCAGTCACGTTAGGGCCTTTTTGCTTTCATTTGGTTTCATTTTTTTAAAAATTTTTTTTCTTTTTTTTTTTGCTAACTCATCTCCTTGCTTTAGGCAAGTTACACCCAGCTCACAGCGCCTGGACGCACTCAGAGCATACCTACAGCGCAGGCGTGATGGTGCAGCGAGGAGGAGATCCTCTACTTGGAACAGTTACAGCCCGGACACAGACGCGCTGCTGCTCCATTTAAGTGACAATGTAGGCTGCTGTCTGTAACATCCACCAGGACAATCAGGAGTTTAGAGACTTCAGCAAGGAACAGGTATAAACGTCAGTTGAGAAGTAATTTTGTGAATGGCAGAACTACCTACACATGGAGTTTAGGCACAAGCTCTTCTTTCAGCTGCCTGAAGTGTAGATCTGGCTCCCTGCTTAAAGGGCAGCTGCAGGTGTGTATACTGCACTTTTGCTCGAAGACATCAATCCTTTTCAGCTGTGTAAATGAGATCTCTCACATTTACTTATTGGGCCACATTTGGCAATTCAGGATTACTGAGATCCAAGGAAACACCTAGATTAAACACAACCAAGTATTCGTGCAGAGGTGCTTCTGACATCTTTTCTTTTAACATTATGAGGAGCTATTAAGAAGGACGCACATGTTGAAAGTTAACTGAGAACAGCAGAATAAACCAGATGGCGTTATAGTGAAGACAACTATCAAAGAGAATAGCGTATAGAGAAGAACTGCAGCCATAGTTATAAAGATGCAGGTTCACAAATTGTGACAATGATTTTTCTCCCACAAACACAACAAAGGCATTACTGTTGCACTGGAAAAAGTCTTGAATATAGTAGGCCATATACAAAATTATAGTGGAGGCTGAGATGGTGACAGTGAAGTTGGAAGGCTTGCTGTAGGGTATTCCTACTCCAGTCTGTACCTCTGGAGTTTTGCCCAGTCCCAAGAGCAGGTTAAAACCCACATGCCTCTCTAAATTGTTCTGTAGGCTGCGGAACATTTCACGTTCCACCTTCAGAAATCTCGTTCTGACTTTCAACACTTGTTTTCCTCTATTATACGATTCCATCTTCCAGGAACGAGTTCGCAAGGTAGAGTTCTCCTGCACTCTCTCACGCTTCCCTTCTCAATAGGATTTTGACTATGTGCTCAGACCTGAAGGAGTTATTCCCGAGAAGGGAAACACAAAAGCCCTGCGCAACATGCAGTACGCTGCTAGATAGCACTTAAAAATGACTTTGCAATATCACCCACGTTCTTTGTCATCTTTCATTAACCATGATTTTGACTGCTGCATCTCCTCTTCTCTTCTCAAGATACATTGATGGTAAAGTTTTTTTTTAAAAAACAACCCTAAATCATATAAGCCAAAAGCTTCCAATTTATTTTTTTTTTAAACTAATGGATCACAGTAATATTTCAGGGTTTTCTTGTAGATATGCATATAGATACCATTTGATGATACACGTTTTCTTGTTTAATATGGGTCCTTAGATCAAGTGCAGAATATTTGTTGTAACTTTGTAGACCACAGATTAAATCTTTGAAATCCAAGGATCCCTCAGGTATACCAGTGAAAAGCAGGCTTCACTGAAAAAGCAACAACCAGGAACATTTAAAATGAACCATTTATTAAATCAAACCATTATTTTAACAGTTACATAAGTTACACAGCATGTTTAAGTCAAAAGATTTCACAAGGAAAAAAAATTTAAACTTTTATTATGCAGGCAAAAATAGTACCACACAATATGTACCTGGGAGGGAAGAAGGGAAGGGGAATCTCTAAACATTCAAATAAGGCCATAATTATTTAAAAAACAACAATAAAACAATAATAAAACCCCCCAAAGATCCATTTTCCTTTCAGTGTGTTCAGTGCTGCTAACTATATGTACTTTTAGTGTACAGATGTAATTGAGGCAGTGCTCTCTTGATAGCTAGAGCTAGGTTTAATGTTTTAAAACACTATCAGAAGTGGAATAAGGCTCATTAGTACATACAGCTGCCCTTGGAATGTCAATCTCAGTTGCCTTCATTAACTTAAAATTCACAAAGTGCACAGTTAAGATATGCCAAAAAATTGAAACTGCTACTCTACCAACAGCTGCCCATGCTTAATACTTAGTGGTCTATTGGAACAAAGTATGTTCTTTCAAAAAAGATGTGTAAGAAAAGCCACTGTAAAACATTTAGTTTCAAAGATGCACTAGGAGCTTTTTGTAAACTGAAAAGTAGAAAAACATGGATTAATTATGTAAAGAAAAGAATACAAAAAACACTAGAAATGACCATCAAACTCTCAAAGAACAAGCACCACAATGGACATTAGCATTCGATTCTGCAGTGTACAGCAATGTAATAATTTTACTCTAACCAATCCACTTCATCAAATTCTGAATCATCTTCTGAATCACTGTATTCAACAGCAATGCGACGAGAAAGTATAGTAGCGACATCATTCTCAATGCGCTCATGCTTAGCTTCTTGTTCACGCTGCTCTTCAACTTTGCGTAGCTGAATACCTAAAGAACATCAAATCACAAACGTGTTACTCTCCTCCTTTATCATTATACAAAGTATTTAGCTCATGATTCACAAAACGCTTTGCAAGCAAAGACAAAGGCTGAGGACATCGTCCTCCTCAAAAGTTCTCTGTCAAGTTTTTAAAGAGAGGAGTGTCAGAATTGCAATGGCAGGCTAGATCATCAGTCCTTCTACTGTAATATCCTGCTTCCGATTTCCCATTAAAAACACTCCCACATTCTTAGAACCACTGTAAGTGATTAAGACATTTTACTACTTGCATTTCCAAACAATTTTTATACCCTCTCTTCATGGTCTCAGTTCAAAGTTATAGCTATTTGAGTATCCTAACAAGATAGGATTTCTTGTAACTCAGTTTTGATCGTGTAATGATCTGTTTTGGGATAAAGTATTACTTAAAGATCAAACACAAAGGAGAAATAACACATACCGATAGTGTGAGAAAGTTAAATCCAGTAACTTAGTTAAAAACATGACAGAGATTATGTATTTTGGTTTTATACTCGAAACACCACAGACTGACACAGTCTAAATACGTACATCCTGTACTTAATACACTCTGTTGTGAACTGACAGGCAACGCAAGCACAGGTCCTTAGTGGAATTTAAGCTGTGGTAACCCGAGCCCTTGTTTCTTGTGCAAGACTTGGTCCAAAGTGTTTTCGGGAATCACCTAAATTATACCAGCAGGCTCTCCTTTATTAAGTTTTTTGCTGACATTCTCTGTTAATGTTCATTTTTCGGGAATCACCTAAATTATACCAGCAGGCTCTCCTTTATTAAGTTTTTAGCAGAGAATGTCAGCAAATGTTCATGCACCGCTGTTGTACTCAACTGCTGTGGACACCTCCTTAGAGTCAATGATGTTATCAATTCATGTGCATATAGATACTTTAAAAATAGTTTGAAGTCGTATTATAGCCTATCTATTGATATTACAGTACCATACAGATTCTGTACTGTGTTGTAGGTGCAGGGGAAAAACAGAAGAATGTAGTACTCAAAACATTTGAGAAAGATTAACTATTCAAAGATACCACACAGTCAAACGGCAGCACTCGCAGTGCAGTGGGGATTTTTCTGGCCGCAGGCACATAAGCTGAAAGGTACAGCTTGTACATTCTGCTCCTCGCTAGATCACCAAGAAAACATTGCCCTGCGCCTCTGCCATTCACTTGCACTCTGCCAGCGGGGCACCTTGCAGTGCACAGACTGCTCCACTACTGCGTTGAGACATGTCAAGATTTAGATACTTAACAGCTTTAAGTCTGAAGCATGATTTCTGAATGTCATTTATATGTTGTTGTAATACACTGATATATGATCAAAATTCCAATGCCAATTGATCTGTTCTGCTTTTATCTAACAGTCTGTGAAAAACAATTTTTTTGTCTTCTACACAATCTGTAGGTTATCAGAAACAGCTACATTTTTCAGGTTAGCAGAAATGAAGAGAATCTCCACAGATCATCTATAAACACGTGTACTTTTTTTTAAATCTAACTTCCACAGAGAACCAGTTTTGCCATCCAAACCAAACATCTGATAAGTGCAATTACAAACTGAAAAAAATCTGTCTACTTGGCAATGCATACGCTGTAGAGAACAGAAAGCAGAAACAGACTTAAGATGCGTTCCTCTAAACTAATTTCTTACACATGTGAAACACTCCATCTCTCAAAGCTAACATGTATTTAGCAAGTTTCCGAGACCGTTCTTTTTGCCCCTTAATAGCCAAACATTACCTTTCCGTATTGCTTCCAGCAGAACGCTTCTAGCATCACTGATTACAGGAAGAGTTGAAGGATGGCGTTTGGGTTCAGGAGCAGGAATCACTTGGGATGGTGGAGATGGAGGCATTAGGGGGGCATGAGGGCCAGGGACAATGGTTGTGGGAGGAGGGTGCAGAACAGGAGGAGGGTGAGAAAGGGCTGCAACTGTGACAGGAGAGGAGGGTCGAATGCCAGGAGGAGGCAAGGGAGGAGGTGGGGGTGGTGGAGGAAGTCCCTGTACTTCAGCTTGAGGAGGAACTGGGTGAACGGGTACAGCTTCACACACCTGGGCAGCTCTAGTGACAGGAGGAGAGGGTTGTGCTAGGGGAGGAGCGATTGGAGGTGGAGCTGGATGTAGGACTCCAGGAGCTATCTGGAGAGGAGCTGGTGGAGGTGGCACAGCCGGGGCCTGCAAAGCAGCTGTGGGAGGGGGTGGGGGAGGTGG
>NW_008796222.1:8168985-8186402 GCF_000699145.1 Aptenodytes forsteri | reverse complement strand
GGGGGTGGAGGGGTGGAAGTCATTGCAGCTCTTAATGATGAAGTTGACAAAGCAGATGGAAGAGGTGGTGGTGGTGGAGGAGGAGGAGTAGGGCTCACAAACACTGGTGTTCTGCCTGTTGCTGGTGACTGAGGACGATTTTCTACCAAGCCAGTAGTAGAACTGAAACATCCAATAACAGGACAAAGTTATTAGAGCTGGAGAGTGGAAAAAATAGAGATTCACTTCTGCAACTTAAGAATATTGAACGCTGGGCATTAAAGAGCATTATGTACTATGATGATTTCAAGGTATTCATACCTCGTATACAAGGAAATCTAATTCTCAGTATGGAGCATGCATCAGTCTTCCAACAGACCTTTGCTCAAATTCAGCTACTAACCGAGTTTATGCTCTTATACAAACCTGCATCTTTACCAAAGGTTTCCTATACTAGTATAATTCTCCCCTCCCATCCCTAAGTAAATCCAAATTATTTTTCTGAAGTGAGGGAACTAGCAGTTGATTAACTGCTTCGATTCACAGAACTTTAAAAACAAAGTAAAACAGTAAAAGCAATGAGGATGAGTTACATTCGAAATACATATTTAAGGTTTGATGACAGGATGAGTGAGGCTAATATCAAAGGTCATCAATTACTATGTACAGAGAGATGCTCATTGCTGGATACTCATTATAGTGCAATGAATAGGTGAATTGAAGAAAACAAAAGGTAACAGTAAAATTATTTTCCTGAGAGACCACTAAATGATTTCTTTCAGCTCTTGTGGAAAATTAATCTAAAGAGTTATGCATTTCTGTGTATAATCTCCTGAACAGTAAAACGACATCCTTTTCAACAGACTAACATCTTGATGTAACAACCGTGCCTAAATTAACCGTCCTCCATTCCAAGCTGTATGTACCTGACCATAAAGTAAGATTTTTGGGTATAAAACAACAGAGGAGTGACAACCAGAGCCTCACTCTAGAAAATAAGTATGTATCCAGTTCTGGAAAGGCACAGAGAAATAGAAAATAAAAACACTTGGGGGAAGAAGAAAAAAAAAAAAGCAGTTGCAATTTAGCAAATGTGATGAATATATAGTTTTGACAGCTGACTGTCTTCCTGCGATATATTCTTCTTTTCATGTAGGCTGAAACACAGCTCAGTTGTACAAATTTCAGATTTCCAAATTTCCAAAATTCCAAAGCTGAATCCTGAGATTCCAACATCTTTCACAGAAACATTTTCCATACAGTTATTTGTCTTGCCATTTAACTCAGAAGGCGACATAGTTGCAATATTAATGGCAAGGTGAGGCCTGTCTCCACCATGGCACCCTATGGGGTTTAGATGCCGACCTTTCTCTCCAACTCCTGCGTGGCCCTGCAGCTGCAGACGTGTCCGGGCTGTGGACTGACATAGCCCCTAGGACGTGTGTACTGCCTGGGCTGCATGGAGATAATACTAATGACTATTAGTGGGGTGATGGAAAACTAAACTCCCCAATAAACCCGCATGTGGCTTGACCACTTCGTACCTAACACACGGAGGCGCAGGTTTCACATCTCCGGCTCCATGCATTGGAGGTGGCGGTGGTGGTTCATTTGGTCTGACCAACACTCGCTCCTCGGCTCTGTTCAGAAGTTCAGACATCTGGCTATAGGGTAATGCAGAAAGCGAATATGATCCATCCATATGGTCCACATATGCGTGAGATCTGTAGGAAAACAGTGAAAAATGATCCAACGTAACCTTTAGCAAAAGTGTTAGTGCCCTCAGATACTGTTCTGTACTTCAGTTTGATTTCTGAATTCAAGTATCTTCTCTGCACCAACGTTGCATATTGTACTTCATGGCTTTTTAATAATTTATCCCACTTTCCATGCCATTGCTTCTAGCAGCTCAAGGGTTTAATGGTTTTGACAGGTATATCGGACAAATTCTACAGTATGTGTGTGATCTTAGTGTTTATTAGTCACATTATTTTGAGTTAAGTAAACATAGCAATACCATCAGAAATACACATATACCAGAGTGTATTATGAAACAGACGTTATACTCGGTGATCGTTTCTGCTCCTCAATCCCTACATATATGCAACCATATTCTTTTATAACATTCATGAAACATCCATCGATGTTAGAATGGTAGAATTTACAATTGAATAATTTAGCTGAACTTCTGTCAGAGGATCTATATTCCTATACATACAGAGAACTCACTACTTTAGACCTAATACTTTGTAGCTATACAACGGATATAAGGAAGATAATCTAAATATCTATTATTGAGTAGAAGCAGTAAATAAAGATGATTCAACTTAACTTGTTAATGACAACTTTAGACACACCTCAAGAACCTGATCAGTTAGGAAATTCTAATTAACTACTCAATTAAAGATTTTAAAAACATTTCTCTATTAAATTCAGAGGAAATATGTTTGCAGAACACTTTCCAACAAGTAAAGCAATACTCTACATTTCCACATACCTGCCACCACTGTAGTATCTAAGCCTATTAAATTCTTCGGGGGTGAAGTTCTTACTCTGTTACTCAAAAGGATGGTGCTATTCTGTATCTGAACAACGTGCTCTGCACATGTAGTGCTCCGAAGCACTACAGCATTACTCATAATTGGGATAATCAAGGTTTAGGCCAGGGTCCTGGATATAAAAGGAGTCCTGCAACAAGCGTGCCTAATGTGGAATGTGATGTACAACGCAACAGAAGGACAGCAGGAAAGCAGGTGTTTCTGGCCAACTACTTGACACAGCAGTTTACAAAGATAAGATACTATAAAGTTGTGCCCACAAAAATGCTAATCACCATAACTTGAGTTGTACCCTACTGAGTGAAATGCACTGAGACCATTTTTACTTTCTGAATTGAGCTAAGTTTTCCACAAGCAGGTTTTTCCATTTTTCAGACAGCAAACACTATCTCCTAGAGTTGTCATAACTATCCACTGTCACCATTAAGTTTGGCTGAAGGCCCTACAAAGCTAAACAAAATACTCTCTTACGGTGCTTTTGGCCGGCGAAGGATAGGGGGAAAATGTAACTATTTTTTGGAGGACAATGAATACTTTTTAATTAAAAAAAACCCAACCCCCCCAAAAACATACCCCAAAACTCCTAATATTACTTGCCAGCCCTCTTTCCTATCAGATGTTTCTTGGCTGGTAAAATAGACTTGGTTTTGCATGAACACCAGAAGCATAAACACAGCAGGCGTTTACCATGTGAAATGCTACTTTTAGCCACCAGCAAATACATGCTGTGAAATGAGAATCCAACAGGCTGGATTTTGTAATAGACTATAACCAGAAATGTCAATCAAATCTTGGATTTGCTCCAGAGTAAAGAGAAGCTCAGCGCTCTCATCTGAGTTCCAAGTGGACGTTTGTTCACATCACACCCACCATATAGTCTTGGCAGTGTCTGCTTAAGAAAACTCAAGAGACTAGAATAATAGGGATTTTGTATGTCAAGACTGGAATGTAGTGACACACCTGGGTGCAAGCTTGCAACAGTGACACTACTCCTTCTTCAAGTTGCAGACGACAACACATCCTCAAGGATACAATGAATTCCAAGGATACACGCTACTCTTAAAAATAACAAGATAATAACTACTCCTTTAAGGACACATGAAGTATGTTAAAACTCAGTTTTGATTGAGCTAAATCAATGATTTCCGGTACATTTCAGGAATAGCAGTAGCATCTCATCGTTTACCATTCTCAAGCATGTTCACTGTGCAGTATGAGTAGCTGTACTTAATAAAGGATAGAAAAAATAAAAAGAAACCTTGATTCAAAATGTGAAGCTGGGCCATTAGCAACTTCAATGTGCTTATGTAAGAGGTTAGCATCATCTTCTGCGAGCTCCGGACCTTGGGCTAACTTCTGCCACTCTCTCCGTCTGTCATGAGGTGCCCTTGGCACTTTTTCTGGTTCATGAGGGCGATCTAGATTTTTCTGCTGTAAGAGAGTTGTGCAAACAAAACTGACAACTAAGGCAGTGTTTTTTAATTAGTTGCATTTAAACATCAGCCACAAAATAATGAAAAAAAATCCCAATTCAAGTGCAAGAAAAATTTAACTTTCAGTCTAAAAATGATATGTAAACCAAAAAGACTTGTAAAAGGCAGAAACTTCAGTCTAGTGGATAATTAGCTGAATAATACAGAGAAAAAGAACTGTATAAGTAGCTTTTTATTCTAAGTCTGAAATGAAATTATGAATCTGACACTTAGATTTACTGTCTCTATGTATGAAATACACAGAATAATTGTGAAACAAAAAAGTAGCATTACCTTTGCAAAAGTGTTGGTTTAATTTTAAGGAAATATAAACAAAGTGCTCTATTCCTACTGATTTCTTTCTAGTTTAGAGTAAACATATCTATTAGAATGTCATTCAAGCTTTTTCACCTGTAAGATTGTCAGAATTTTGTATTATAAAAAAGTGTTCCAGTGAAATTCTTTATTTTTGCCGTAGTCCTCCTTTCTTCTCCTTTTTGAGTCATTGCTAGAAGACTTACAAGTTTTGGCAAACCTGCTGTTAGTTACATTAAGACAGCATGAAAACTCTAGGCCCTTTTATATTATTTTACTATTATTATTAAATATTTATTTGTTAAGGTGATGGAATTGAATGAATACAAGTAGTTTTAGCTGAATGAAGATGCCTGGATTGTTACTAATTGCACAACCAAAAAAGTACCATATCTGCAAGTAACCCCTTTCCAGGAAAAAAACAACCAAAAGCTATATAAAGCTAACATATATACCTTCTGCTTCCTCTTTTCTTTTCTTTTGTCCTCGGTGTCCTGCAACATTTTTTCCTTCCACAGATCAAAGAAGTATGAAGGATTGGTATAAAACTTCAAACCCTCTTTTCCATCATCCCTGAAATACAATGAAGCAAACAGGGCATACTATTTATTTGACAACACATGAATCCAAACATTAAGGCAAAGGAAAGGCATATTAAGGAACACGTAGTATCTCAGACCCTGAAATATTTTACTGAGGAACATTAAAAAGATGAACATTGACCTCCTGTGCCATCATTCTTTACTATCTTTCCTTGGATTCAAGGTCCTGATTTTAGAAAAGTAACTTTAACACAAGCTGTAGATAAAAGAGTATCATAAATCAGAGAACTCCATTCCAATGACTCAAATCTTGCTCTTAAAATAACGAGCAAATTTGTCTGGCTGCTTGTGTTCAACTACTGATTCGAATTGACTTTGGGACAGCAAACAACATTCATTTCCATTAAAGACCTTTCTTTCTACATACTTATCTGCTTATTTTCTTCACTTCGCCCCCAAGAGCATTACACAGTTTAATAAATACAGATAACAAAAATGGCTTTTTCTTACCATTGTTACACTGGGGTAAAATTTGTGTAAAGTGGAGTAAAATTTTAATGCTTATAATGTCTTCTGCTGCCTGTATTCCTCCAGCAGCTTCACAGTTTTCTAGGGTGGCTCCTTGAATATTCAAGTGCTACTCAACATGAGCAAGGTGCCTGGATATAGCATTTCTATTATATAAAATAAGCTAGAAGTTGGTTTTGATTAATTTTATTTTACTAACCTGTAAGGGGTGAGAATGTTAAGTGGAGGCGGCTGTTCACAAATGTCGTAAGTTTCTTGCAAAGGAATAGGCAGAGTTTTGCGGTCAAACAGCTGCTGATCTTGAATTGTGGAACTCCGGAAAGCTTTCCTCATTGTAATGTCTTGCAGTGACACTGAAAGGGAATATTGCCATTTAAAAAAAACACCGAAGATCATTTATTTGGATTAATCTGGAATTGCTTAATGCTGGTTAGAATATAAATATTAAGCATTACTACTAGTATCTTATGCATTTTACAGCAAATATAAATTAATCTAGCACTACTGCCGCAGCAAGATATTGTCAGATTATGTGAAAAACATGCTTGTAATGTTCTAGCACGTTATCCTCTACTTAGCTTCAGAGGAAATTTTTGCTCACCTGGACAGATATCAGAACCCTGTCTCTCCAAAGTAGTTCAACAAATTGCTTACTGTAGCTATGAAATATCATTCTGTAGTTCGGAAGTACCTAGTAACGTTTACCAACTCCCTCTCACAATCCTTTTGGAACTAAAAAAATTACTCTCTATCTTGAGGTATTGATTTTACCTTTGTACTATCAGCAAGCCAAACTGCACTCCTTGCATGTAGGTAGCGGTTCCTCTGAAGGCCCACTGAGATCCCAAACCAGCAAATCGCTTAAGCTTATGCTACTGATACCAGTGAGTTTTAATGGGAGGTGATACTATGCTCCAACACATGAAATGAGTCAAGTGTTGTTTTTTCAATCAGACTGTTTAATCAAGATGAGACTTCTCTGTTTAATTCAGGTGAGACACCCTGAGTTTTTAAGCACAGTAGTTAGGAATAATCAATTATCTTTATGTAAGATTCAAAGGAAAATAACACGAGGTGAACACAATATAAACAGTGATTTGAAATATATTGACTTACTGCTGTTAAAGCCCATATATCTTTTTCTATTTCACAATCATTAACATTTAGAAAAAGATTAATGGAAAAATGACCACAAATGATGAAACTTGCACTTTTAATTCTGGAAACAGCGTACCTGTTCAGTCTCATATTTCTCTCCCTCCCTGATCTTCAGTTACTACATCTGTGAAGTCCAGGTGTGTCTCAAGACTAACTTTGCAGCCAGCGTTAGACTTTCACTAGTTAAAGCAGCAGCCCTTTTGAGTTTTTAAGCACAGTAGTTAGGAATAATCAATTATCTTTATGTAAGATTCAAAGGAAAATAACACGAGGTGAACACAATATAAACAGTGATTTGAAATATATTGACTTACTGCTGTTAAAGCCCATATATCTTTTTCTATTTCACAATCATTAACATTTAGAAAAAGATTAATGGAAAAGTGACCACAAATGATGAAACTTGCACTTTTAATTCTGGAAACAGTGTACCTGTTCAGTCTCATATTTCTCTCCCTCCCTGATCTTCAATCTGTGAATCTGTGAAGTCCAGGTGTGTCTCAAGACTAACTTTGCAGAGACTTTCACTAGTTAAAGCAGCAGCCCTTTTCAATGGTTTGGGCCTTTTTTTTTTTTTTTTTAAATCACAAACAATACTGAAAACAGTTTTAAGACATACTAGCAAAGAGTATTTTCAGCACGTGCATTTTATCTATAAAACAATTATGTCTATTTTATACAAACAGGTTGATAGTAGTGCCTCTTTACTCAAGATGAGAGGACACCCCCCCCATATCACTAGGGCAGCAATTTTTTTAAGAGTGCACCTGTTTAAGCTGAAAGCTGCATGTTACTCTGGTTCCTGTAACACATACAAGTGTACACATACGTACGTACACACACACACAGAGCTGGATTTCTATTGTATGATCGCAAAGGGGTAGAAGGCAGGATTTTTTCCAGAAGGCGTGCAATTCCTGGAATGTTCTATCTTCTTACCTAAGCGTATTGGCAGCATCCTTTGTGAGGCTGAAGATGGGATTTATTTGATTTTCAGTTTGGCTTTTGAAGTTTGTTACAGTTGGCAAGGTTGTGTGTTCCTGGAGAAGTTTCTTCCTTTTTACCCTTAGGTTCTATTTCATTACAGTGTCTTTTATTCTTTTTAATACCTTTAATTAGCTGCTCAGAAGCCTTTTTAAGTGTGTGAAAGAAGTATTATAATGTATGAATGTCAGCTAGGAGTCTCAATTTCTGCAGGTATTTTTGCACTCAAATAACCATATATATTTTGTAGCTGTCATGAAGTACAGGTGGTTGTTTGCTGGCAAAAGTTCACAATTGGAAGAATTGGGGTTTACCTCATCTAAAAACCTAGTCTTAGATTCTTTTATACTTCAGCTGTTTTTCCTTTGGCTTGTTGTTTTTACAAATCTCACCAAATGTATGTGTTCAAAGATGCTTGGCAATCCTGCAAGTCTTTAAACTGTCTGTCACTTATTGGAGACTATGCCAACAAAAATAAAAGTTAGTATACTTCTCTTTGAACGTGTGTACATTCTGAAGGTGTCCTGGTTTCGGCAGGGATAGAGTTAATTTCCTTCCTAGTAGCTGGTACAGTGCTGTGTTTTAGATTTAGTATGAGAATAATGTTGATAACACACCGATGTTTTAGTTGTTGCTAGGTAGTGTTTACACTAGTCAAGGACTTTTCAGCTTCCCATGCTCTACGGACTGAGAAGGCTGGGGGTGCACAAGAAGCTGGGAGGGGGCACAGCCAGGACAGCTGACCCAAACTGGCCAAAGGGATATTCCATACCATGTGACGTCATGCTCAGCATATAAAGCTGGGGAAGAAGAAGGAAGGGGGGGACGTTTGGAGTGATGGCGTTTGTTTTCCCAAGTAACCGTTACGCGTGATGGAGCCCTGCTTTCCTGGAGATGGCTGAGCACCTGCCTGCCCATGGGAAGTAGTGAATGAATTCCTTGTTTTGCTTTGCTTGCATGCGCGGCTTTTGCTTTACCTATTAAACTGTCTTTGTCTCAACCCACGAGTTTTCTCACTTTTACCCTTCCGATTCTCTCCCCCATCCCACTGCGGGGGGAGTGAGCGAGCGGCTGTGTGGTGCTTAGTTGCCAGCTGGGGTTAAACCACAACAGAAGGCAATGAAGTAAATTAATTTATTCCAATGAATAAATACAGTTCTTTGTTTTAATACTAAAATGCTCACAGAGTATGTGACACCGTATTATTGAGACATACATTGTTCTATAAACTCTTTATTAGCATTCCTTAATCTTTTCAGTGAGCAAATACAGCTGGTTTAATTCATAATCTCTATTTTCTTGTTTAAATCTTCACTTTTTGTAAACACGTACAAGGGGATAACATACCTGAGGATAATCAATCAATCCGCAACAATAAGCATAGATTACTTTCTCTCTAAAACTAAGCTACATAGCAAAGACCTTAATAGAAAACATACACTGTGGAATTTCAAACAGCTAACAGCATTTCCTGTGCCAATATCCAATGACCAGCATTCACTGAAAAGCATGCCATTATTCGAAACAACCAACTATATTAGGACAACAGCACTACGGAAATGAAAGGACATGGCACACAAAATACTGAGAATCATGACAGTGATACAACTCACCTACAGACAGGGATGGGGTAAATCCCATGTTGCAAGCACAGCGTAGTCCTGGGCTGTGCACAGTTTGGCTTACAAAGCCATTTGTTTAGCTTGCCAGCTGGCTAAGAAACAGAAGCCCTGTGTGGCTTGCCACCTCAGGGGGGAGAATATGTGAAAATCTGGCTGGTCATCCGGCCACTTAGCTTTGGCTGATTGACAAAATGGCACAGCAAGAGGACAGGTCAAACAAACTGGATGTATGAATTCAGGTGTGAGAAGAGACGAGACACTGAAGGAGGAGTTGGAAATGCTGCAGGCATTTGACTTGATGTTGGTAAATTTAAGCTTCCAGTTGCCTAATCCCTAACTAGCACCAGAACCTTTGTATAGTCCAAGATCCTAAATTTCATATGGATACATTTTCCTGAGAGTCCATCTGCTACACCACTTATGTTTACTGCAATGAACAAAAAATGGGGTCTTAAATGATTTCCTTAAACGTTGAGATGTTCACAATTTAAGTTAAACATTCATTCAACAACCTGTTTACTGTGTCTGTTGCTTGGATTGTAGAAAAAGACCTATTATATCGGCAAGTCTAACTTTTTGTACACCACAATATTTTCCACATAATTAAAAATTATCTGTCAGAAAGCTAAACTACCAACCTTTTGTACATTTGGTTTTGAAAAAGAGATGCCAGTCCATTTTTATTCATAATCAACAATGAACTGGGGGAAAAAAAGGTATTTAAATTGCACTCTAATGAGATACAATAACTGGGTTTCTTTTGGGCTGAACTACAAATTAAATAAAAGAACACATCAGTAATATATATACATAATAACATTTTACCTCCTGTCAAGCCTCTCATTAAACTGCAATCCCCAATTTGTAGTAAAAGTCAGGTATGGAGCACATCAGTGTACCTACAGAAAATAGCTTCTTTTACATTTTGAAGATATTAAATATTATATTTTATTTTACCTCACCAGAAGAAAAAAAAAACGTTACTAGATATAGATTTTTTAATTCTTTTAAACACACTCCAATGTACAATTTATGAAGCGGTTCCAGGCCAAAATATGGTTCTCTCCTAAAGGTGGTAAATAAATAAATAATATATATTCCTTTTAAAAGCTTGCTCTCTCAACACTTTCTGCAGAATTTCATCCTGACAACTTTTAAGACCGTGAACTCTTGAATGCCACAGCTATGGCTCTTTGCAGAACTGAATGACTACGGGAAATTATATACAAATCAATGGACTCAGTTGCCCACAATTCTCTTTCTCCGTTCTTACCCACCGATTTGAAAAGTGCAGGGAAGAAAGAATGACAGTATCGAATGAACAACTTGGTCATAAGATTCCAATTAAAGGTAATTAATTGTGGGGGTGGGGTTGAAAATTCTCTTTAGATAAAGATTTGTGTGATTCAGTTCCTAAAGATCTTGGAAGTCTTATTTCTACTTTATATATTTTATTTTTTTAAATGATTATCCACTTCAACCATGCCTAGAATCGCACACATATTAGGTTTTTCTGCCATCAGAATACTTCTGACTGGCCACTGCAGGTTTAACAGTTGCCAAGCAGAGAGACTACTTCTGCAGAACAGAAACTACTTTCCTTTGGGCTTGTTCCCAACACAAGAAATTAACATTTTCTGAAATATTGATTTAAAAAAATCCAAAACAGCTCAAGCACTCTTTGGATAGGGAATATATGTAGCTTAACTGCTACAGGTAAACAAAGAGAAGATGTAAATGATAGAGCAATCATTTTAAGAGGACTCAGAAGCTGCTTTAAATGCAGCGCGTAGAACCAGGGAGCCCCAAGCAGCCCGTTAGGGAAGATGTGAATCACCCAGCTGCATCAAGCAGTGAAACTGCTGGTGAGTCTCAGCAAGACCGCCATGTTATTTAGCAAATGACATTTTGTCCAGATCCCTCTTTTTATATACAAAATACAAATACGCTTAGGGACGCGGTTTAGTGGGCATGGTGGTGTTGGGTTGACGGTTGGACTCGATGATCTTAGAGGTCTCTTCCAACCTTAATGATTCTATGATTCTATGAAATTATGCAGTATCATGGCTTTACCACTGAACTATTAAGCCTTGGACACACTAATTTAAAAGTTACTAAATAACCCATAAATTGAGTTGAGGGCTAAGAAAATTGGAAGAAAAAGCGCAGAGAGCAGTTGGAGCTCAGCCCACCTGCCCAGATCTTTGAGAGGGAGATGCACTCAAATCCAACATTCAGTTAAGTGGAGATGTGGCAGGAAAAGTGACCTGCTATGCAATTTAATTTAACAGTCTTTTTCTTTATTTGACTTTGGGGGTAAAAATTCTTATGAATGAATTGACAATAGTGTTATTCTCCACATTAACATATTAGACATGGAGGTCAGGACCCTATTTTCATGTGCTCCCTGTTCTTAACTTTGATTACATTTATACTCAAGTCACCAAATTCCTCCAGAGGCTAGAGACATAAGTGCCCCTTAAAATGGGATTTGCCACCCTTTCTTCTAAGTCTCACAATGGGTTGAGTTATCCTCATTTGAAAGCTGACCAAGTCTCCATTTTCAGAAGTATACAGACCACAATTAGCTGTCAAGCTTTTTAGGTTTCTCCCCACCAGATGCCACCTTTTTTTGCCTATAGCAAAACCTCAAATCTCTCTTTAGCATTAATCCAGCAAAACTTCTGAACTACTACCCTTTCTACGACAGGGCAGCATTTCTAGAATGTTTAGAAAAAAACAAGCACATGTATTCTAAGCCAGAAACCTACTGAAACACAACGCACAACACTGTTTGATTCCTTTCCTGAAGTATGCCAGGCTGCTCACCCATAGCACTTCTGCCATTAAGTTTTTTAAGTTGCTTCTCACAGTTGTAACAGATATGCTGTAGAAATCAAGAATTTGATACACTGCCTTTGAGATTAAAACCCTCTCCAGTTTGAGATTTAAGTAGAATTAGGCAGTTCGTATTAAAGAACGACTAAATTAATACCAAAATATGCAGATAAACTCTTAGTTTATGAATTCTCCTTCTGCCATGATACCATTTATTTCTGAGTGATACACAACTATTTTCTAATACTTCATTACACTGTACATCAGAGCTGTACTGTGTATCAGCATTTCAAAAAAGAACGACATAAAAGCTAAAATGAATATTCTTTTTAAAACTGTCAGATTTCTACAGATATGAAATTATTTACTTGCAGTAGTACTTCAAGCTCAATGGCACAAATAAATTCACAAAAAATGTAGTAAATTAACAAGAATCTATTATTATACTTATAAAATTTGCATATATATGGGAAGGTTAGTAATGTTATTTATAAAGTAAATACTGAAATTAAAAATGGTTACAAAGAAACTATACTCTTAGGGTTTATTTTCTGACCTATGAGGATATCTTATATTGCAGGGCTATTGAAACTGTCAACCTTAGATCACCTCCATAGCAAGAACGTGTTTTCCAGGTCCTCAAAAGACCTGGATATGACAACTCTTGAATACCTACAGGTTAGTTTCCCATACAATTGAAATAAAGTTCAGTTTACTGAAGGAAAGCAGAGGATTTATTTTTGTCTGTATGCAAGTTTAGTATCTCTTCTGAGGGGGGAAAAAAAACCCACATGTATGCAAAAAGAATAAAGTATGTAAAAAAACCCGATTACAATATGAAATTAATAATTCTGTGAAATCAAGAATTTGAAAACAGTGCAATAATTCAAACCAAACCAAGTTCACAGCAATTCTTCTGTGACAGAAAGATCATACACCAGGAGTTAGTTACTTCAGGATACAATCCTAACCTTGGTGTCATTTGGTTTTATTCTTTCACAGAGATAAATAATTCAAGATGAGAAAACTCACAGACTATTAAAAAAAATCAGAGCTTTTTATTACTTTGACTCTACCAGAAACATCTTGTCAAGTATCTGCACCTCGTTCAATGAATCTGACTTGGGCTGTTTTTGTTCATGCCACTTAGCTTTAAATTAATCTTAATTTATTCCTCTTGTGTAATAGCATGGGCCCAAAGGAACATATTAAATCTTCTATTACTGCCTGCTGGCAAAGAACTAGCAAATGAGACTCATTTTACAAGTATAGCCTATTTTACACATGCTGTTAGCTGAAGAGAAGTACTGAAATTTGCTTAATTCTTGCATAGAGGGTTAAGAAAGGCAAGAAAGGTAAATCCAAATGTTTTCCCTACACCTTCATGCGTTAACAACCTCCAGCTATTTTAGCCCAGATCAGGACTAAAACAAAACTATTTGTGATGAACTGCTAAATTTCAAGCCAAAGATAGGATACTGAAGGAGAAACAGTTTCCTGATATCTAATTTTTAAGGAAATATAATACTGAATTTCCTCTCATCTCCTTTGTCCTCATCTGGTGACTCGTTCTGGGCAGACGTTTGTGAATAAGGAACACTGAGTAGGGCCCAAGGACTGGATATTCTTAGGTTAATAAAAATAGCCATTTAATAGTTCCCGACACTGAGGACTGTGTGTGTTCCTCTGAAGTACTAGCAGTCACTGCTATTCTATGGCGTGAGACACAAATCCAGGGTATCAGATTCAAGTCACACTTAGCCACTCTGGACTTGATCAAGTAGACCTCTTTTCAGCCCTGTTTTCTTTAATTGCAGTGTCTGTCCCTTTCTTTAGCTGTACAGTTTAGCAAATGCTACAGTATACACAGTACTGTGAAAAGTTACTGATCTGGTGCATTTGGGACTACATACTATTTAAAAATATTTCTAGCAATTCTCTAACATCAAATAGTTATGGATATTTAGTACTGAAACATACAGCCAAAATTGTCAAAGGCCATTTACACAGAAAAGTACAATTTTCGATCTTGCTATCCTGTAACATCCTTAGATGCTTTAACTCAATGAGTTAAAAGTTTAAAGAATTTAAAATAGTCTCTCCATTTTCCTGAAATGTGAATGGTTGCCATACTAGATATGCCATATCAACATATATCCCACTCTGATTTGAACCAAAAACTAGGCTGTCAAGGGTAAATGCAGAAATGACATTAACACTCTGGAGTATCACAGCTCTTACAAGATTACAATTGCTGACAATTTGTTACTGTACACAGAAAGGATTTTTGTCGTTCCAGTCATAGTAAACATGGCATTTTATTGGAAAAAGAGGTGTATGTGTATGATTTATGCTCAGTTGTCAAGAGACCTGGAAAATCCCATTAATGTAAGAATTCCCCTAGGCAAGTCACAATTTCGTGGAAAATCTGCTACTAGCTGCGAACAACTGTCTTTCGAAACCTGCTCTAAAATTAGTATCACGCAAAATACAGAAACAAAACTTCCTTAGCTTAATTTTGCTATTAGTGAAATTTGACATAGGTAACTAAACACAGCCTGAAGACCATGCTTCTGGTTTGACACTTCGTTTTTCCTGAATGACACACAACTATTATACCTAGACATTCACAACTGAAACAGCTTTCTATACTTTAAAACTGGATCCCACAAGCAATCTAAAGTTATTTTTCATGATAGGATGTTGCTCTACTTTCTAGGTCTTAGCCATATAGTCTAAAACACCCTAAAACTGTTTGGGGTTACAAGACCTTTCATAGTTCCACGTGTAACCAACAGATAGAATCATAGAATCATAGAATCATTGAGGTTGGAAAAGACCTCTAAGATCATCGAGTCCAACTGTCGACCCAACACCACCACCCACTAAACCATGTCCCTAAGTGCCTCATCTACTCGTCTTTTAAATACCTCCAGGGATGGGGACTCAACCACTTCCCTGGGCAGCCTGTTCCAATGTTTAACCAGATATCCAGGAAGGCAAAAAAGCTTCATGGCATTTACATAGGTGGTCAATGTTCCTGTAGTCATCACAACGCCTATGCATCATTTAAATCCCATACAAATTCCATCTTATAGGCATGAGCCATACCCTATTGACTTTTGGAAGTACTTGTTTCCTCAGTGCTAACCAATATTTATAGTACTTAAAAAGCTATTTATGAAGAATCCAAGGGGATATATAGTGTCAATAAATGGAGCTATACAATTGTAACGTCATACAGAAAGTAAAATGGTAACCAGTTAAATGCAAAAACCCTACTTGGACAAATGGTTCATCCCATGGGGAATTAGTAGGAAGGTTAAAAAAAAAAAAAAGAGTAAAGACTTATCGCCAAGCATTCACATAATATATATTATTAATATTATTAACACTAATACATAATACTACTGAAGTGACACATAATCCTGTAGCAGTTTCTATGTAAATTCATTGGTAACAGTACTGTTCAGCAACCACGAAAATGTAGAGCTCATAAAGCTGCTCAAGGCTATAAAAGAAACCTGTCACAGAAATAGAAATGGCCCTCTTTCTCATGATGCTTTGCTCTGTGTTCTTATAAATATAATTTGTTATTGTTAAATTATTATTATTTCCATTTCACATATCAATAGTGTCTGGGTGACAAAATAAGAAATCTTCAGTGTAGGAGTTAACTTACATTCTTCTTCCTTTGGATCCAGTTGTGTAACACTGACAGATAAGCGATCTACACGTTCTTGTAAGGAGTTGACTCTAAATGAGAAACTGTGTGCTTCGTTGAAAAGTTCACCAAATATATCTTCAGCATATTTACCTGAAATACAAAAAAAAAGGAAAAAAAAAATCAAGCATACCACAAGACAGCCAAATGAGTTTGCCTTGAAAAAGATTTGATTTAAATAAGTAAATCTAAGATGCATGAGTATCACTTGTAACAACCTGTACTTACTGAGCTCATTAAGAATGCTTCAGAAAAGTAAATAAATGTTAAATATTTAATTTGTAATTTATCAGAAATGAAATTATTTAATACATTACAGGACAGATATTCAGCTGGTATAAATTGACTTAACTATGCTGATATGCAAGGAACTAGACTGATTAGTTTCTTGGATATGTATAAAAGGATGATTTCCAGCATCTAAAGCTGCTCCTGTATGAGCAATAACTAATCCTTCCAAGTGAAATTTATCTCAACATTTCTCAAAACGAAGCACAGCTTCCACTCCTACCGTACAGAGGACCTTTCAAAAATGGAAGATCAGATATTTACATCTAGGTTAATTAGAACCAACCTATTCAAAAATACACACTAAAATAATAAATCCTACTTTGAAGGATCAAAATTCTAGTAACTGACCAATTTATACTGAAGTAAAAGAAGAATCTCCTTTGTTCACTTCAATGGACATCACACATTTAGGCCAAAAGAGCAGGAGATTCAAGTATCATGAGAAAAGGGTCAGTAACGAGTTTCTCTTCTACAGACAGAGTACTCCATATAGTGCTTCTAATGCCCCCCAGACTCAACTCAAGTAGTCTGCCAATGCCACTGAAAAAAACCCACCAGACTGCCTAGCAAAATCTGTAGCCACATTTCTGAAATACCATGTGATAGCTTTTAGAACTTTCTACCATACTGTGCATATGTAATTTGTGCACTGTTTGTGCACTTACATTGGTTTTGGAAGTAAAAATCTCACAAATTTCTAACTACCTGGTTTGCACACAAGTTCTGACAGGTACAATAGGAAAGGACAGTTATGAAAATTTTGCCTTTGATGAACAATACATCTGGAATTATACATAAAAATGAGGACATTTTTAAATAAATACATCAAAAGGACAGAAATTTAATTCCTACAGGTACTGTGGAAACTACTTAAAGATACAATGTAGTAAGCACAAGGCCAGCGCATACCATTTATTAAAACTTAGGTAATGGCAATAGAAAACCAGCACTAATATAAAAAACAGAATATAAAAGGGGATATCAGAAGAAATGTGCAGATAAAGAAAATAGAAGGGATCATAAATTCTGGCATATTAAACATAAAAACCAAAAACTAGCCTGAGCAACAACTAGCAAACTAGTAATAAATATTCCTTCACTGACATGAGGAGCAAGAAAGCCTGCCAGGGAGTCTGTAGAGCGAACTGGTAATGAAGGTACAAAGGGTTACTCAGAGAAGAGAAGACCCCTGCAGACAAGCTAATTTAACACTTTCCACTGGTGTTCAGTGAAAGGAACTGCAGAGACCCTCATGCCAGAACTCTTCTTTGTGGGAGGCTCAAAGAAACTGAAGGGACTATATAAAAATTACAAAACTAAATCAACAAAATGACCAGTGAAGTATTAGAATCATAGAAACGTTTAGGTTGGAAAAGACCTCTAAGATCATCGAGTCCAACCGTCAA
>NW_008796222.1:8164156-8166308 GCF_000699145.1 Aptenodytes forsteri | reverse complement strand
TCTAGACAATCAAAACACTCCCTAACGTACAGGGCTACCCTACCACCGCTCCTTCCTTGCCTATCCCTTCTGAAGAGTTTATAGCCATCCATTGCAGCACTCCAGTTGTGTGAGTCATCCCACCATGTTTCCATGATGGCAACTAAAGCATAGTTTTCCTGCTGCACAATGGCTTCCAGCTCCTCCTGTTTGTTGCCCATGATGCGTGCATTGGTGTAGATGCACTTCAGTTGGGCTATTGATCCCACCACCTTTTTAGGGGAGAAGCCCTAATTCCTACGTGACCATTCAGAGGCACTTCCGTGGTTTCTAACACATCAACAACCCTTGTGTCTTTGCCACTGCATGGATCTCCATCCCCCACCTCCACTGAGATGGTAGACCGAAGGACCTCGCTAGCACACCGTCCCTTCATTAGTAACAATTTGTAAATCTCCTTAATATACACTGAAAGGTGGCAAGCACAACAGTAAGGTTCAAAATTTTTTTCATGGAACATCTTGAGAGCTACAGGCTTGTAAGCCTGATATCCAGACAAATTAGTATAAATCATTATGAAGAACTGAATTAGCAGACACCTGGATGACTCGTTAGAGAAGAGACAACACAGCTTTTGTAAAGTGGAATCTCTGAAGGGTTTATAAGCACACAGATGGAGAGCTATGATCTAGTTAGATTTCCAAGAGAGTTCTGCAAGTCGTTAATCAAAGCTTTTTAGGAAAACTTAACAAACGGGACATAAAAAAGAAACAACATGGCATGGATAACTAATTTCTCAAACGGTACAAAACAGAGGATAGGAGTAAATCAGTGGTCTTCACAGTTGAGAAAGGTGAGTTTTCATAGGTTTCTGTACTGGGACCTATGCTATTCAAGATACCCGTAAATTACCTGAAAAAAATGAGATTAAAGTTTGCCAACGACACTAAGTCATGGAAAAGAAACACACTGAGCATTAGTAAATACACAGAAACCCCAGCTGGTTGAAGAGGCTTCCACGCTGGAAAGAGCTGGAGGCTGGGAGATTAGCAGGAGTATCGTACATGCTTGCCTTGCTCTCATTCTTGGAGCAGCTTCTATTAGCCACAGTGAGAAGCAGATCAAAGGTGCAGCCATTCTTTAAGTACCTTTGTCTTTAAGTACCAGTCCACAGTAAAATAAGAGATGGAAAGTTAGTAAAGTCTACTTAGCTGGCAACTCACCTACCATAAGACTTATATAGTCTTATGAAGCAAGATTACTAAGCTTTTAACATACATTTACTACAAATTTAATGTATTTCAGATAATATATTCAGATATATTATTCATTTTAATTAGACAACTCACGTAATATTCAGACACATGCAAATTAAAATTAAAATTCAGTGTCTAATCTCATGTATAGAATAAAACTTAAATTGCAGGGCTCTAAAATCCAACAACTCCCCTTTTATAGGTGTATCTTAAGGCTACAGTTTGGTTTATCTATCATTTCATCAGGCTTACAATTCATCCACCTCATTAAGGAGCTCCAATTGCAAATAATCTGTCTCAAAAATCTTTTCATTATGTTGCATACAGCCACAAACATATTGCAAGGAATAATTTGCCTATGCTTATGAACACTAATCCTCAAATAGGAAATACATTAAAAACAACCTGTCGCATTTGAAGTGGTATGCCAATCATAATGTCTCTACCTACATGCCTGTTGGCAGTCTCTTTATTAGCTTGAAGTACATTTAACTAAATGCTTTTTCGAGCAAAGCAAAATGTTTGCTTTTAGTGAAATGTACAACTTCCCTTCAAAAGAATACTATGTGTGAATGTATATATGTATACAACATTTATAATCCAGTATTTGTTTATGTTGCCATCTCTGTGTGTATTCCATATGAATGTATCTTCAATTTCAAATGGATTACAAAAAATACGATTATAGGTGATAACACTGAACAAAGTGTCACAAAGACTCAAATAGACAAAAAAAATCATATGAGAAAAAAATACATCAGTAAACAAACCCGATCTCATTCCACTTAATTTACAGGTAATATGTTAGAAGAGTAAGGAATCAAAATTAGTTCCGTTATATAGAATGAATATTCCAAAGCATTATTAACGCTTCAGAAAATTTACATCATTATGGGACTGCTTGATGAAAAACTCTA
>NW_008796222.1:8137487-8164111 GCF_000699145.1 Aptenodytes forsteri | reverse complement strand
AGTACAAGAAAGAGAATGACAGATGACTATAACAAAATAATAACACTTTAGCATCTTGGTCACAACTGGATACATAATACCAGATCAGAAAGACCAGCGATCTTGTTTGCCTGTTAAATTAAATGACACGATAGACTTCTGCAAATAAATTATTTTAACATCTGTGAAAAGATTATTTTACTGTATTTGCAAAGCTTGCTTAATTGACCAGAAATATACCAAAATTTGTCATTTTCAAAAGGCAAGTCATATTCCCTCCAATATTACTAGCTGTTCTTCTCAGTCCATCATACTGGCATTTATTTTTATTAAGAGTACAAGTGTTTTTCATTTAAATAAAACGATACATTATTATTTATTTTTAATTAAGGAATGTATTATTCACCACCTCATTCTTTTCACAACTTTTTTCTTCTTGTCTCAAAGGCTCTAGTCACAATTAACCCTTCAGTAAGAAAGGGATACAGGAATGCAGCTCCCTCTGGTGTCAGTCCATGTCCTTTTTTGTGACAGCCAAATAAAATGGCTTGGAAGCAATGCGTAGTCCTTTCTCCCCCCGAGAATGTGAGTGTGTTTTGATAGCCTTTTTTGAACAATTATTTTCCTGACATTTAAAACAGACCTATGAGCTGAAAACAGAATACTTGCTAGTAGCCACTAGCTGAAAACAGAATAAAAAAAATACTGCTTACTACCGTCCTCATTTTTTTTTTCAATTAAGACGACCAAAACATGTATCATCCACTCCTGTTCATTACCGCAGCAGTAAGTGTACAATGGCTTATAAAATCTGAAAAAGCGACTGATCAGTTTTACAGTCCTCCTCTTTCACCATTTGTTTCTCTTAATTTGTTTTATCTCCTAGTTTTCTCCCATAATTTCTTAAACATTTGTCCATCATTGGCTTCTGTGCACAAATGAGTAATTTCTAACTATCCAATACACTAATATGAAGGGATAAGGTAAAAGAAATGTTGTTTTTGCCTTGTTCTGGGGACTGGGTATATATCAGATGAACTGAAGTCAACTACAATCACAACATAAGGTTCTGAACCTTATTTCAGGCTAATTAAACAAAGCGTGGCAAAGAGATGTCTTGTAAGTCTTATAAATTTTGTTGTACAAATTCCTAGAACCACACTAACATGCTGCAGGATCAGGGCATAAATTAGCAGTCCCCTCAAAACTCCAGTCCTTAAATTCACCTGAACTACGGCATTCTCTATGCTGTATCTGTTAGCAAACCTTAAAGAAAGGGCATTTAAATTAATCATTTTACAACACTAGATCAGATTTAGTTACAGGCTCTCAGACAAGGATTGGGACACAAGTCCTGAAGCAGGACTTGTGGAAGAAGCCACTTCTTTACTATCCTTTTGCATTTTTAAAGAAAGAGAGTTCCAAACCCTTCAACTGCATCTAAACCTGGAAGAGCACCCCGCAGACAGGTTATGGCATCAGCAGCCTCTAGGAACCATGGTCTAAATTTTAAGTAGCTATCTGGATAAATAAATTGAGCACCTAAAGTGCTCAATGCCATAGAACAGCATCATTTTTGGAAATTCAAGAGGATGACTGGTAAATCTCAGGCCAATGCAAGATGCATCAAGCGGGACAAACAAAATGAGACTATTGTTCAATGTTGCCAAAAGTATTAATCTTAATTAATTCAGCCTTAACTAATCTGTCAAACTTCTGGAGCTCAGCAGGGGGGAGGGGTTAACATGTACACAAACAAAATCTAATCCAACATACTTATCATTGGAATTAAATTATAAAAATACTTAATATATTAAATATGTCATGGCATTATCAAATGCAATGTATAATGAGGTGTTATTTAATTGAATTTAATATTATTGTTATTTTAATATTAAAATAGTAAATACATTGATATATTGAAATATACAAACCTCAAAATGTTATTACAGTTTAAAAATATAGGTTTGGCAAGATATTTTTAATATTATTGTTATTTTAATATTAAAATAGTAAATACATTGATATATTGAAATATACACCTCAAAATGTGTTATTACAGTTTAAAAATATAGGTTTGGCAATTTGATGTTTTAGAAAGAAGTAGAAATTGATAAAATATCAGAAAGAATAAGCTAAGAATTCAGTCTGTTACCCACCTATACGCTATCATTCCTTGATTTCTATTATTTCAATCCCATTCACACACTAAACAATATTTTTGCCCAGTACATTTTCTGAACAATAAAAGCATAGAACAAAAGCAACTGTAAAACCTGTCTCATGCCCTACTGCACAATCCCTTCCCAATATACTTACACTGTGCAAAATTACATTATTCACTACTGAATAGTTGCTTCCTACACAATATAGTGCATATATTAGAAAATATTCTTTTAGGATAATTAGTTACCACATAAGCCGCTAACAATATATAACCAGGGTCCCTTTATAAAGCAAAACAAGAAAGTTATTCTAAGTCTATTAATACATTTTTCTTCCTCCGTTAATTCTGACACATAATTTAACATATCCATTGCCTGTTGATTCAGCTTCAGATCTTCACTACATTAATTTTATTTAATTGAGTGTTTTAGCAAAAATCAAGGTATATCTGAGTTTCACTTGAAACCCTAGACTTGTTTCTCATCAGGATCATTTCAATCCCACAGCTCAGTGGCTAGGAGACGGACTAAAAGCTAGGAGACTGAACTCTCTCTCAGGCTTGGAGATAAGAACCTTGGTAGATCCTTGAGAACTTTAGTGGCTATGGCTGAGCAAGCTCTGAAAAATGACGTACTAAATATAGTTCAGTGATGCTAATTAGGAACCTATCATTATGAAGGTGTAAGGGCAGTCCACAAGGACCGGATTTAAGGATTATAACAGGAATATCAGAGTACTGAAGAGACAACTTGGTTCCTTTAGCCAGCAAAATTGAACCAGGCATTTATCAGACAACCTGACCAGGGTATCAAAAGTATCAAATAAACTATGTTAAAGGCCATCTCTGGAGCAGGTCTGATGCTTCTTGTTGACATCCAAGAAGAAAAAGTCAGCTTTCAAAAATCTCTAGTCATGGAGGTCTGAGATATCATTTCTTACCTCCCACTGAGAACACCATCAAGTAAACTGGCTGAGATTATCCATTAGGTATTCAGAAATCTGTGAGAGAGACTGCTGAGAGCTGAACCTGATGTTGAAGGCACCAGTCCTAAAGATCATTTCACAGGGAAGTCTTGCTCTTCCTTTCCTTTTTTAGTATCACCTGAATTCACTGCTCTATGTAGGCAAGGAATTAATGACAGGTAGGACTTTTTTCTGCTAACACATAGTTGTTTTCAATGAGAAATTACTGACCATTTGCTCATCCCCTCATTATCATTCGAGGTGGACACGAAACAGCATCACATTGCCAATACTGCCACTGCTGGGGAGACAACATTAAGAAATTAGACAGAAGTCTTTGAGAGGATGGGGGTCTCTGAAAAGCTGAGTAAGCCTTTAGTTTTCAAGTCCATCAGTTCCCTTACCCCATGTGCATAAGAACACTTTCTCTAGTGTTCCCTGGCAATCATAGTAATAACAAAGAAAGAGGGGTGACTAATGGAGAAAATTCAGAGAGAATACTGAATATGCTTGTGAGCACAGTGAGGAGGAGGATTCCCAGGGCAGGACCTGCTGCAGGGATTCTGCTGGCTCCAGAATACTGACTGAAGCTCTAGCTGCAGATCTGCAGAGACCTACCTCTGATCATGCAACATGCGGGGGCCTCACCATGTGCTGAAGACGTTGTCCAGAGAGTATGAAGAGAGAGAGGCTGGTCTTTGAGCTGAAGAGGCCTGGTTCTAAAGATTAGTTGCAGTCCAGACACCTTGCTGGTAGGTATTTCTGGAGAAATATTTCCCACTTACTGAATGTTAACACTTTAAGCCATGGCAAACTGAAGGATTCCTGAGGTGAGAAAATGTCTCTCACAAGATGAGCAGTGTTTAAAACCCTCTAGGGGATGGCATGGTAAGCAAAAAATAAGGAAGTTAAAAGTGTCTGAGAGGGAAAAAAAGGGGGTAAAAATAATATGCTTGAAAGTCAGGGTTTCACTCCTGAAAACTAACAAATAAGGGGTGAGGAAAAGAAATAACTAACTAGGAGAACATGGTAAAAATAGGAAATAGTACAAAGAAAAGATAGAAAGAGGGGAAAGGCTACTGAAGGTTCAATGTTAATTGAAAATTGTTTTCACTAACATAAAAGGTGCTCCAGCTTAGCAAACAGAGTTATGCAGCATTCTCTTTCTTCATACAGAGGTAGAAGAAAAAAAGGGAAATGACATCTTGCTATCACTGAATAAGAGTTCTGGTCTGAATGCCTGCAATATAAATATTCATTAAAGGAACATACTCAAAAGGAGAAATGTTCTCCTCCCCAGATGGAGGTGTCAGAAACCAGGGCCAAGAACAAATCCCGTCAGTTAGGTTTCTTATGTGGTACTGAAATTCTGTGTACAGGGAACAGCTGAATAAAAGGAAAAACAAGATTGGTCAATAGCTGTGAACAAAATGAGGAGGTTACATGCACACAAGAGAACTATTTATCCAACAATGGCACAGCTGCACAGTGCTATCAGTTACATTTCATGTATGCTGGAATGCTATAGCCTGACATACACAAACATATATCAACTCAGGCAGTACTGGAGTACTAATGTATCTGCAATATTGGTGAAAAAAATAGATAAGCACTTCTCCAAAGTAGATACAGTCAGAAAGCAAGAAATACAGGGAAGAATGGCTAGGAAACTAAAACAGCTGTTGCTGTTGTCCAGAGTTTCTGTTGCCACAGTGCTAAGAAAAGCTGTCAGAAGACAGATCCTTTTATGAAGTTAGAGAAGACTGGGAATAGACAGGGGGAAAAAAAAAAATTACTTACTGGCAATTTTGTATGTTGTATCAAGACAGACTGATGTGTTTTCATGCTCCAGGGAGAAAGGCAAGGACTATCACTCAAAGCAGAAATAAATATTTCATCCTTTCATCTCTACTTCTTTTAAAGGTCAGAAAATTTCTCAAACTGAACAACTAAAAGCAACACATCAAATAAACTATGAAAGGATTGAGAATTGGTATGGAGACACATAGCAGCTATTGCTGACATACTGATGTAAAGCTCTTTTCATTTTATATTAAAACACAGGAAAACAGAATTCCTGTCATTTAATAGGTATTGTTTCTGCAGGCATGTCCTACTTACACATAGCACCCAAGATCATAGAAACATAGTTGTGTTCAGGTTGAAAAGACCTCCTCCAGAGGTCATCTAGTCCAACACCCTACTCAAAGCAGATCCAATTAGATCCAGTTGCTTGACTAATCCAGTCGAGTTATTAGTATCGCCAAGAATGGAGATCTAACGACATACATGACAAAACTCTACACTTAGCTTTTCTAAAGAATGTTTATCAGTATCATTTAAAGTACTGGAGGCTCTAACTCCATCACAGCGCTCTTTGTCCATATCATATCAGAAGAAAGGTTAAGAATGGTTGGTCTTGAGTCATAATGGCAGGAGATTAATCCTCTATTTGAGGGCTGGTAACTGAAAAATCTTAGAGGCAGAAATTGCTAAGTGCTAATCAGGTCAAAGACCATTCATTTAAATTTGCATAACTTTACTGTCAAAAGCAAAACCAGCTTTAGTTTAAAGGAAATGAAACCCTACCAGAAGACTCAGTTTCCGCTCCCAGAGTGAAGCCTCATTTTGTCTACAACTTAAAGGCTGATTTTCAAACATACACATTATCCACAGAAAACAAAAAGGGAAGGACTGCAGAGAAGCTGGTTGCCAGGGGACTGCTGTGAAACCTTGCCTGCTGGCTGTGACTCACAGGCAACTACTAAAATTTATCTGCATGTCAGCAGGCCTCGCTGTACACTGGTAACAGTGACACACCAAGTGAAGACTGGTTATTTGGATTTAAGCATGAGAGACAAAACTCGTATGCCAGAACTCCCAAATATTTTTGAATTTGCATTGCTACTAGCACAAAGAGGCAGAAAAGCTAAAAGAATTCTGGAACAAAATACTTTCACAGGTACTCATACCTTTGTAACATGATCTCCGTTTTTATAGAGCAATCCTTAACGTTGCTGAGAAATAAGGATTATTTTGCAGAACATGTTCTACTTAATTGTAGGAAAAAATGGGTTTTTGTTGAAAACATACACGGTATAAACCAAAAACTTACTTCAGTTGGTATAAACACTGCCTGTAGAAAACCCGCAAACACCATGATGCTATTTGGAAGGAAGAACAAAAGATTGAAGTAACAGGTCCTGCTCATCAGTGTTTAACTTACCTATAAAAAATTCTGAATGACCTATTCTGGGCTTGCTGTTGCAGACTAAACTAGTGCATTTCCCCTCCTCCTTTTACCTTCCTTGTCATTTCCAACACTGTGTGCCTTTTTGACCACTAGTGAGTCACAAGTTCATGACAGAAACTCCTCTCAAGTGAAAACAGCTAGTTTAGGGCTCATTCCTATGTATGCATGCTTCACATAGAACCACATTCTTTTTACAGAAAAGGACTTTACATAATTACGGTTACATTCCCTGGAAAGTGTCTCCCTAACTGTGCTATACATTAGGCAAACCATATAACAAATGTGGGAGCATTCAATGGATATTCTTCAATACTTTTTTTTCTCCCTTAATTGAGTTCTTTCTGTTCTGGTATTGCTTCATCCTGACCTCTTCCTGAGCAGTTGTATACACAATGTCAGGCATAAGCTCTGTACACCAAGAAAACATAGCAAAGGCAGCTGAATCTCAATAGGTAAGCACTGAGACCATGATGTTGAGTTAGAAGTTGGTGTTCTTTAAAACTGAAAACCCAAGTGATTTGTTTTTTTAAGGTCAAATGAAACTTCCATATGAAAATATCAAATGTAAATTTGGTATGCCACCTACGAAAGGAAATTCCCCTACATGAAGTATAAAATCAAGTAAGAATTTTTAAAACAAGCAAACTAAAATAAATGAATACAATATTAGTAAGAGTGACTTGGAAGGGGAGGCTAGTACACGAGTGGCTAGTCTGAGAAGGGCTTTTGGCAGAATGAAGCAAGACCACAGATGGTGATCACAGAGAATCATAGAATCATTAAGGTTGGAAAAGACCTCTAAGATCATCGAGTCTCACCGTCAACCCAACACCACCATGCCCACTAAACCATGTCCCTAAGTGCCGCATCTACACGTCTTTTAAATACTTCCAGGGCTGGTGACTCAACCACTTCATATACTGCATCCTAATCTGATATGCCCTTGGTTCACTGAAAAGAATTTAAATAGTTATTTTCCTTGCTGTTGCAGCAGCTATACTAATAATGTTCATATTTATGTGCTGTAAGCATTCCTGTCACAATTGCATAATTCAGTGTCCTCAATTAGTCTTCAACCTAATAGCACCCTAACAGCTTTGAAATGCTGCCAAAACAGAGTCACCATACAGTATACCATCAAACCAATAACTAAATCAATCTAATTAACAAATTAGGCTACATCACCTATGACCCTAAGATACTGATGGAGCTGAAAGGCTTTTCACATTGTAGATGGATACACATGCACATTTTAATATTTAATGTGTTGGCAGTCTTACTAATGTGCTAGTGGTTAAAAAGCACCTGTAGTAGTGGAAATTGAAAATGCTAGTTCATCTGACAACTTTTTAAAGTTGCTTGTTTTTTCTTTAAAGAAAAAACAACCCAGAAACCAGCCTTTTCAGAAAAACTCCTTCAGAGTTCTAGAGCTTGAGAAGTATTCACTCCCCTCAAATGCACCGAGGGAAAAACTGTTGACAGAAGGGAGAAGGAGGAAGAAAAATCTTTAGCTGTTTGAAATACTATGCAATAATTAAATTTCGGGGTTTATTATTTTAAAAGGCAACTATTTTTTTCCTGAATGACCACAACATGACCAAGGGTTTAAGTTAAGAGAATTAAGCAACCAGTGATATATTCCTCATTATGTCATATTCCCTACCCAAGAATTGCTCTAAGGTTAGCAATTACTGACTTCATTAACCACCAGATACCTTTTTCTGTCGCGTTCCACTGGTAACAGAAATATAGGGCTGAATGGTTTTAAGACATGCTGCTGGAAAAATTCCTAGCTTTCTTTCACAGAAGTCCATGCTAGTCACTAGCCACAAAAGGACTGCATTCAAGGCTCAGAGAATTTGAAAAGGTGTTCCTACTTCAACCACAAAAACTATGACTGTAAAATATATTAGTTCTAAATACAGCTATTATGACAAAGTACTTACTTAGGCTACTCAGTTGTCTGATTATATTTGCCAAGGAGATATTGGTGACGCATTCCAATTCATTCTTGATACCTCGGGGCAGAGCTGTGTGGCACAGGTGCCTAGGGTCTATGTTTCTTTTTACCAGCGGCATTCTGAAATGTGTCAGAGGACCAGCAAACCTGTAAAGAAAGGAGACAAAATACTGTTATAAGTTTAATAATATTTTAAATTCAGATTATGTCTAAAGTTAAATTGACTAATCCTAACAAGATAAAAATACCTCCATAGTACTGATGGAATTCATTGCTCTGTGAGTACATACAACTTTTCCTCTTTGCCCAATGAAAGACTATTTCATTCTCTCTCTTTAAACCTTTACCTGACTCAGATGCCAGTGAAGTGACAAATAATTTTTTTACAATTCATGTTTTTTTCTTCCCCCACTGAAAAAAAGGACAGGAAAATCTGCGGTACAAAAACATTAAAGAATGATTTCCTTCTTGATGGACTACTTCCTTATCCAGACCAGGCAAAGTCCAGCAACAAATTCCCTTTATTATGAGGTCAAAGTCAAACTAGTTGCCTATTCCACCTGAAAGGTAGATATGATCCATTCACTATGTAATGTCATGTTACTAGCAGAAGTCACCCTTCTAGTCTAAACATCACTTCTAAATCATACCTAATCAAGGTAAGAAAAGAGGTTTCCCTTCCACCTACACTGCTACTGGCAATAAATTCAGCTAAGAACGCATCTTCCAAATACAAAAGTCTCCTCAGTAAACTTGTAGTGCAAAGTCTTCCACGACTCAGAAATCCTACCCCTCCACACCTTTCCAAATCCACATATGTTAAATTAATCAAGAGTTTTTACTAGTTCTGCAGACATCGTAAGAATTCTCTCAGGCTGTGAATCCCAGGCTTGTAATTTTCTACACCCATGGCACTGACTGGAAGGAGTTTCCCAGGGGGCAAGTTATGCCTCTCATCTTATTAGTGCTGCTTATTCAGATCTGTCTACTAAAACTTTTCTTCATGAAAAAAGGATTCCCTAAAATTCTGTAATTTTTCCATCATCTGTCATGTAAAACTCTGAATGACCAATGCAAAACTCCCATTTGATACGCAGAGAATGGATACACTTGGTATAACTTAAGTCTCCCTTCCCATTGCAGAAGAGATTACACTTTCTCCGGACAGCAAGGCAGAGAAGTTTTCCACAACGCAACCTGCAGTCCTAGTCCCTCAACCGGATAGCCTGCCACAGCTTCATCCATCCTCTGCTTAGAAGCTTTATCCCAAAATGTTCCCAGGATGCAGCTAGGGCTTCGTGTTGCGCCAGAGAATGCATCTTCCCTACAGTATATATTTAGCCACTGTTACCTTCTCTTGGTCGAAACAGATTTTTTGGATAACATAAGGCCATGGTGGTAGAGCTGAAATTTTGCTGACCTAGAATGGCATTGGGAACTAAAAGAGTCAAAGACAACTGTAATGAAGTATTTTCCCCTTGCAGACTGGTTATATTTCTCCTTGCCACTTTTCCTGGGAGTATATTCTTTCACTGAAGCCAGGGCTCATAGCTGAGGGACCCAGGCAGGATCCTTAAGTCTACCTGAGAAACACCTCTGCGTTTCCAGGATTTGATTAGACTTCATTCACTGCATTTTAACACCATGTCTACTGCCCTTATTTTCTTGAGAGAACAATCAAAAATATTTTATGCTTTTGAGGGATAAAAACCAATGAAAATAATTTTTCTAGTCACTGGCTTAAGGGAAAGATTATACAGTTCTCAAAATTGTGTAATTTAGTTTCTCAATATTAACAGTAAAAATTATGGCAGCGTGTATGGGGCAGGGGTAAATTACAAGAACAAATTTTTATTTTTATTTTCTAGGAATATCCCAAATCTTTCTAGTCCCTAAATAACTAAGTACTAAAAAGCTAGCTGCTACACACAAGCTAAATGAAATAAAAAGTGCAAATCTGAACACTGTCCCAGATAGAAGCAATGAGAAAGTGTTTATAGTTAAAGTGAGACTTTATACCTGCTGGTACAAGACACAGGTATAGCATGAAGCAAGGGAGATCAAACGGGCCCCACCAGCAAAGCTTCTCCTGTCTTAGGAGCGCGCAACCCCTCTCCCCCCAGTGACAAGACCCTGAAGAAACCCTTAACTACAGGTTCGTTATCGCAGTTTCCCAACAGAAAATAAAGGAACCATTCTGTCACTGTAAAAGAAACACAACAAATGATACATGAGTAATGTTCTACAGAAGCAATTAAATATTAATTCCAGAGTTAAGCCCTTTCTTGATTACTGCTTTAATGATACTGTTGTATAAACAGCACAGCAGGCAAGTCTTTTTAAAAGAGGTCCAACAAGTATGTAAAGAAATGTTTTCACAGAAAAAGTAAAAATCTACATATAAAAGAAACTGAAATAGTCCTTATTTCTATCTATCTAATATAGATCTGGGTTATAAAGGTTAAAAACATCTGTAAATAACAAGCATAAAAGCAGTTGATGGCTAGTGCACTTTTTCTTTTATCTTACATAATCAAGGTGTTAGTAAGTGATGATATTGCTCTCCCTCCTTGATTTTGTATCATTCATGAAAAAACTCGCCCAATTTATAGCATGTATAGATCGTAAAGCTTCAGATGCTTATGACAGATTCTTTAGAAAACTGTGTAATAGCAATTAAAAAAAACAAAAAAAAACCAAAAAAAAAAGGTTCTTAAAAGTAATTCCAGCCAACTGCTAGCTAGATTTTAAGTAACAGCGTTTGAGTGTGTACTGCCCTTTACCAGTCTCATTTGTCTCTAGGATAGAACACCTAACAAAATAGCTGAGAAGGCGCAGTATCGGCCCAAACATTTTCTCCAACAGGCATAAAAAGATGCTGCATAAGCAAAGATTAAGCCTGAACTCCCTGGACCTCAAAACGTACAACTCTGAACCTGAATAAAAGTCTATTTAAGACAACAGAAATTTTCCTGCATTGACCTCTCTAGAATTTGCAGAAAATCTATTCTTTGACCTTTTTTTCTCCCCCAAAACCCACAAATACCATTTGCTAATGTCTGAATAACACAGTTGTGGCTGTCCTATCCAAAGATACCGTATAATAAGAAAAGGTAGCAGAGGGAACAGTAAGTATTGTAAAAGGTATAGTTTTAAAAGAAGAATAAACTTGGAAAGGAAAGAAACGACAGAAGATATAACTGACACCTGCCAAATTACACATCATGTTTGAAAACTGTGCAAAGCCTGAACAGAGAATATTTCCCTGTTTCCCACAGAAACAAGAACAAGGAGGCAACGAAGGAAAATATCACTAAACATGCTTAAAACAAAGGAAAAGGCATTTCACACAATGTTTAATAAATTGTGGAACTCATTGCCACAGGATGCTGTATACAACAAAAATACCTGCCGGTAATTTGTCCACCACGGACCACATATTCTTTGCAGTTTGTTACAACCACTAGAAGATCTTGATGATTCCTCCCCAGTCGTATTTAGCAATCCCAGCACGGGGAGCCCTTGCTCATGAAACGGGTGTGCAACAGCAAACCGAACTTTACTGTACCCAAACAATTTCTTCACTCCTGTAAAAGATGTCTTTCCTAATGCAGTTCTTATCAAGAAAGCTGAAAAGTTTTGAAATTACTGTATTTATTATGCAGCTTTAGAGCTGTGAAAGAGAAAAAAACAAAAAAGGCGTTGTTACAATGTAGTATATCCTTTAGGTTAAAAGCAAAAAAAAATACACCCCACCGCCCGCTCCCTAACCATACATTACCCAAGCCACTCGGGCAGCAAAGGAAAAATTCATTCCTAGATCTTAAAATCCTGTTACCATGTTGCTCCCAAGCAAGCCCTTGAAACTGTTCGTAACTCCAACCAGGCAGAAGAGAGAAGCAGCTTGTCAGTGCATAAGAGGATCCCTAGGCTGAAAGGTTACATGACACCTCCTCAGAGGCTTACAGTTCTCCTGTCACACAGGTCTCGGAGCTCTCCCTCCCCTCAGCCCCACTGCTCCTCAGCTCAAAACTCAGGGGAAGGGAAGGCAATCCTCAAACACAAATATCTCCTCTTCCCTACTGTCCCATACAAATCTTCAAGGCAATTCTTAAGAAGCAGCACTAGTTTACACTCAAGTTAACTGGAAGTGCTTTACTCCATAGTGATCTTAAACTGAAGCTCCTCTTTACAAAGAGACACCGATCTCTTTCGCAGAGCCACTATTGAAAACTCTTCTCCCTCACTTCCTATGCATCCTTTGAAGCACTCTGAATCCACTTGAGAAGCCAACTCTAATCTTCTTCACAAACCCCTCTGCTACTTCAGTTGCACAATGGCTGGCACAACCTTCATCCCCCACACATATGCGGTGAGTATGGGTACAGAATACGAATACGTGTACATACTGAGTATCTAATGTTTTTAATCAACCTCTCATGCTTTGATACATGATTTTTTAGGATTTAGGTAAAACGCTCCAGTTGCTTTTTCAATTAATTCCTATTACTTAAACAACTGCAGAACAATGGCACAAATAAAAGTTAATTATTATCTTTTTAGAAGAACAGCCTTAATGAGATTTGACTGCACTTCTTTGCAAAAGGCAAGTTGTTTAGTGTGCTGCACAGCCCTCCAGCTGTTAGGGGCCTTACGGGTGTCACTCTTCTATCTCCGCCTCGTACTTCTCAAACGCGGCTGGCAGCAGCTGAGAAACCTGCTGTCGGGGCACCTGCCCCCGTGCCCACACTGCAGCCCCCATGCCCACACCGCAGCCCCTGCAGCAGCGCTGTCGGGGCACCTGCCCCCGTGCCCACACCGCAGCCCCTGCAGCAGCAGCGCTGCTCCCACGGCTCCGACCGGGACGGTTTCACCCTGCTGCTGGTGCCAAGAGAAGGCCCTGGGCAGCACCGGTGCAGGAAACAGCTATCATTCTCCCTTCAACACGCTCCTGTAGAAATATCTCAGAAGTGCAAGATGTGTGGAGAAATGTTACATTACTAGAAACTTGTGAAAAATTTGAAATGTCAGTTGTCACAGTAATGGTTCAGGTTTTCTAGCAAGTACAGTAAGACAAGTAGGAATGAATGCACAACATTAAGGTGGGGAAAAACTAACTAACCTGCCCAATAGTTTAACTGGTAATTAAACTATACTTCAGTTTTCTTTTCAGAAGACTAATATAATATCACAAATCACATCTTGTCTTTTTAATGAAAGTTTATTTCTGATTAGGTTACATTTTGTCCTTACTAAACTTGACATTATTTTCTTAGCATTAATGAAAGACATTCATTCATCTATAATTTTTATATAACATACCAATAATGCAGCACTGAATGCCCTTGCTTTCACGGGGTTAAATTTAATTCCAACCAATAGCCTATCTAGCCTATCTTTATGCCTTAATATTACCATACTTCTTGCAATTTTCCTTTAACAATGTGCAACAGCAATGCCTTTCATATGCTTCATTTAATTGATCACGTTCTAGCTGCTGGCAGAACAGACCACAGTTTGAAACCCAACAATCAATTTAACACTTCCCCCACCCACTCCTAGAAACAGAAATAGAATATACAATAGTTTTTATATTTGCTTATATAATCATGTACTAACTGCACCTACACTATACAGACTTTGGGACAGAATGAAAGTAGCTAATAAAAATCCTCAACTGTATTAATGAATCTGGTAAAATCAGAATTGTATCAGTTAACAAAACAAGCTTGTTCTCTTGTCAAGTTTTCTTTTAATTATACTACGAGACATCATGTTATACCAGTTGCAGAAAATCCAAAGATGGAGATTTTATAATACACACCTCTACTATGAAAAGGCAAGTGTGCAAAGACTTCATACAGATTGTTTCTCTGCAGCTCCCGCTGCAAGATCAAGATCCAGGTAAAAGCTTGAGAAAAAACAGACACCAGCAGCATAGTGTCCTCCTTCAACAAAGTAGGCCACTACCACCTACTGCTGAGTCAACATAACAATTTTAAAACTCTAAAGGCAATTAACATCCCTTAGAAGATACATCTTGGAACTGACAAGATGACAACTGACATCTTAAATTGACAATTCAACAGAAAACTGTTAAATTACAGTTTTGCAATCCTTTCTGTTATGAACCATGTCACAGAACGAAAGATCTTCTCCTTGGAACACTTCCCTCAAATCTCAGTCTTCTGCAACTTGCTCTCAAAATTTTTTCTAACTGCAGATGACTAGAAAAGATGACCTTATTGTAACTAAAAAAGTGTCAAAGAAAATAAATGCAAAGTGATGTTGACATCACTGCTGTTTAAGAATGAGTGTAAAATTAATTGTTTACATCTTAATACTTCCTATACTAGGTTGTCTATTGAAAAAAGTTGTTACACGTTTGGCCAATGTAACGAGCAATGACTATACAGGGTATATAAAGGAAGTTGATAATTTCTTTTTTTTTATTAAGCCACAGAGTCATTAATAAAATATTTCTTATTTTATTTGTAGTCACAAATATAAGAAATACTATTCCTGAAGTAATACCAACAACAGTCTCTCAAACATTTTCTTAATATTCTGTTGCTGAACTGAAGATAAGAGTATGCAGGGATGGATTAATATGTCAATGGGCCACTGAAGTCTCTATCTCAGTAATGTTGTATAGGAAAGTATTTGATTTGCAAGATAATAATGAACAGATTTCTAACTCATAAAATTATAAAATGTATTTAAAAATGCCTTTGTAATTTTTATTCTGTATTTAATATTGACTGGCTTCTGTATTGTTTTAATTGTCTGTGACAATTATTATATTCTTCCTATAGAACTATCTGTAACCATCTCAGTACATCTGTCATGTCAGATAAGCAGAAAACAGACAATGCAGTCACAAAAATGGGTAGGACTTGAGTTCTACTAAATCTCTAAGGGATAATTACAGACAGTGCTAAAAAATTACTTTTCGGCCACTACCATCCAGCCAATTTTCTCCCAGATGTGTATCATAAGTCTACAATCTCTCCCCCATGCATGCATGCACACCTGCACACACACAGAGGCACGCTCACCTTCAAAGCACATGGAAAAAACATTTGAGAATTATGGCTTTGATTATAGATACAAACCACAGCTACATCTACTTCCTTGCCAAAATGTCTAAGTTGCACCTTATTATCAAACAAATGAAAAAAGTGGCAGTAATTTTTTACTCTGGAAAAACACAAGTTCATCTTTTCAGCTCTATATTGGTTGTGACTATCATGAAACAGTATAATAAAAATAGGCAATTTTTTTTTTACGCTGGAAAAAAACAAGTTCATCTTTTCAGCTCTATATTGGTTGTGACTATCATGAAACAGTATAATAAAAATGAAGGCAATTTTAGAAAGTTATAGGTGAGAAGAAATGGAGTGATTAATTATTTGTATGCTGACTTTTAAGAGCTTTATCTATGACAAATTAGTTTTTTCCAAAAAATCTGAAATAGTTATTGTCACTGAGATAACTCCAGTGATGGCAGCAACAGCAGAAGTCCCAGCATAGATAACACTGCAAAATATGATCCCCTAGTAACAGCACAGTAGCACTGCTAATGCAGCAAGCACAACTTCATTAATAGAAACAGCAGCAGTATTTCAGGGGAGAAAGCTGACATACCAATTCATAACTACAGGGGCTACCTCAAGTTTTAGAGGAAGCAACAGCATATTTTCAGTGAGACACTGCAATCTGGGTCAAGTCAACGAGCAATGTGTAACAAAATATAGCATCACAGCATGCAGCAACCACTTTCTACTGAGTGAGTCCAGCCCTCAGGGCTTCCATACCACTTCCAATTTTGTTGGGGAAGATCTTTAGAGCTTGACTCCAGCTGCAACCTGTTGTATGGGTTTGGGCTTCCTCAGGGTCCTTACACACCTGTCTGAAATTCCTCCCACCTGTATTTTGTTTGCACTGTCACTGGCCCCTCCTGTCCCAGTACGCAGATGACAGAGGCTGTCACCATCATTTATACAGTCCTCTCCTCCCCTCAAGCCCTAATGAAAGATTTCACTCCGATCATGTGTACAGAGCAAAAACCTAAGGTATCCTAAATACAAGAAGAGAGTATTCAGCTCAATATTGCTTTCTTTTTCCCAATACAGGTGCAAAATACAATAGGGTTAAATAAACAGCATGCGGATTTTGCAAATCTCATCCCTTTTGTTAAGCAGAATTCCTATTAATTAAGTGGAATTCAAACACAAACAATTCAGAGCACAGCAGGTTACAAACTGTGGCTTTTTTAGATAGTTTCTTTCTACAAGGCTAAGCTCAGCTTGATTTCACTTAACTAAGTTTTTTCCTTTATCTTCACCTCTGATTTTATGGAATATACACAAGTACCTACTGATTTGTCAATTTGTTAAGCATTGATTCTTTTAACTGTGTTGCTTCCTTTGTTTTCCCCCACTACCAACAGCTTCTATCTTACTACGGTGTCTTTTAAATATAAGTTGTTGATATCAAATTTAACAAATCAGCAGCAAAAGCAAAAAAAAATCCGGCCACTGTAAGTGCAGTTATTTGACGTGTCTTGCTAATAACTATAAAAACATTTCAGGACTGCTGGGGGCAATAAGGCACTAAGCCAGCTGCATTTCTGGCTCATAGACAAAATTCAATGAACGAAGTTAGATGTGACACTGTTTAGCATGTCTACAGCAAGAAACATTTAGACATACAAACTTCCTTCACATTAAGTATTTTAAGCAAAAATGGAAATTAAAAAAGATAGTGAACTTTTTTTGGTATTACAACTTACTTCCAAAATATATATAACATAAAAACCACAGAACACACACAGAATAAACTTTCTGATTCAAAAAATTCCTTAAGTATATTAAAAAAACCCCTCAACACTAAAGATTTCCAGATGTTAGATTAGAATTAATTGGTATTTGTTCCCCCCCTTACAATTCCTCTTCTAGTATTTTTAAACTAAAACTTTTGTTACATATATGATAACCCAATCCTTTCATAACCTGTGATATTTTCAGTTTACAAAACAGCAAACAATCAGAAACTGAATAGAATATAATTGCATTCTTCAAATCCAAATACAAGTCTTAAAGGCACAAAATACTAATCACCAATTCTTTTCCTTCCAATATTGAAATTACAGTATAAACTACAGTGAAGACTTACAAAAGCAATCTTGTGAATAGTTCACAGAAAAGATGAGAATCATTGTCCCCAAACAGGCACAAGCTCTAATGATACCTTACTACAAAAAAAAAAAAAAAGATTAATGAAATTCATTGTATTTTTCCATATATTAATGGAGAAATATTTAAGTGTGGAACCACATTGCACTTTATTGTTAGGATATTATTCAAGAAAAAAAAAAGTGACTCCTTGCACTTGTATTTCTAGTAAGCTTTCTGCAGAAGTTGATTTAAGAAATATAAAACATGCACAACATATTTGCGTTACATACATGCACGCACACATACTGCTACCTCTAAATAGAAATCTTTTAAATTATTACATGTAAGATTTGAAAAAAGAGCTGCAAAATTTCTTATCAGCATTACTAAATATTATTCAGATTACCCTGCACTCATTAGTTTTCTCCTAGTGAGCTCCTGTCAGGTCATTTGATTAAAAACATTTTTGGAAGTATCCTGGGTTCCAATTTAGGTACAGCCAAGAATGCTCAAATTAATTTTTGATTACAAGTTTTCCTCCGTTCCCCAAAGGCTAAAAATGTATTAATGCATAACATACTATGTGATTTGAAATTGCTTTTTGAGACCTATGTTTTATCTGATGACATTTTTTCTCTCAGCATTAATCTAGTCTTCCTGTTAACAGTTTCTACGTATGGTGTGTAACACAAAAGCCCTATAATGGATTGCAACAAAAGCTCTTTATTATAGTCCTGACAGAGACAGATAACTAATCCAGTGTTAATTTAAAATCAAAACCTTAGTACCAGAACCAAGTGTACAGCTTCTATGGGTTTAGCGTATCTATCATAACATACTACCTTTGAAAATTTTCTACAATTTTTCTTGAAAATGTATATTCTATATATTAACAGCTACCTTTGTTACAGTTGTTACAGAGACCTTTACCAGTTCAGGATAAGACCTATTAAATGCACATGTCAATTTTATAACTTAATTTTATAAAATTTACCAAATGCATGTAAAATGAATGCCAATATACTTCTATTGCACAGCTACAACAACCTGCTTCTGAATGGACAGTATTTCATGGCAGTAAATAATAAATATTTAAAGAAAAGGTACCTGAACTTCCCAGCTGCTAAGAAAAGTAACCCGGTGGGTACTGGGAAGATAAGGTGTTCCACCCTGGCTACAGCACCGAACTGCTACGTTCCCCATCAGCGGTGCATCGCCAACTTCCAGAACTCCCCACACCAAGGGAGCCCCCGGGCTGTGGCACTATTAATCGCAGCCAACACCTCCCGCACTGGGCTGCTTGAAAACAGGCTGGCCCTCGCACAAGGGAATTAGAATTCAACACGCAGTGCCCTGCCTTAACAAGAGAGCTGTCCTTACAAAGGAAACACTGAAGCGCTCACCCCCGATGACCAAAGCCTGCCCTTTTTCCCCAGACACAAGTGGAGAACCCCCTGAAGGCAGAGTGATTAAGAAATAATTATTCCTTTGGTACCAAGCTACAACTGGTAAATACTAAATTATGACGTGCCAAAAATGAAAGAAATGAGTGGCTGTGCATGGGTGAGGAAAGGAAGGAAGGGGAATACGACAGTCTGGGCCTTTCATCGTGTTGACCTTACTGCTGAATCCAAGAAGGAAATTGGATGCTAATGAAATAATAAATAATGTTGGCAATCTACAGTAGTAATGAGACCGATGTACAGAGGGCTACGACTAAGAAACCTCATACAATGCAGGAGCTTGTGCAGTTCCCGTATATTAATCCACCAGTGATACACACTAATCTAACTAGTACTCACTTACTAAACTAAGTAACAGGTGTCGACAATGACTATCAGAAGCTTTTCGTGCCTCAAAACATTACTAGATTTGAAGAAGTAATGTTAGCACTGCAAGAGCCAGAGATAAGCCATGTATTTAAAAAAATGAAATTTTCACCGCACTTTATGCTGCAATACCAAATGCCTAAATGCATTTTATGCTACGATACCAAACCCATGATTGACAGATTATTGGTTTTGATTTTCTTTTTCATGTTTTAAAGGCAGAATTAAGATATACCAACTATCAAGTGGGAGATACAGATGTGTAATAATCACCTTATTATTACTAGCTGAGCTTCTTTGTAGATGAATTTTTCCCCCTTGTGAACAACAAAATTCCTCAGAAGAGGATTTGTTGCAAAAAATGTGAATGTGCATAAACAACATTTTGCCCTGTCTACTGCCATTTATGCTATTTAACATGTTTGAACAGACATGCTGTGGGATAAAGGTATTAACATGTACAGAGAGGTTGTTTACTTTTGAACAGAAACATTATTAAATATTCAACAGTCCAGAAACACTGATGATTTATATTGTTGAAGGCTAGAAACTGATCATTTCATCCTTCACTCAGTATAACGTCAAAACTCCCCACTGAAGTGAGTACAAGAGTTGCTAAGTAAAGACTGGAGGACTCAGATGTGCCTGTTTCCTACCCAGTGCAGTGCTGTTTGGGACAATATTTTTTCCAGTATTTTTCCTATTCAATTTTCATTATTTTAGGTAGGGGGTTTCCAGTAATTTCTTGGGTAAACTTCTACAACCAACTACATCTCATACACAGGAAAATGTCTCAATTCTCCCTCTTTCCCTCTCAGCTATATATTTTTCCCTAAATTTAAATACTAAGATTAATTCTAGCCAGCATTTACTTTCACTGTCCATGTCCGAGTTTGAGGAATATTCTTGCCAGGAAAGGAATAAAATATTGCAGAGAAAACTAATTTTTTTTGTGAACACTGGAACTAATTAAAGCTAGTCCTCTCAAGGCTTTTGTGTCATGGTTGATTGTGAGCTTTAACTAAAGCTGTTCCCATAATTGGGATATCTGTAAGATGCCTTTCCTCTCTGGTTTCCTGTATCTATTTACATGTAAACTAACACTGTCACCTTTCCATTGCCCGTAACATTTGCAAAGACATACATTTTCATAATACATGCAGGAGTTTAACAATCTTTCAAATATCTGTTCCCCTATGAAATTTGGCTCAAACCAGACAGCAGTTTAGCAATTATTGGGATGAAATAGGAATCATAGACAAACAGACAAAGAATGACTGCATTCACCTCCTTTTCTTGACCCCAGTTTTGGAAACTTGATTTTTAAAATAACTTGGTTTTGTGCTATGCTTCAAACAGCAATTATTTAAAGTTACTAGCTTAAATAACTGGAGGCACAAACATGAAATAAGAACATTTTGAAATTCACACATTCTTGTACTTTCTGATTTGGGCTTGGAAACACAAAATCCATGGGAATGAAAACTACAGTCACTAAACTGGAGATGCCACCTCAGTTTCAAGCAGAGACAAACTATTCATATTTGGAAGCTTTGCGAGGGAACTTATCTTCACGGGGTCAGAAGACTGTTTTCAGTTGTGCATTCCTCTTACATCAGACTTCTTAATAAAGAGACAGTAAAGGTACACCTACAAGGCTTATGGCATCAACATTATAAAATCAGTATGACCAAAAAACCTGCATGTACATATTTATCAGGGAAAATAAGGTGTTCTCAGTCTGCAGGCAAAACATCCATGGCCCTCAGGACCATTACACGTGACAATCATAGTATCTTCTGTGATACGGGAAACACTGAGTAAACACAGATCTCTGCCGGCTCCTTTGAGGGAGTAGAGGGACTACAGACGTGAAAAGGAAAAGAAAAGAAGGTGAATCTGTTTATTCTCTACAATACAGCAAAAAGATTAGCCCAGCCAGCCAAGAGGAAGGGCAGACTCATAGTAAGGGAGTTAATAAAGTTGGCTCCTTCTCTCTTACAACTATTTAGCAAAGGGTAGATAGTGATTGAATAGGGATGGAGAACTGAGATTATCTTTAGTTGTCTCTACAGGGAGCTCTGAAAAGATAGCTTGGAATTGTCAGACTTTGAACTAGTACATATAATTATCAAGTAATAAAGATACCCGTTTGCCTCAGAGGTAGATAACGTAAGAATCAAGGAACTCAGTAATTTCAGTAATTCCTTCTGCATTTAAGATATGTTAACTGTATATTTTCAGAGAATTTAGGACACAGTATTGGAATAAAACTGTATAAAATTCTAACTATCAAATATTGGTGCTGTCATCAAAATGTTGGTTTCAAGCATAGAAAAAGGGAGGAAATGGGCACGGCTGCGAAGACAGCAACATAGTCACTTTAGCACTCTCTGAGGACAGCAGTGGGAAATCACCGTACCTAGCTGAACGTCTACGTTTCCACAGAATGCACAGAAATCACAGGTGCCTATAAAGCGCAATCCAGTCCATTTACATTATTGTTTTTTTTTCTACCAAGGACGTATGGAACAAACAGGAAATCTAAAAGGCTTCCATGTACTTCAGATTAACTCTGTCTACCCTCTTTGAAGTAGAGGCACCAAAGGAAGGATGGTTCTTGCCTCCTGAACAACAGCCTGCTGTTTGGAGAACTCACTCCAGTGAGCTGGAAAGACTGATTAAAGGATGGAAGCCAGATTAAGAGGAATGAATTCATGCCTCCCTTATTGCAGTAATCAAAAGCATTAAGCCACAAAACATTTTCTGTGAAAGCACTTGAAACTGAGCAAGCAAATAAGGAAGCCAAATCTTATCCAGAAATTGGGATATTAGCTGCAAGCGGCAGAACTCAGTTTCCAGATCTTAATCCCAGAAAATAATTATGCATTTAAAAAAATATATATTGTCACTAGACAAAACCATTTCCAGAATTATTGATTAGAAAATTAGCTATGCGTCCTTCCAGTTTAATGTTCTGGTTACTTGAAAGGCATCTTTCCTCTATTGCCTAGCCCTTTCTCCCCTAGAAGGTGGAAGACATAGGTTTAAATGACCTAGCTTGAGTGCTGCACCCGTATTTCTCAGTGCTCTAATATGGCATAACTAACTGAATACTCTATCAGTCAGGGTCAGTAATGACCACTCTCACATGAGATGAAATCAGTCATAGATCTAATCCCCAGCTCACCTTTTCAAGCTTCTCCTGGGAATGACAGAGAATTTAGGAGGCTGTCCAGATATCTAGACAAAGCAAGCACCTCTAAGCATGTGTGGGTGACTCAAGATAAATGTCTCAGCTAGGCAGGGAGGAGCCTAATGTAATTACACACATAGTGTTAAGCAGTCTTGGAAAAGAAATAGATTTGACTATCTGAGACGTATATATTTTGAGTGGCTAAACTGCAATTTGGGTAGGGTATGTCATCCTTAAACCACAAATCTAATCCTATGCAATACAGAGGACAAGGCTGTATAACCCTATTCATGAACTAAACTAATCAAGCTCCATCTTAAACCTAGTTAAATCCTTGCCCCTGATATTAACTTTAAGCACAATTTACTCCTTAGATGACAGGAGACAATATGCCAATTCCATTCTAAATTTATGATTAATATTAGTTTTTTCCCATTCTAAAAGTGTTCTTCATTGCCCATTTTCCTTAGAAAATTCTGTCTCTCCAACTGTATTTCTGTCCTTTACTATCTTCCCAGTTTTACATAACTAAAATATATTATAACTAAAATTAAGATAATTAAAACCAGGCAACAACACGCCTTTCTGATGGAAGGACAAGTTGCGTAGTCAAGGAAGTTCAGAATACCTTGATTATCACATGGACTTTGGTTCAAGTCAAGAGGTGTTCTTCAGATACCGATTCAGGTTATTTTATTAACTTACAGATGAGAAGACTGTCCAGGAGACTGTAACTACTACGTTGATGAAACACCAGTCAGGAATCCACGTAATCCGGAGACATGCCTGAAAAGGAGCGGATGTGGAATTTAGCATGGGATTCAGCATAGGGGCAGGCTGCTATGTGGCGCAGAATACCTAAGGAGCTCATCAGTGTATGGGAAGAGGATGTAGGGAAACACTAGGAAAAATCCATTGTACAGATCACAGCTTGGAGAAGGTAAGCATAGGTGGAAACCAAGTCCACAATGGTTCTGCTATTCTCCAGGGGTTTGCATACGGGTTAGTAGAGACTTTTTATATTTATTAATATCCCAAAGTGATTTGCAGGGAGCCTTTAACTAATAAAGAGAAAACAGCTATTCTTTTTACACCACTAAAGGGATACTTTATGCACAAGAACATAACAGCTCTGACAGCACACAACAATAATGGCCAGATCACTACAGGCTGCAAGGTGTGTTCTGCCAGACAGAGGATACAGAAGTAAGTGTCCTGAAAACCAAGAAATATGGGCCACTATCTCTATTGAAGAGACAGTATCATCATGTCTTGCACATTATCTTCAACCAGCAACTACAGGCATCCAGACTTCTCCAATCCAGGATCTCTTTCTCTTTGGCATGAGAAAATAATTGCAGTAAATTCTTTTCTTGAAATGGGAAGGATTAATTCCACCTCTCTCTGGTTAGAAGAGTAGCTTCTTGTTATGTCAGTCTTTTGTTAAAAAAAATTAAAAAAAAGGTAACTGAAAAGAGATGGAGATGTTAAGGCTAAGGGCTGCTAGGGAATCAGAGGAGGGGTTATTGAACAGAATGATGTTGAATACTTCCTTTCAAGGTGAAACTGCTTCAGGCCCGATCCCAAAGAGGTTTCAGAAGGAAGAAGTCAGAGCTAAGAGGAGGCATCTCCTAAGCAAAGATACAAGGTCATGTCTGAGGTGCAATGAACACCGAGCACAAAAATCGTCTGCTGCAGTGGAACTGCTGTCTCCTCCACTGAGAGTTACAAAGTCTTAATATGCCTTTGAAACTTAGGAAGTTGAAGAAAACGTTCAGAAAAATTAATCTTAGAACCAGATGAAAGGCTCCAAAAAGGATGCCAAGGTAACCACTGAATTCTTAAAAAAGAAAGCTGAAACAGCACCCAACTAAATAGACCCCCCCCCAAAAAAAAAAAAAAAAAAAAAAATAAGGGACATCTTTTAGTGGCACATCTCTAGATGAACAGCCATGTCAGCAAAGTCAATCAATGTTTATTGTGGGGAATAACTCCAGAGGCCTGTCTCTAAAAAGTAGACCTTGTGTTAGAGGAAAATTTGTTATGCAGCAGACAATTTTTGTGCTCAGTGTTCATCACACTTTTGGTGACACAAAAAAAGGTGAAAGAAAACACGCAGACAAAACACAGCAATTGGGAAGGAATCCCCTGACCTCCCAATTCAAGTATTGCTGAGAACTGATTGACTTTGAGTTGTATGTGAAGCCAAAGAATTTTAAGAAGGGTTAGTCTTCGCTTACAGCAGTTCTCACCCATGCGAGAGCAGAAGAACAGTTGCCATTTGAGCTCACTCGCTGGGTGGAATCACTCCTCCGGTGCTGTAGCCTTATGCCATAAGATTTCCTTCACACCGTGACAACTGCTTAGGCCAAAGCTTTCAAGACGGTTGAAAAGAAACATCATTTGAGGAGCAGACTAGGGATTTGGGTAGCTAGTGTCCTTGCCTTAGTACCACCAGGGAACGAAACATACTCTACGTCTCTGATTTACAGACATCTGAGACAACCAACCTGCAGCATTCTTCAGAGTATGCCACTGAGGCTTTGAAGTCACAGCAAAAAAGCAACTCTCTCAACTGTGGGTAACTACTGAACTGGAAAAAGTATAAGCAACTAAGAAAGTGGCTCTACGTATGGCAAGTATATTGTGGCACCAAGGTCTGTAAAGCACTGAGATGTAATACTAAGAACATTAGAGCAAGCAGTAGGGCTACCAACAGCATCACCTATATCCATTAAGCAAGAGTAACCCAAAGTTTTCCCTTCTTTGGCTTGTATATGAGAGCGTCAATCAAAATTTTTGGAAACGACGAAACTCCCTGCCATGTGTCTCTGGCTCTCTGCAAGCTAACAAGTCTTAGAGCAGTTTTTAATGGAATGAGGAAGCAAAGCCATCATACTTAGTAGAAAAAAGCTAAAGTATTTACAGAAACAGCTTGGTTAAGAACTTGTCCCTGAAATGCTCAGTGGTCTCACAATCAGAAGCAGTCTTATTTGTCCTTGATGAAAAGTCTGGCTGAAATGAGAAAACTTTGTACAGTTAAGGTCTAGGATCTAAGCCCAAAACAATGGCTTTTCTCAAAGATTACATCAAGAGCTTCTCCTTGAACCCTTCTCTTGCATCTGGCTCAAAGCATCTGCAAATGCATTTGCCAAAGACGTGGTACAGACATGGAAATGTCCATTCCAATAATGATACGTAGCAGTCACTCAATGTCCAAACTTTAAAGCTTCACAGACTTAGCTGAAGATTACTTCACAGCAGTAAGAATCCAACTTCTTAAAGGAAAAGGGTGAACCCTGAAGAAAACCATACCACGAGTAGAAGGTCCAGAACCAAATGGGGGGGAGGGGCAAAAAAACCCAATAAAAATTACCCCACAAAAGAGAATGCAATAAAGAAAAGCTAAAAAATAAGCATGAACCCCCAAAAGCTTAGAGTTTACTGCCTACAAATCATTCTGGTACTGTAGATAAGCATTTGAAGCTCTGACCTGGCCAGACAGTTGAGAGGAGTGAAGAGGAGCAGAGTAGTCTCTGCATGGCGTGTGCAAGGGCTGACACTACCTTCAAGAGTGCTACTGAAGATAAACACATCTTCAGTTTTGAGAACTTCGGCATATCCACAGCCTATTTTTGAAAGGGAAAGGTAAATTCCTGTGCAAATATTACTTCATGTATTGTATCAGAGGTGGGAGAATTCCACTGATCAATGCCAGGAAACTAATAAACACTAAATGAGAAGTTTTCTTCCTCTTTAAAACACAACTCCTACCTAAACTGTCCCTTAGAGACATTGGGGGATGAGATGAGAGCATAAAGGCATAACTGTGACTATCATCTCCAGGAAAGTTTCACAAACATTCCCATAAATTGAAAACATTCATACAAAGCTTAGTTGGAATATTCATATGGCAAATTCAGATAGTCATCTGTCTCTTTGTCAGTAAAAACTAACAAAACTAATTAAAATAATATTCCTCTGTAATAAATTGTTGATTTCAATGGGATAGTGCAGAATAATTTTATACCACTAAAATTCTTGACAACTAATTTGAAATAACCTAAAAAGAAGCTACAGGCAAATTTCTATTTTTCCC
>NW_008796222.1:8109356-8137415 GCF_000699145.1 Aptenodytes forsteri | reverse complement strand
CCCCAATAAATATAAGAGATACAAGCTGTAAATAAAATCCTTGCTTTACCCTGTGTACCACAATGACAGATGCAATGAAAAAACAACTGCTTGGCTTTTCTGCAAGATCTTCAATCAAAACCTTTATCAAAAGGCCAGAAAATAACCAAGAAGGAAAGTAAAAAGCTTTCTCAAAAAAATACTATCTGTAGTGCAATCCAGAAAAAAATAATGCTGCTGACAGCAACAAGTAAAAGCTAAAGCAGCCACCAAATATTACTTCCAGATCAATACTACAGAAAATATGCATCTAATACAGTAGATAAGAAGTTCCTACTAATAGTCTGGAGATACTTTGCAACAGTAAGCAGGAGAGAATACTACATCGGCGACAAACTGATACTGCTGTTTATTCACTAAACAAACACAACTTTTTATATTTATATATAGATACAATGAAGGGTCCCAAAGATGAGATCTAAAAGCACAGATTCAAAAAAGAAAACTTAACTTAGTTTGGCATAATATGATTTCTGCACATTTCTCAAAAACCATGCCAACTTTATCTATGTTTTTATAATCCATAACCTCAATTTAGTGGCGTTCCCTAAGGGCTAGACTCTCATGTGGGGAAAAAATACTGCCAGAATTCACACCTGAACTTACCTACTCTGACTCACTGCAGCACACAGGTTGTAGAAATGCTTCTAAATTTTTTGCACCAATACCATAACTTCTGCTTTCAACTACATGCATGCAAAAAGTGGAACAAACAACAGAACACCTCAAATTATGGAATACATGCACATGCTAATTTTCCAGGGAAAAAAGCCATATGCAAACAGTTATAAATAAACCTCTTGTGGTTATGTCATGTCTGTATTTTCTTTTCCAGTGTTAAGTCCCTGGCTATAACTGAAGACTGGTACCAGCTTAGATAGTTAATATTTAACTCACATGGCAACTCCTATGTGCTTGGAGTTAGTCTATTAGTACTGAGATGATCCTTGCCACGTACATGTTTGGATGAACTAAGGCTTAACTCACACGGTAACTCCTATGTGCTTGGAGTTATTCTATTAGTGTTGAGATGATCCATTCCAATGTACATGAGTCAGAGGGAGGGAGGGGCACAGTAATCTGAGTATTAACGCAACAAGAAAGGAGATGCTTCAAAATTTATATCCCAATCATACCCTGAACCCACTTTCCTCCAGAGAACTAACCAGACAGAAACTAACTAAAAGGAGAACAATAGGAAGAGGAAACCCCTTCTGTTTTGCTATTAAGCTACATCACAAGTCCAAAGCATCTTCTTCCAATACTCAGTTTATATCAGGCCAGGGAGACCACTACAGGGAGAATATTTTGCTAATACAAGAGGAAAGGAAGGGAAAATAACAAAAAGCAACCTTGTACAAGACTTTACAGTAACGCCATTAAATTATCATTGTGTAAATATTTAGACAACCTTATCCATAAATAAAAAGGCTGAAAGTGATTGTCCGGCACTTGTAGTTGTACAGTCATTCATAATGAAGGCTCTAAGTTGACCGAGCCATAATTATTCCCCATAAAGAAATTATTCCCTACTATTCCTGTAACTCAAAAATATTACTACTTATAGAAGAAAGAGAAGCATCTTGTCACATAAAGAAAATACCCAAATGATTACCCAACACTTAAAGCTGTTAAACTGTTAACTTTGAGATCAAGGATAAGAGGAGGTTCTTGTCCTTTGTAGACCCAGCCAACATAGTAGCACAGTAACAATTAAATTAAATTGAAACAAAAAAGCTTTAGGAACAGGCTTTTCTCACTACAAAAATAGATAATTCCACTTTGAAGGTACTTTGCTGAGAAAGTTTCATTTAAATCTAAGCTTTCAGTCACTGCCATATTCTATTAGTGATTTCTAATAGCCGATATTGAATGAGCAGAATGTGGAGAAAGTAAATTTCCACAGTTCTCAGAAGTTTGCATGAGACTGATATATTTTGCGTCTTCAAGAGGCTACTACTTCCAACTTGCCTAAAGATCACCTGTTCCTTCTAAACATAACTGTAGATGAGAACACCGATTTTAAAAATCCCCTTTCAGCTCCTGGTCAGGATTGCTGAAATAGTACCAAAAATATGATATTGGGCACCCCTAGATGCGAGGCGGGTACAAAGAGCACGAAGCCTGCTGAGATGGCTCCACAGAGTGAGTTCCTTGGCAAGAAAGCACTCTTGCCCAGAGACTCCAACTCCACTTCAGGAAGCCCTGACATCTCCTGCAAGATAAAGACACTCCACTGCAGAAAGCATGAGGAGCTCTGCCAGGGCTTCCCAAAGGAGACTCCCCTAGGGACAGCTCGCAGAATTTCCTGCTGCTTTGAGTCACTTTGGAGACCCCAACTCGATGGTCGGACTCTTTAACTAGCCACGTTCAGCAGAGCATCTTTCATTTCTCTGTCTGCTTTCCTAACTCCTCCAGGCTTTCTTGAAGGCGAGGGAGGCAGCAAAGGCACCTTCTGCCAAAGCGCTCCTCTCTTCAGCCTGCCACCCTGCAGAGGTCACTCGGGAAGATCTGTCTCTGTGTTGAACCCCATCCAGGCACTCAGGAGACTGAAGACTGCAGGAATCCACAATGAGCAAATCCCAAGAGTGCTCCTGCGGGAGTTTTAAAAGACTAAGAGTCATAAAGCTGAGTACAAGAGCAGGGAAAGTTTCAGGTCATCTACAGTCCATCCCCCCATTCTAAGGAAGGATCAATTATACGCAAGTTATTGTTAGCAAATGATCAGTTAACCTGTCCTTAAAAACATCCACCAATGTCTCAGAAAGTCTCGCGAACTCCCAAAGAAAGTTGTTGCAATATTTCATAAAAACCGCAGGTCACCTGCACACTTGAGAACAAGTATCCTTCATTATACCTGGGAATAAATCTTATTTGTCCCAAACAAAAATACTGGGAAAACACAGGAGAAAAGAAGGAGGTGTGGGGGGAAGAGTTCTCACAGCAAAAGTAGCTCATCTAGGGAAACAATCTCACCCCCAGAAAACTGTACCTCGTTTTTCTGCCTATCTCAAAGCTTCAACCACACAAGCTCTGGCAAATTTAGTTTAAGCTATCAGTCATGCCTGCTAATGTACTGAACTGAGAACTGGCGAAAAGCAGACAAATCTTCTTCCACCCTTGCAAGGGGCATGAGATAGGTGGGACAGACAGCAGCATCTTAAACCTCTGCAACAAACTCTAACAGAATTCGTTTGTCAAGAGTCTCAGTCATCTATGTCAGGAGCATAAATGCCAGTCATTCTAGGACTTGTACTGACTCCAGATAACTGCCAAAATGATAGCAAATCTACAGTCCTTTATTCCTTTCTTACAGAAGGAAGATAGCTTGTATCAAAATATTATGTTTTTATTCAACAGCTTAAAAATAATCTCAGATACACCTAAGTCCAAGATAAATATGACAGAATTTGAGTAATTCTGCTGTTAACCCAAATCAAACTCAATTCTCAGTTAGATTGCTGGATGGCTCATGGAATGGATAAATGGTCCCCGAGTCTTCCACCTCTCAGCTGAAATCCAGGCTAGCCTGGGAGCGACTGGCAATAACTACTATGTAATTATTTTCAGTGACCTATGCAGAAAGAGACAATTAACCAAGTGCATAGAAGACAAAACTCCATCACACCAACAACTTTATCCACAACTGACCTTATCAAAGGACCTACCCACAGGTGAAAAACCCGGTGAAAACAACGAAATTATATTTTCAGTCACAGACTAAGGACATTGTTCAGAAACTCAGTTATGCTGAGTCTCTTCTATGTTGGTGCAACAACGTTAGGGCAATGAGGACAACTACATAAAAAGAACATGTTTGCCTTCACCAACTACTATACCTCTTAAACACCTCCTATACAGAAATACCAACCATAGACTGAAAAAGAAACGCTGCCTGAAAAGAAAGGCAAACAGATGAATAAACTGAGTCTGTCTTTTTATGCTGAGGATTTCTGAACTTTTAATACAAGCTCTGTTTTTGAGACCGCTTCCTACATGCAAGGTCCCACTGTTAGTACTGGTTTCTAGTTGTGTGCTGCCCTCAATTACCAGCATTCAGAGTACGATCAGGTGCTCTCCGATTTATCACTTTGAAAGTGAATGTTTTTAAAGCAGCCCTGTAAAGAACTGCATATAATCATCGTACTCCATACCAAGATGCATTTTATTCACCTCTGTAAACTGAAACAGGGAGAGAAAGAGACTATTGTCAAGCATCATTATGCGCTGCGCGGTATCCTGTGAAGTTGGAACGTGCTTGTTTCTGACTGAGCATGCTAACACTGTCTGGCACTGCTGTCCCGGCAGCAAGGTCCCCGGTTCTCCTCCTGACATTATAATGAACAACCCTATCACTCAGCTGCTCTTCTGCCATTACTGCAACAGCATCTTAAACTGCGGAGTTTGGACGAGTCTGAAACGCACACAGAGAAGAAATATTCCTAATAATTTCCAAATAAAGAACCTCATGAAGGAGGGCAGAGAGTAAGCAGATGTCTGTTAGACTGCTAGTCCACCTCTAGATTCTCTCTCCTAGAGAAGGCCCTGATAGTTCTTGTGATTGTAATGGGGCCAATTCAAAGTAATAAGCAATGGTGGTAAAAATATTAAAAAGTATTTTTCCGGGATTAATTAAAATAATTCAAAGTAGAGAAATCAGTACATCAACAAAAAAATTAAATTTTGCATCTACTAAATTATTTCAAAAATAAACATATGCACTACCTGGGAGGCAAATTTCAATAGTTACAAATACTGTACACACAGAAAAATGTAATTCTTAACTTCAACTGGTAATGCTACTGGATTCTTCACTTACATTTTCCTGTTGAAAAGAGCAAAGAATGGGAAAATTTCACAGTAAAACTAAGAGCAAGTGTTAAAGCTGTATAAATGTTCCGAGAAATTCAAGCTAAAGTTTTTACCAGAAAGTATATAAAGTAAACCCTATATTCAGTATTTATTACATTTTAAATTATCATCTTTGGCTGGGTGCATACTACATTTGCCACATTTCTGTGTTAAAGAAAGCTTTTCACTTTTTTAGTATTAAAATAGACTCTCTCAAGATGCTATATAAATTAAGCATGAAGTAACTGCTTGTTCCTATGCGCTACAGAAGATTTCTGCATGCATTAATGGAACATATATATATAAAATAAGACAATTAGAAAGTCTCGAAACAGTTTGTTACATCTTTTAGCAGCTTATTTGCTGCATTCATAATTCTATGTCCAATTCTTTCTGACAATACAGAAATACAAAGAAAATGGAAGGACTTCATGGTGCAGCTCTGAAGGGTTGCTGAATTTCAAATAAAGAATTTGGGGGGCAGAGGGGGGAACACAGACAGTACTTACTTATGTTATTCACGTTATTTCAACTGCAAGCTTCCTGGAGCTTGTTCACTGAAATGAGGATGGTTAATCTTAAGTATTCAGTAAATTCCACAGATCAGCTGAAAAGTCTTCTGAGGCACGGATTAAAGAACTTTCACCAGGCATCCCTAGTTCATGCATGGGGTAACTGCTTCAAAACCCCATGTACTAAATCTGTATAGGTAGAGAACACTACAAATTCTGCTATGATAATTCTAAATTGTTCAGGGTGTTAAATTTAGAGAAAGTTAATAAAAAAAAAAAAGCCAAATTATTTGTGTGGGTTCTCATAGTACAACACACAGAAGAAAGGGCAAAGAAGCGGTCATGAAAATTGCAAAGGTTTTCTTTTTGTGCTTATTACTAGTTTTACTGTGGTATCATGTTGAAACTCTATTTAGTGCTAGATGCATGAATAAAGACATTACTCCTGCCCTGAAGCTCTTATTTAGTTTTAGAGGTCAAGTCCCAAATAACTGTGGAATCCTGACCTACTGGTACCAGACTCACCTAATACCAGATATCAGAAGGAAGAAATGCTGATCATGTGACTTGGTTGTTTTTTGTTTTTTTCTAATTAAGAGAAAAAGCCACTTCCTTTTTTTGAACAAAATGAATTATTTTCCCCATAAAATGAGAGGGATATACATTTAACACAAAAATGTTCTGTCAAGTATATAATTCTCATGTTTCTATTCTGGCTGATCTGTTCAGCTATTTGTTCCATTTTATTATTCTGGGCTTTCAACAGAAGAGCTGGAAAAAGTACACGTTTGCATATTTCTACATCACCAGCGTTGCTACATTAAAAGCACGTACTATACAGCTCATACTTTTAGTGCATAGCACTTAAGACATTTCATTTTGTTCCTTCCTGTGCCATTTTTTCTTTTTTAACTTTCATTTTATATACAATTACATTTTAAACTATGTTTTAAATGCTTAATTTTATTAGATTATTAACACCTATCTCTCAATATTTATGGAATGCATTAATCATTCAGAACACATTATTTATACTTTCAGCATTAGAACAGGATTTGAAAATTCAAAGGACCATTTTAGATCAATTTCTTGTCCTAAATAAAAACATTAATATACCAAGCATATTGGAAACTTTGTGAAAGGAAGGCTGGGGACACAAAATATAAAGATAACAGTAAACTGTGCTAGGTGTAGAATGGAACTATGTATTAAAAAGAGTTTAAAAATCAAATCTAAGCAACAAACTACCATTCCAGTGACTAGCAGAGAAGCTGCATGGATTGAAATTTCAGATAGAAATAAAAAGTTTTGCTGCATATTGCTACCTGCCCAACCATGATAGTGACACCAATCGCAACAGAGGCGTCGCCTGCTAACAGACATCAGAGATGTAGCAAAGGCAGAGCATTCAATTGTATTAGACATTACGTAGATGGAACAAATACCATAAATATGACTTTTTTTAGATCCCACTGATTATTTAGATCAGAGATTGTTTCATGGTTAGCATCACAAAACAGGAAATACAACGCATGACATGCCTGCACTGAGGAATGTGTAGAGCCAGTCCAAGACCTCAGAGCGAAAGTGCCAATGAAGCAGTGACTGTAATGTACTTCAAATCAGTATCACTGCATGAACAACAAAGGCCAAGGAAAATCACCACAGTTGTGCTAATCTTCAGAAGGTGGAAGTATGTAAAAATTAGGATGACTGTTAAAAAAAGCCAGAAGGGGCTCCTAGAACAACTGAATCCTCACGGGCAGAAGTAGACACTACTGAAGGATATTGTATTGGAAGCGCAGTGTGGAGTACACAACTTACTAAAGCAAATGCTGGTACAGGGTAAAGTGTAATCAGCTGACTAAATAACTAAGTCATTAAGTCACTAAGCAGAGGTTCAGTTTAAAATGAAAGCAACTATGGAAGAAGCAATGGTACAAACACACAAATTAACATATAGCCTAGGCTCCATGGTATTCACCCAAGGGTTCTAATGAAATACAGGACAAAGTAGCCAAATGACTACAACTTCTTTGGTACCTAAACACTGGAGCTGACAAATGCAATGCCAAGCTTGAGAAACAAAAAAGTTCTGGGGAATACCTTTGAGTAAGCCTGAGATTTGATAATAGGAATTATAATAAAGGACACAACTAGTGGACATCTTACTAAATACAATCCATCTGTGAAGAGCCAATATAGCTTCTGTAAAGGCAAGTCCCACCTTACAAACCTGCTGAAGTTCTCTGCAGGGGTTACAACTTTGTGCACAAGGGTGATCCAGCTCACACAGCCAACTCACTTTTTCAAAAAGACTTTAAACAAAATTCCTCACTAAAGGCTTTTAAGGAAACTAAGCTGCCAAGACATAAAAGCAAAGGTTGTGGTATGGAAAAATGACTGATTAAAATAGAGGAACCAGAAGATCGGAGTTCAGACGCAGCTCTCACAGTGGAGGGATGTCACTTGCACAGGGGGCTGTACTGGGAACCGTCCTGTTTAACACATGCATAAGTGACATGGCAAGCGAGAAGGAGAAAGGGATGGCAGTACATCAGTGAGGTGAGAAAATCTACTGATGGTACATACCTATTCAAGATAGTAAGGATGAATGCCTTAAAAAACAGCAAAAACACCTTATCAGTCTGAGCAATCAGGTAATAAAATGGCTGGTGACATTCAATTTAGATTCACGTAAAATGATATATGTAAGGAAAACTAATCCTAGCTTCATATATAAAACAAGAAGCTCTGAGTAGACCAGTAAGTAACACTAAGGAGCAGAAGAGTGTGGTTATGCTAGATAATTTGATGAAAGCATCAGCTCAGTGCTTGGCCATACTAAAAAAAGCAAATTAGGAAATTTAAGAAGCATTATGAAAATTAGGAAATATTGGGAAAGGAAAAGACTATAAAACAGAAAAAGGTCATTCTATATAATTCTGTAAACTTATGTTTGTTCCATTCTTTAAATATTGCATGAAGCTTTTGCCCGTTCCTCTCAATAGAGGACACAGTAGAAGTGGAAAGGGTTCTGAGAGGGCAAGAAGGACCTACCGTATGAATTGCTCTCATACAAGGAATGCTCAAATAGATTGGGACTCTTCTGTTTGCAAAAAATGTGAGTTTGGGAGCAGCTATGACAGAGATCTACAAAATCTTCAGTGCAACACTTTAGACAGAGATTAAGTATTCATGGTTTCTTCCAATAAAACAAATGAATGGGTATCACATAAAGGTAGGAGGAGCCAGGTTCAAGCAAACATGTGGTAGGACTTCAAACAGCGAGCAGCAGCCCCCTGGACTCTGCCGGGGACACTGAATGTAAGAAGCTCACATGATGAGGTCAAGGAAAAACCAGACAAGCACTCATGAGAGAGATTCACTGCAGGTACCTAAACAGACTAACCCCAAAAGTTTAGAAAACCTTCAAGCTGAAAGTGCTCAGAGGCTGAAAGAATATTAGGATGTATCATATAGGCTAATCCTATTCTTACTCTTCTCTAGGCATCTGCTGGTGGCTACTGTTGAAGTGAGAAGACTGAGCAAGGTAGTTTGGTGCAGAATTCATTATTTGGTTAGCTATCTGGGTGCAACATTTTCTGCAAACTACAAACAAACAATTCACATTATAAAGGCTGAGATAAGGGGATACAATCGTATCTAATAACCTTACATAAACTTAAATATTTAAAAGATAAGCATCCAAATTGCATTCCACTGTCCTTGAACTCATGTTCATGCGGAAGTTCGTATCTTCAGAAGCCCAAACCCTTCTTGCAACTTAGTTGCTGAACCTTTGAAAGCCAGGTAAGATTTCTAGTACAGTAAATAGTTTATCTATAATCATTTATTTGAAATAATCTTTCCTGTGGACTTTAGGTGTTTTCATTTACTTCCTTTTTAAAAAAAATGTAATTTATTCTCATCTTTTATCAACAGAATTATAATTTCTAAATACTTTCTGTAAATTACTGTAGCACATTCATTTGTCATGTCATGGCTGTATTTTTTGCCTCTTTATTTTTTCATTGGATTGCACCATTAAGTACAACATTACATAAAATTCCTGTTGTCTGCTATGAAAGCCCAGTCCACTTGAGACAGGTGCCTTGAAGTTTGTATTTTCCAAGCTAATATCCAGTGGTCAACAAAGGAGAAAAGGTGGTGGTTGTTTTTTTTTTTTTAAAAAAAAAAGTACTGAAGCCTAAACCATTATACTGGCACTGAAAACCTTGACATACCATTCTGCAGAAGGCAACATTTTAACCAGAACTTGAACTTCCTTCAGGTTATACACAGAAGGCGAGCTTACTGCAGAGTGGACCTCTCAGATGGAAGAATTTTAGAATGTGGATGATGTTCATCATTCCTTCTGTTACTACAGTGCTTCAGAGCCACAGCTGTAGACCAAGGCTCTGTTGTGCTGCTCTGCGTTGCTCCAACAGCAGCATACAGCCAGATTTAGGTAAGGAAGTCCAACATGGCCAATCATGTCATACGATTTTCCTTTAGCCAAGTTCCGTTTGATATAGACTGAAGGGCTATAAAAGATAAACTTTAATTGAAAGCTATTTCAGAACACTCAACTCTGTATGGTTAAACACTCCTTCCAATTTCCAACCTAAATGTATTCATGCCCCACCTTATAGATACTTGTTCTTTTGCCAGCACCATCATTTATCTTAAGTAACTCTTCTTCCTTCAGTGTTTACCCTCTGATGTACTTACATGGGTGGGGAGGGGGGGAAGATCACAACTCCTTTAAACTTTAGTTTTGTACATCAAATAACTCTCCTAGTCCTCAGCTGCATGTATTACAATCATAATGTATTGTTCCTGAATACAAAATTTTACGTTAGAGCTTTCCAGTGCTTTGTAAAATGGCACTATTTTATTTCTAGCTATTTCAGAATTACTTCATCTGATACAGCCTAATATCAAATGTGCCTATTACTGAATCCAGATTCATTTTTGCTTGGCAATTATCATCTGGGTCAGCTAGCGCTTCTCAGGTTTTCTCATGCATTCTTCTACTGATAAATGCAAAACCTCTCTTTTTACTTTTGTGCTTTCTATTACATTTCACACTAATCATTTCTAGCTATTTCAGAATTACTTCATCTGATACAGCCTAATATCAAATGTGCCTATTACTGAATCCAGATTCATTTTTGCTTGGCAATTATCATCTGGGTCAGCTAGCGCTTCTCAGGTTTTCTCATGCATTCTTCTACTGATAAATGCAAAACCTCTCTTTTTACTTTTGTGTTTTCTATTACATTTCACACTAATCAATTGAGTCTTCAGAATTATTCAATTTTTCTTCTATAATACCATGATCATTCACTATTTAATGATGCTTTCCCACTGTCTCATCTACGGATTTCATCAGTATCTTCCCACTTTCTGTGTGCTGATTAAGACTGGTATCTCCTTCAAGAGACTTGCAATTTAAATATAAAACAAGAGACAAGAAAATAAGCGACAGAAGAACACAGAGACAAATATTGGCATTAGTATCACCTATGCCTGTTTAGGTAGCTATTTGACAACAAATTATAAGGAGGGTTTTGACTGACTATAATGAAGTATTTTTACAGATATTAAATAGTGAATACCATTAACATGAGCATGACAAGCAGCACAGTTCAGTATGACTATGCATACAAATTGCATCTGGAAAAGTTTTCTTTACATACACACTATGCATTTTGTAATATACTGTGCACTGAAACCTTTTTAAAATTTTTTTTCATTGCTTGAGTTTATTTTCCATTAAAGATACACTCATCAGGAATCAAAGATAAGGCTGCTTTCAGAATGTTTAAAATGGATTTTTTATATAACTGAAAAATGTAATCTTCTATTCTCTGTGTACAGAACTATCAAAAACAACAAATGTGCCCTAAGTGATCTCACTGAATTAACTGTGCTAGTTTTAACTGCTCTTGTTAAAGCATGTCCAAGGGTCAGATCCAAAATAAGACTCGGCACTAAAGGCCAGAGCATGAGAAATTACGCGGCTGGCTCTAGGGATGGAATTCACAGGCTCTATTAAGCACCTTCATTCTCTATACACTGAATATACAGCCTTAGGTATAGAAAAATAGTATTCACCATACTCAGTATCCAGAGTAGAGGAAATAGCTACAACCACCAAAACGAAATGTGCAAGAGAAATGTGTTTCTGAAATTTTACCTCTTTTATGAATTTAGATACCTAAGCTACAATTGAACTAAGCACCTCAAATTATTTTAAACGTTTCCCACATTTAGTTCTCTCAACCATATTATCTGTATCCAGTAACTGGATTAATTGATGTTATTGCCCATTTCTCACATAATAGCCTCGGCACTAAAGTACTAAGGGGAAACACTGAATTCACTAAGCAGAAACTCCCCATCTATTCAGATCCATCCTTCTCACTTTCTAGAAGAATGCCTTAAGCACCAGGATACAGGCATTGGTACCCTGTATGTTTCTGAAATCTGGCTAAGAAAAGAGCTGTGGTTTGGGCTTAACTTGCTACTGTCTATGCGCATTAAATGTGCTCAGCTCATTCCTCCTGGTTTGCATTCCTGAAAGAATATAGTAGTCCGAATGTCCACCCATGGTTTCTGAACAGCCTTTGCTGGAAGTTAGACACCTAAGCGTGCTGACGGCTGCACCTCCAGGCCTGGGCTCAGCACGGTCTTCAAAGTTTATGAAAGTTTTTACTAGAAACTTTACACACTGGTGATAGTTAATTAGATTTTTCAGTTATTCAGATCACTCTCTTGACCTTGGAAATCTGAATCCCATGCAAACTCAAAGCTGGGAAGGTGATTTTAGAGGAGAACAGCTGTATACATGCCTTCCCTGTTCTTATTCTTTGCCAGTGCCATAGACGGAGTATGAGATTTGTTTCCTCCGTTTTGGCTTGGCTCTGCACAGCTCTTCAGCTCTTAAGCAGTACTTCACACATCCGTGTGTTTCTGGAAATTCCACCTTCGGTTCTGTGAATTTAATTAAGTTGTGTATTTTACATGTATTGTTCCTAACATTAGTGATTCCCCCCCCTCCCCCCCCCAACATTACTGTTACTCTACATTAACAACCTCAAAATTAATGCTTTGTCTGGAAAGATGGTGTTTTCTAGTTCAGGAAACATTTCAAGTATAAAAGACAAACCTATTTATCACCTCAAAAACTAGCTGTCATTTGCCACGACAATATGTGTAATGCAGTGATGATAGGAAGTGTCAACAATAATTTCTTCAGCACCATGCTTTCTTTAATACTCTTTTAACATATGATAAACATACACATTTTTATATACCTGTCCTCAATCAAACACAGTCTCTAAAATTTTAAAGCGCCATTTATTTTTAATAGACTTATTCTGTAATCCCCCGTGCCATAGTGGATTATCCCACTGTAAGGCATATCTCAAGAAAATCATATGCTTTCAAGGCTTCTGACAGTTTCTGTGGCTACTTCTATCTTAAGTCAAGGTTGTACATGTATTGTATGTAAAGTTGCATATAAAAAGATTTCTTGCATCCCTCCTCCTCCTCATGAAGAGAAATATATGGAGCTTACTATCAACAGGCAAAAGCAACTTTACACTGTAAAGGAATTTTTAAAGCTTATGAAAATAAGTTACTGCAGGATAATAAAAGCTGTTCCATTACAACTGTAGGGCATTCTCCACTCCTGCAACACAGAATATATATAAGCATACAGATGCAAGTGTACACACACAACACAAGAAAAACCGGCTGAAGGACATATTTCTTGTCACAACACGGTAATATGCTTGTGAATTGAAGCCCTTAATATACAAGATAGTTTTGTGAGTCTTTTTGGTCAATTTTTTGCCACCTATACTTATCCAAAATTCTAGAGCTTTACGTCTACAATTGAATTATAAAAAGAACAAAACCACACACCCCAAAACAAGCAAACCACAAACTATTCTTCACTTTACCTTGCAAAGTGCAACTTTATTAGTGGTTACAAGGTTTTCTACAGGTGAGTGCCAACACACTTTATTTACTATTAGGAAGTAAAAATGGCTTCTATCGCTCACTTTTATCACTCCACCTATTAACACCATTTCTTGGTGGTAGTAGTAGATTTGAAACAAACAAACAAAAAAAAAAAACCACCAAGTATATGTAGATCAAGGCACAGAGAAACTATTTTTGATTTGTGACTTGCGCAGGCATACCCTGTGAAAATAAATCTGGGTTAATCCTCTTGCCTGAAAAAATCTTAAAGTTCTTTTCAAGCACTTTAAAAATGCAGTTTCTCTTTAATAAGCATTAGCAGTGAAAGCAGCACTATAGAATGAACATTTCAACCAATCTGTCTTAAATATTCATTGTACATCTACTAGATTAATGAAAAAGGAATAAATATTCTCATCTGATAAGCTGTTTCCACAGATAAAGTTAACATTTGTTTAGGAAGCAGTGCTACTCCTTCCACAAACATCCTGGGAGCCTTCTGTGGAGCAACTTTCCCAATAGTTCTGGCAAAGAGATGGCAGCTGACTCTGAGGAGGAAAAGAAGGGGAAAATTATGAAGCTCTTCTTCCCTAGAAGAGAGATCCAAGGGACACAGTTTGCAAAAGAACTGAGAGTTAATTTAAGACTATGAAAGCAGCATTTGGTGAGATCTGTGAACAACTGAGAATGCAGGATGATCTCGTGGCTAACACAAAAAGTGAATTTATCTTTACTTCAGACAAATTGAGAACCCTAAATCAAACCAACAACCCTGGGCAACATATGTATTTGGAAAGAGTTTTTACAGAAATTTTGGACTCAGGCATAAACCTCTGATTATCAACTAATACCAAAAATAGAATACATAGTGAACTAGTGATGATAATGGTTTTTTTCAACATAAACAATGTATCTCACTCTCGATTCTGCAGGGTGCTCTTCAACCTGCCTCCAGTGGAAGGAGTCTCTTCAAGAACAGGGACTCCCAATTAATGGTACGTGTACCTCTTACAGTACCTTCAGTTCTTGAGAGCTGTACGCAGTCCAACACAGAGCTGAAGTTTTAGATCGTGGTTTCCATTACCAGTGATGTACTCAACATAAAAAAAAAAAAAACCAAAACCAGCTTGGGAAACAGTATCTTAAAACGTGGATTCTGAAAACTGATAATAGAAAGATCACTGTCACCCGACCTTAATTAGTTGATTATAGTCAGATGAACTAACAGAAAAAGATCCACATTTAATTTTTCTTCTTCCACGTAGATCATAATATATCTAATTGTAAAAGGCCATTTCATCCTTTCCTTGGGTGATGTTACCAAGATAAAACACCATTACAAGCCAACCCTGAAGAACTGAGTTGTATTTATGTAATCTTAAAAGCAAACAAAGATAAGAATTTGTGAAAAAAAGGAAACAATACTGTTTCTAAACCTTCCTGAAATGAAAAGGCTTGGGAAAAGTAACGTTTCCTTCTCTTTGAAAGTTATTCCCATTAGTAGAAGACACCAGCATCAATGTCACACCCCAATTACTGTCTTTTGTTACTGATATGCATGCTTAGCTAAAATTTTTCTAAGACACTAGTACTTACTGGCATAACTTGGAGGGTAGGCTCACAGATTGTTTCATAGCCTAGATGCCAATTCTGCTAAACAAAATTTTAAAAAATGGCATACACACCAGAGCCGTAGTCATAAATATGTACATAGAGTACATTAGTGTTATGAGATGACTGTCATCATGCCAAGCAGGCAGATTAAAAGCATGTAAAATGATTACATCATATTTTTAAAAAAGTCGAGGAAATAGACATTTTTTTAAAAGTTGAAAATGTCATAGCTAAATTAGCAGATATAAAACTGTTTTTAAAATTACTACTTAAAAAAAAAATTCAATTAGAATAATAAGCTTGCCATGCAAAGAATAAAAGATGTGAAGGCTGTATGTACCTTTTTTGAAGTCATTATGTAACGCAGTTATTCAGTGTTGCAATACAGACCCCAAACTGGTCTAGGACAAGGTTATCAGCCTAATTCTATTACGATAATGTCATGATGATAATCATCATGAAACAAAAATATATAATGTACAATTTTTTAAAACCTACTCTATGAAATAAGATACATTTACCATGTCACATAAAAATATGAGAGATGTATTCCAGAGAATAAATTCTGAAGTTTGCTTTTGGCACCTTTGTAGATATTACCTACCTTTTTCTTGCTGCTCTCCTTTTAGCAAAGGAGAGCTGAATACTTCAGATAGCTAACTCAGGTATTATTTAAATATAAAAGAAAAAGAATGCATGAGATCCCAACTGTCATATTAAAATAAAACCTCATGCTCTACTACAATGTCTGAAAGGAAGCCTCTCAATTAGAAATAAGACATCACAGAGTCCCCATCCCAAAAGCCTGTGGAAATCCCAAACCTACAAACCGATCTAAAAAGAATGCTTTTGTAGTTCTACTCAGTCAAAAGAATTTGTAGGAATGAGACCAAAAGTCAAATGGATATAAACTTATTAAAGACAGAAGGAATTAAAGAAGAATTAATACTGTGGTCAAGACAGACACAGTCCTTATTTGGCACTACTGACAAGGGGTTTTGTTTTGGTTAAAAAAAAAAAATAAAAAAGGAGGGGTGGAAGGGGAAAAAAAAAAAAAATTATATTCAGGGGTCCAGAGTTCCTAGGTAGCTCTAGTTCTCCCCTGTATCAAATTTTTACCTTTTATCTGCAGGACGAGTAGTTTGCATTTTTCCTGTATTTTATCACAATTATGGCAAGCCTCCACAGGCAGGTTGGTTGGGGTTTTTTTGTTTTATTTGGTGGTGGGTTTGGTTTTTGGTTTTTTTGTTTGTTTTCAAAAAAAGCTTACACAAGCTTTCTAATATGACTATCTATTGTGCAGAACCTTTCTTTCCATTATTTTAAGGCCTTTTACAGAAAAACAGTCATACGCTCACAAAATACCCAACTCAGGATCCTGTTTCTGAGAGTGGCTACTAATGAAGCCATCTAAGAACAGTGCAAGTAAAAACACACTTCCGTTACATAGCTTCGCAACTTTTCACCACCAGCAATTTAGGTACTCCCTAAATCATAAATTGTATCCACATTAGCAGTTCCTAACTGGGTATCTACCTAACAATTTTCCTAAGGCTTAGGATAAATCATACTGTCAGCATACACATCCAGAAGCAATTAATGTCAAAACTTAAGCATTGCGTGAAAACCTACTCCCTTGTTTTAAAATATCTGCATCATAATTTCATTACAGTGTACACTAGCCTACTTCAGAAAGCAGCTTCTCATTCTCATTCTTCAAGCTTTTGAATGTCTTAATGTCTTTTTTCTGAACTGAAAAATGCCACTCCATTCAGTCTTTTCTGTAGAAACTAAGGGAAAGGCTTTACAGTTCTAATAGAACTACCTTAGAAAAATTAAAAGTCAAAGATACAATCCCGTAATTGTGAAGTCTATCAATATTGTGACCATTTTAATGATCACTTGAATGCATGGTGATAGGACCTAGTCAAAATTGCAGAATAGCCAGAACATATAATTACATCACATGTTCAGTCTGAAATCTGTTGTGGGTATTTTTTTTCCCCCTCCACTAAAATACAGTATGGTTGGGGGGGTGGGGAGGTGCTTAATGGACCATCCTCACTTCTTTACTCCATTATGCCTCAGTGAGTCTCTACATTTCTGTACATAATACGTAATTTTATTAAAGCACCAGAAGCAAGATCAAATGGAAGCATGCTGTCTTTTCCACAAGTGATCCAAACCGAATCATGGGTATTTCTTACAGGGAACAATGCCATCTTCTTCCTACTATGCATACCTCCCAGCTGCTCATCTCTCCCTTCTTTTTCCAGTCTTTGAGCACAGTAAATTGAAAATCAGAACTGCAGACAACCAAAACCAACCCACAAATAAAACACCCCTCTGTAAAGAAAGACAAAATCCATGTATTTCAAATCATTATGCTTCTCTAAGGATTTTCAATCAACTAAAAAACCAGCCATTCACCTAGAATTAAATAACTAAATTCAAGCTGAACAGCATGGTCTTTCATTAATTGTTTCTACTATTTTGTGAGTATCAAAATCAGAAACACAACTATCGCCTTTGGACTACACAAGAGTTCAGCTTTTTCATAGCAGGTTACCTCCTCTTAAAAACCTTAAACCTTGTCAGTACAGGGGCACTATAAAAATTCTTAGTTTCCATATTTGTGTCTGTTTTGAAAAACTGATAAAAAGAAACATATCTGCATGGAAATTACATACAACTATTCACATTTTGTTGTGCTAAAGTATGTAAGTCCTACTCTTCCTCTGCCTTCCAATTCTACTAATGCAACTGAAGTGCTTTGTGCAACTCAAAACAATAGTTTCCTTGTACATGCAATTTTGCCCGCTTCAGGTCTTCAACTATGCAACTAATTTGCTGATTTTCAGAATAACTCAGACAACACTGATTTAAAAGTTAATTTAATTTCCTGGCTCCTCCATTACTATATTTAATGAAGATGAAAGTGAAACCACTTTTACTATGTTTTAAAGCACAGTTGGTAAGTTTCCTTTCTTTATGGCCCCAGATGATGTCAAACCAGTATCTAAGTATTTCATTTGATATTATCAAAAGGGAGAGAATGTATTTACAATCTTTTTAAACAATAGTTCAGGATGTTGGTTTTTGTTTTTTCTTTTCATTTTTAAAGAGTTGTATTACTCATGGTTAGAAAGAGAAGTATCAGAGACACCTTTCACGGGGACAGACGATGAGGAAAGAGGAGGGTTATTTGTTCATGGTTTTTTTTTTTTTTTTAAATCGAACAGCTTGTGTTCATCTGTCTTGAGAATGATAAAACTGATCTGAGATCAAATTGTTTAATTTTCCTTTGTCCATATCCTTATACTGTCTCTCCTCTGCATTTCAATTCTGTTTTGGCAGCTTGGATCTCCAACTGTTCCTTCTTCCAGTCACCAAAAAGCTACACGTTGCTGGGATGCATTAATGCATTACCTCACCCAGAGTGCCAAAGGAACAGAAAAGATCTGTGATCTGTTGTCAGAGCTTCTGCAGCCAACATTAGGGCTAATACAAAAAGCGTAGAGGAAAACAGGATCATTTTTTTAAAGACACCTGTTGCTTTCCTACTGGCAACATTTTCTGTGTATATACACATAGATCTTAACTTTCTAAACCACTCAATTTTTTCCCCATGTCCTTTACCTGTTCAAACTAGCCTGACAACCTTAAGATTAACAAACATTGTGCACAATGTAAACTGCCTAAAGTTGCATTTACTAAAGTACTTTTCATATTTAAATGTTCATCTTTATTGTACTGAATATACTTTATGATACCTTTTTTGTTTATGAAAATAAAAGATGAGTAACTACTAAATTCTTTGCAAAGAAATGGGGGGGGCGGAGAGGAAAGCAAGTCTTGAATTTACATAACCTGACAGAATTCTACAAAACGTCTGCTATTTCAAATGTATTCTAACAACTGATACTGCCATTGCATAAAATACAGAAAATGGGCAGATAGAACTATTTTCTATATTTAGAGGAACACCTGCTAACACATACAAACCCTGTTTTTCAAGTTTCCATTCAAGCCACTGAGAATAATTTTCTGAAACTAAAGTATGCTTAGCTATAATTAGCTGTAAATGTGAAAAACATTTTTTGTCTTTCACTTCAAAACCGTATATACTGATATGATACACTTATTACAGAAGAACAAGTAAATTTAGACCTATGTGCAAGTATGTGCACAACTACGCAACTAGATCACTCAGTGAAGTAAGCTTAATTTCATTGGCTGCATGGTTTTATGTCAACTTCCGAAATCATCTCTCATAAGATGCACACAACCTGAAACTGCCTACCATTCCAGAAGATGATGTGCTGCAACATCATTTCCAGTGTTACCTCATTCCTCCTTCCCTCCCCCACCTCCCGCCCATTTCCTAAGGGAGGAGAAGGAGAAAATACGGAACAGAACAGTGAGGACAGTCTTCCATTTGATAATCAGCATTAAAAACAATCAAAACAAGCCCACATGCTGTAACTAGGACAGGTATGAAAAGCCATGAAAATTTACCATTATCTAATAGTATAGCTAACGTGACACTAGCTAAAGCGAAAGCTAGTTAGCAGCTAACATGAAGGGATCTGATTACTCAATATGGTTCATTTATTGTGGAGAGTCATCAAAATGGATCAGCATAGAGGCAAATTATCCTTACCCCAATGACCACCTCTCCATGTTACTGCTGAGGAAAAGAGAAAGCAGTGGAACTTAGGTACTTTTGCTGCATAAATTTACACCTGTTTTATAAACAGAAAACAGTTACTGATCTAGAAGCAAAACATAGTTACTTCAGACGTGTTGACCACAGACCTTTCATTGCTGATTTGCAAGCACCCCGGTAAACTTGGTCTTCTTTTTAACCAGAAACATTTTCTTTTGCTGCACTGTCTCTGTTACAACGCCTGCAGGTACAACAGATGAAGTTGTTCTTTGTGCACGTGCAGTGGCAGGAACTCCCAGCTGCAGAAATTCCAAACAGCAGGGATAGAAGGTAGGTCACTGCGTGCATAATGACAGCCCCTCAAAGAACTGCAGCTCCAGTTCAGTGCTTGGATCGATTCATGATACTGACCCCATTCACGGTGATTAGCAAGACACCTTACTCACTTTCTAAATCAAGTCTGATGAAATCTAAGATTCACAGGGAGACACAAAATCACACAGACATTCAGTTGGAGGGACCTCCAGAGGTCATCTAGGCCAACCTCCCGCTCAAATGAGGATTATTTCCAGCACTAAACCAGGGCAGCCTTGGCTTTGACTCATCATGGTCTAGAGGCCTGAAAGGATGAAGACTCTACAATCTCTCTGAGCAACCTGTTCCAGTGCACTATCCTCTCCTAGACTGTTTCCAGAACGTTTAAAAAAGTCCACACATTTGAAGTTGTAAAAGCTCAGTTCATTAGAAAAGCAAGTCAGAACAACTTTGGCCAATAAATCACAGAATCAATGAAGTTCAAAAGGACACTTTTTGAACACTCAGCTAAACCAATCCTCTTCTCAAAGCAGGGTCAACTACAGCAGTTGCTCCAGGCCTTGTCCAGTCATGTTTTGAGTATCTCCACAGATAGAAAGTCCACAATGTCTGGACAACCTGTTCCAGTGTTTGACTAGACCCACAGAAAGAAAGTTTCTTCTTACGTTTAAATGGAATCTCCTGCGTTTCAGTTTATGCCCATTGCCTCTTGTCATGTCACTGGGCACCACTCAAAAGAGCCTGGCTCCATCTTCTTTACCACCTTCTGTCGGGTATTTATATACAGTGATGAGATTCCCCCGAGCCTTCTCTTCTCTAGGCTAAACAACCCCAGCTCGCTGAGACTCTCCCCGTGTTACAGACGCTCCAATCCCTTAATCATTTTTGTGGCCTTTCACTCCAGTATGTCCATGTCTTTTCTGTACTAGGGAACCCACAAGTGGACCCAGCACTCCAGATGTGGTCTTGCTAGTGCTGAGCAGAGTGCAATGATCACCTCCCCTGACTCGCTGCTGACCCTCTGCCTAATGCAGCTCCAGACACTGTTGTCCTTCTTTGTGCAACAGCACCTTGCTGGCTCATGTTCAGCCAGCACCGTCAGGTTCTTTTCTGCCAAGCTGTTTTCCAACCAGCCTGCCCCCAGCAGGTACTAGTGCCTGGGGTTGTTCCTCCTCAGGTGCAGGACTTGGCTCTTCTCTTTGTGGAACTTCATGAGGTTCCTGTCAGCCTGTCCAGGTCCCCCTAAACAGCAGCACAACCACCTGGTGTATCAGCAACTCCTCCTAGTTTTATATATTTTGTTAAGACCATCAAACATTTCTTCATGATCTTTTGAAGCAGACATTGAAGTGTGTATGAATCACAGTGAAGAAACAAAAATAAAATACTAAAAACTAACACCGAAGCATTTGGCTGAGCTTTATGATTGCGATTTCTCTCCGTCCATTAAATAAAATGCAAACAATAACCACCATTAGAAGTCACAGGTACTTTACCATATGCTTGAATACAGAACAGAAATAGTTTTATATATTGTATTAAACGAATCACATGATCTCTGGATTTTTTTTCCTAGTTTTTATTCTTTAATAAATTGTTACAGCCTGCTGGACAGATGTGTAAACATACTCTGGTGGTTTCTCTGTTTACGTGTACAGTTGGCACGAGCCCAAAAGACAGGAACTAACAGAACTGCATCTATTTCTACATAAACTTTATTGTGAGGAAATCATACTATAGCTTTTTTCTCTCTACAAATCCACCAACTGTTTCCCTGACCCAGCTAAAGATAGTGACTTTAAAGTCTCTAGAACTACCGACTCCAAATACCTCAGTGGTCTTGTTAGGTAGGAAAAGGCAAGATTCTTAAAGTAACATTTCCTCAGTTGGAGGGAGTTGAAAGATCAGAGAGACTTCTGGGAAGCTTCTTGGTTTTGGAGTACAGTTTGTATTTCTCTGCAGGAGCTCGCTATCCCTCCCTATTCTCCTCACTGCCCAGGAAAAAAAAAACAAAAAACCCAACACAAACATCGGACACACATATACCTTTATTTTATGTATTTTTAGAAAAAATAAAGACTTATTTTAAAGTAATTCTGGAGCTATTTTCTTTCTGAACATAAAACACTCAAGCACCAAGTGTTTTGTTAAATTAAAATATACTTGATTCTTATATTTGTCTGTGCAAAGCTCAATATGCCTACAGTAATGCATATGCCCAGCAGGAACACAGCAACTGGTTAAGTGTTATTAAAGAATGTTTTTTAAAAGTTTCATCTTTTTAATATATGAATATCAGGCAGTATTATTAAATTCAGTGTTCTTGTAACTATACTACAGCACTTCAGTCATCACAATATATTTAGAGACTAGATTATAACTTTTTAGTAGTTCTCAGTACAAACAGTTAAAAACTCTTCATCTGCATTTTCTAAGGTAAGATTAAGATAAGATCCTTGAGTCAACAAACATACTTTGACTTTCTCTGTGTCTTCTATCACCTACCATATACCTCTCTGGTTCTTAGAATCACAGAATGGTTTGGGTTGGAAGGGACATTTAAAGATCATCTAGTCCAACCCCCCGCCGTGGGCAGGGACATCTTTCACTAGACTGGGTTGCTCAAAGCCCCACCCAACCTGACTCTGAAAACTTCCAGGGATGGAGCAACCAAAACTTCTCTGGGCAACCTATTCCAGTGTCTCACCACCCTGCCTCACCTTACAATGTATATATCCTCTAATTTTCACCTGGTACTTATAAGTGGCCTACTCCTTGTTCCAAAAACCTTAGTCACAGGAAATAAAGGAGCCCGTCTTGGGGCCGGCTGAAACTGCCCAACATAGGGGCAACTCCTGGTGCGTTCTCACAGAAGCCACCCCCTGCAGCCGCCCCGCTACCAAAACCTTGCCACATAAACCCAGTACAATACAAAAAAATCTGATCAATTCATTTAGATACAGATAGCTTCACAAAGGTGATACTTCAATATATACACATGCAAAGTTGTAGATGTCATCTCTGGACACTGGAAAGAATAATGATATCTTAAAAAAGGAATAAAATGAGATGATGAAAGAGATGCTGGCAACAAGAACAGGAAAAAATCTGACATGTACCAGTCAGGTTACAAGATCAGGTGAGAAGAAATAGCAGAAGGAGCACATAATAGAGTTCTAATATGTGACTCAATGGAATGATAGTTTTTATAAATTCCAAGATAAAAATTCAGAGCTGGGAAATTCAAATGATATTAGAAGATTCCTGATGTTACAACAGCTCTCCCTTTTTCCCCTGAATGCCTTCAGATTGCTAAGGGCATCATGTGATGAGAAAGCATTGGGCTCCATCATAAGAATTTTTACTGTCACCTTTGTACGTAGGCCTCCAAGACTAAGACAACTACTAGAAGGTGCAAACCCTGTTCTTTCAGTGTGGGCCAAGCCCTACTTCTTCACATCTACGGGGTGGAGAAAGGCAAATTGTGACAGGTTACGGAACTGTTTCCTTAAAATGATGTATTTGTTTTAATTTTTCACGTTTTTCCCCTTTTGGGAAACATCCCTTTCTAGTAAGTTCCCTTTTCCGTAAGTGTTCTTTACACACACACCAGTAATAATTCATTAAAATTTAAAAGAACATATAACAATAAAAAGTTTTAAATGGTCTGCTCTGTAAAAAGGAAGGTCAACCATTACTGCCAATTTTTTAAGACTGCCATTTAAAAAATAAAGATGTAAAATAAATATAAATTATTAACTCATAATTCTAGTAAGTTCCCTTTTCCGTAAGTGTTCTTTACACACACACCAGTAATAATTCATTAAAATTTAAAAGAACATATAACAATAAAAAGTTTTAAATGGTCTGCTCTGTAAAAAGGAAGGTCAACCATTACTGCCAATTTTTTAAGACTGCCATTTAAAAAATAAAGATGTAAAATAAATATAAATTATTAACTCATAATAACTTTCAACAAAATGATACATTAAGGTGCTAGGCTCTTTTTAGGCTTGATTTCTCTCTTTTCATTTACTTAAAAGATAAAAGTTCAAAATTTGTATCCATGTTATAACTGTATTTACAGTGTTCAAACTGCTACTCACGCTTTCTGCGTCACTTGTAATGCATCTACATTAACTTTTTCACAACTGTAACAGAAATATAGCCACCATGCAGAAAGAACCATTTTTTTCCTCCTTCAATTTTGAGAATGCTCAATTAAAGAACATAAATGCATTCAGAAAGTCATCTCCGTTTACATATTGAAAATCTGGATGGAAAAACAGATAAAGAACACACAAGATTTTGTAGACAAAGCATTATATTAGATATACAAGGTTAAAGAACAGATTATGGAACCTCATGAAGTTCAACGAGAAGTGCAGAGCACCTCACATATGAGGAAAGGCCAAGAGAGCTGGGACTGTTCAGCCTGGAGAAGAGAAAGCTCAGGGGGCAATCTTACCAATGTATATGGGTATCTGGAGGGAGGGTGCAGAGAGTGGAGCCAGGCCAGGCTCTTCTCAGTGGTGCCCAATGACAGGACCAGAGGCAACAGGAACAAATTGAAATGCATGAGGTTCTCTCTGAACATCAGGAAACACTTTTTTTACTGCGAGGGTGACCAGGCCATGGCACGGGTTGCCCAGGGAGGTTGTGGAGTCTCCACCCTTGGGGATATTCAAAAGCCGTCTGGACGTGGTCCTGGGCAACCGGCTCTAGGTGTCCCTGCTTGAGCAGGGGGGTTGGACCAGATGATCTCCAGAGGTCCCTGCCAACCTCAACCATTCTGTGATGTAATATGATCTATCATATCATATTATGGTGCTCTTCCTAATCTAAATGTATACAGGAATTTCTTACAGCAGAGTTCCAAGAATGCTGGAAAAGTGTTCATGTTTGAAGACACCTGAATGTGACTGTAGCATTCTTTTTTATATCCAAGTGTTAAAATAAATAAAACATTAAAAAAAGGCATCTAAACGATTACACAAGAAAAAACAAATCTGCCAAAATTTGTCACCCTCATACAGTCCAAATTTCCAGAAACTTTTATTGACATTAGAATGAAAATTAACATCTTAATTTACTACAATATTCAGAGACTTCTAATGGCATCATAATGCTAACCTAATGCTCATTGAATGAATACTGTTAATAGTGTATACACTAAGCAAGTGTAGTGCATTCTTTATAATTCCACAGAAAGCCTTCAGTAAATTTTTTACATTCCCCAGAAGCAGTTACAATGAATTTACCCAGAGAAGTGGCAGGAAAGGGATCTATCGTGGGTAATTTCAAGTAAACTTCAGCTATGCATTAGGGAGGGGAAAAAAAAAAAACAAAAACTGAGCTCACAAAACATACAGAATGTGGGCACTTTTTTTTTTTCTTCCTATAAGCACAAAAGCTCTCTGTACAAACTACACAATTTCACGTATTTGCTACAACCACAGCTTTGCAGCTCTGAATAACATCAACCATCATGGTATCTTCTGCTTCTTAGAATTTATTACTCTAAGAATATAAATGCAGGCAGGCAGACAAATTCACTCTATCTGCATCAGGGGTATAGATGCTAGTCAAGCTCATAAATGAAGAAACTTAGCAATAAAGATTAACGATCCAATCCTGCAAGATGATGTAATCTTCAAATGCATTTCAATGCAAATCAAGATGAAACAATTCCTCACAAGTTTATATTCCAGATATCAGCATGAGCACACAAAACCCCCACAAATCACAAGTCTCTGCCCTGACCGCAAGATCACAGGCTAGAAAACAAGATTCATCATTGTCCTTGCCAAATCCTTTTCAACTCAACAAATCTAGTACGTGGTTGGTTAGATCCAAACACTGAGAGAAAACCATGATCACCAGAATACTTTCAGCCTCTTTGGAACACCATTTCCTGAATGACATAATTCAAGATACACATTGAACCTGTCATCTCAATTCACTTGACATGAAGTCCACGCTCTTTATTTAGGACCTTTCAAACATAGTAGAGCAAAAGGGGCTGCAGATGAGCCAAACTGCTCTGTAGCTGCAGTCTGCTCCTTACTGACACGTCTTTCATTCCCTCCATGTGAGAGATGCACATTCAGTCCTACGACAGAGTAGACACTCCAGAAGAGAGAGAAGATGGAAACAGACTGCAGCTGCCTAACTCGTCATCAACATATTTTTGATGGTCCTCAGGAAAGAATATGTTTGGGAGCATACTACATAAATTTCTGTGGTGCCATTTCTGGATGCTGCCTTTCCAATAGACACAAGCAGGAACCTATGTCAGTGCTTTCGCTGTACTGCACAAGTGCAATAAACACTTGTCCTGTCAGAAATATACAGATCACGTGTGTCCTAAAAGTGAGGATGACAAGAAGGTGCCTGTGAGAAACATCCCCTAAACGCCTATAGTTGAAGCTATAAGGCTCATACGGAAGACATGGAGAAAAGCGTATCTATGGTAAGTTTTGAGAAAAACAGAGGTCCTGTACAGCTAAAAGAATTTGTCTTACAATTCAAACTGAAAACTGTACTACCTTACAGAAGGAGATCACTTCTGACAATTTCATTGCTAATTTGTAGACTACCTCTCTTAAGGCTTTGGTCAGTGAGCAAACTGTCCATTAGATGCCCACAGTTGATTGGTAACATTATCTTTGAATTTCATCAGTGAAACACCAAAGTGATGCTCCCTGCATGCTTTTCAGCCTTTTTTGCCATTGAAACTGCAGACTATAATAACAGAACCTGCTTCTGTCAGGAAAAAAAAACAAACCAAAACAAAACATCCCACAAACACAACACAGTAAGAACCCCTTTCCTCAATTACAACTAAACTAGGTTGTCAAATTTCAGCTTTAGTATCCCCAAGTATCTTTCGAGAAATATGATGTTTATGTCAGCAGTGTTCTGTAACCTGGAATTTTGCAACTGCCTAAAATTAAATTTTGAAATGAAATTCTGAATGCCAAAAAAGGATAAATAATAATTTTGAGATTAGGGCATAAGGAGTCTGGGGAGTTGGCTCTTCTTCCAAGCTTCTCACACTGTGTTAATTTTAAGCAGTCCACAAAGATTCTCCATCCCTTTAGTTTTTTGATATGAAAGAAAACAGATAGTTCCCATGTTTCTCACATGTTTTACTAAATCCAATTAAGCCTTGAAGTACATAAATACCTTTAAACAAGAGATGCTGTGTAAACAGAATTCTTGGAAGACCATACGAACTGCAGAAATATTTCACAGTAAAGAAGAAACTAGACATTCAGGTTGCACTGTGTTTGGGTTTTTCTTTATAAAATAAGTATTTGTGATATAAAAGTTGCTAACAGTTTCTATATCTTATTTTGAAAGCTATGTATTTCCTTCTCTATGTTAGGATAAGAAATATTCTGCTCATTTAAAAAAAAAACAAAAACCAACTTCCATAAATATCCAGTATCTCTCTGCAGCAGTTGCTTATGCATCAAAAGCTACCCTCAAAATGATACTGCCCACACATAATGGTTACTCATTTAAACCAGAAAGAGAAACTTTAAAAGAAGGGTGAACACTATCTTTATACCAAAAGAAATGTAAAGAAAAAAAAGCCCAAAGAGTTAGAGGAGGTAAAAGTCATAAAACACACTTGTGGTCATAGCCTGAGAACTTCAGCTTCTATTTCCTTACTGACAATCAAAGAAAACAGACTGTGGCCTGCGTGCTGGGTAACAAAGAGATTAGCGTACATCAAGCTTCCAACCAAAAGGATTTTTCTTTCCAAAAGGTTTTAAGTTTCTGTGAAGAATAACTCATGACAGCAACAGGTTTGCGATCCCAAAATATTGACTCAAAATTAGTCCATTTTCATGCTTTAAGCTTAGGAATTTCCTCAATTCACACATGCATGCACACCTCCCATTACAGTGCCCAGCTATCATGCACTGCAGCAGCTGCTTCCTTCATGCTGCAAGACCCCGAATTCAGATGCCGTTGGCTGGCCTGATTAGCCCTACCAGCATTGCCTGCTGCTTGAGACCACAGAGCACAGGAGAGGCCATCAGACTGCAC
>NW_008796222.1:8086059-8109333 GCF_000699145.1 Aptenodytes forsteri | reverse complement strand
ACCCCCAAAAAAAAAGAGTATTTCCCAATCTCTGCCCTTCTCCACTGCATGAGCTTTGGTAGTTGTTTTTTTTTATAGCTATATCAGCCCCTCAGATGATCTCGCATTAGTCACATATGAACATCCTCTGCTCAGTTCAGTCTGCTCCTCAGTCAACGCGGAGCAGTTTGGCTCGGTTTGCATACACCTTTACTACCTGTATTATATTGAAGTGTCTCTCCTTTTTTTTTTTTTTTGCCTTAATTCTGTGTGTATTTATATATTTATCTTACTGTTGAATCAATCTGGAGGTACTTTTATCTTTAAATACATTTTATATTCCACATCCCCAACCCCCAAACATCAATTCATAGCAATTCCTTCCTGCGCAAAATAGTGGAGACAGAAAAACATTGAAAGAATTGTATGTGCTCAAAGCTTCTGTTTGCTTTTGCTGTGGTAATTACTATCCTTTGTATCCAACTACACACAGTAAAACTAAATTAAGACCAATGATTAAAATGTCACACATAACATAGCTTCCCCTATGCACAATGTGAAACTGAATCACCTGTACCTTCAAAATAGCAAACACTAGTTAGTGTATTTTCCATACACTTGAACTTAAATGGTGAAAAAACTTGTAAATTAAATTGGCATCCAGGGAATTCCCTAAACATCCAGACTAGGGATATGTTACATTTTCTCATCTATGTACCTAACTAAAGTGCTCATCTGGTAAGATTTCAAAAGGCAGAATTGTTTTTCTTTTTTGCCTCTCTTCTTCCCCCAACTCCTTTTTTTGTTTTGATACTCACTTTTGCTTTTCTCCTGATGCCCTTTCAGGTTTCATCAAAATGATTTTGGCTAATGAGAACATTAGTAACTAGGAAAAGACATGTCCCTCCCCCAAACTCTAAACTTCGGTGTAATATCAAATAACAACAAAAATGGACAAGCTGATCTGAAATCCCTTTACTATAGCAATATTTGATCTGTCTCAGAGATTTCCATAATTTGCTTTGGCTGCTAAGCAACAAATTAAATATGATTTGGTATATTTAAATGCATTATTCCTCCTACTGCTCTTCTGACTGAAAAAATACAATTATAATAATGCTCTTGTCACAGAGCAATAGTGTTGAGAAAAGGTCCTGCACTTCAGCAGGTGTACTAATTGTAAGCAGAAGCATACGCGTTTGTTTGCCCTGCAGTAAAAATGAGGAAATACAGAGAACACAATGTCCTACAATCTATTTCCAGAGTCACTATTGTCTGGATTGTCATGATACCTACAGGGATTACAATTTTGCCTAAATTAGCCAGCTCGTGGCAAATTAATAGGTAAGACAAACATAAAATGGATAAGTAACTCCACCTGGGGCTCTCTGTTTGAAATCCACTAATATATTGGGAATTCAGCACTCCATTCCGAAACTTTACACACGTGGACACTACATTTCCAGCTGAGAAAAACAACTGAACAAAGCTAACCTTCAGTATCAATCAAAAACACCCCCTGCCCAGAAATCAGAAGCACCACACTTCCTAGCCTTTTGGTTGCAATACGCTACTACTGTACCAAAGCACAGAGACCTAAAATTGAATGTGAATTTCAAGTAGAAGTGCAGAGAAATCACAACAGGCCTCCGTCTTCCAATTTACATGCACTACAAATTCAGAAAGACAGTTTTTCAGAATGCAAGAGATCACCCATATCTGTGCACCTTCAATTTAAAACACAAAATAAAGTGCTGCCAAAGGTGGAAAATCACCTTTGAGTTTGGAGAAGGAAAGGAACACCCAGCTTCTTTTCATGTCCTTAAAACAACTATGGTAAATATGAATTTAAAGCAAGTAATAGCATTTGGTGTGTGGGCAGGAGGCTTACATTGCTACTACCAGTGTTTGTCTGTCTACTGAATATAAGCACTTTAGGTCTTAATCGGTAAAACAGTAACAAAACCACGAGAATCACAGGAAAGTTATGTTTGTGTACATCTTAGTATCTATTTTCCAGACAGAAATACTCTTGCATTCTTCATCTCAGTCGCATTAACTTTCTGTGCACTCACTATTCAAATTATTTGCTATTAATTATGTTATTACTAGATGAACATTAGTCTGTAATAACAACTCTGTGAGGAATATTTTCTTTATTTATCCACATCACTATGACAGATGCTTTTAATATCAGCTGCAATATTAAAAAAACCAAACTACTCAATTAGGTTGTCAGAAAAACTTTCAAGTTTTTCTTTTAAAATTTTAATGAACAGATCAACAAAAATTAATTCCTTCACACGCAAATATATCAGACTTCATTCCTCCACTTCCTGTTCAAATTGTATCTTCAAATGAAATACTTGACGTGGTAAGAAAGAGGCTTAGTTTGACCTCATTATTTATGTAAAAAGAATCCCAATATTAACTGTATTAATCAAAACAAAGTATGTCAATAATTGTATATGAAATACATGGGTATAAAGCAGGTTTTACTGCAGATACTCACAATGTGACTGTACCATTATTTTTGAAATATCTGTCCATTTTTCCTCCTTTGAAAGCTGCTGGTATTTACATCCCCAAAAAGGAGGTATTTATTCATCTATAAAACAGATTCAACACATGTAGTATATAGATGGACAGTCTACTGGGATGACATCCTTGAAGGCCAACACAGACTAATACTGTGTTAAAGTGATTGTGTAACCACTGCTAGTGCTACTACTAAGAAATTTCAGGCACGCCACTATACAACTGTTCAGTAGCAATAACTTCTCATCACTACAAAGATGAAAATTAAAATAGCAGTGTTCCCTTTCTCCTTAATTTACAAGTTTGGAAATTTGGCCCTTTTTTCTAAGATAAAAATCTAAAAAAGCCCTTCTTTGGGGAGTGGGCCTTCAAGATGTTCACAGGGCCATTTTTCACTTTGATGAGTCCTTGATTCCCGAGTCATCTTTAGATTACCACAGATTGTAAGCACGTAAGCAGAGTTGTACAGAACATCTAGCTCCAATCCTGTTTTGACATGGGAAAAAAACAAACAAACAAACAAAAACCAACAACAAACCACACACACGCTACCAAAAAAACCACCCCACAACCAAACTCATTGTATAACAGTAAAAGGAGACATGGAGAAACTTGAGGAGTGAGTCACCTGAAACTGTGAAGTTCAGGAAGTACAAGGAGGTAGAGTTGCTCCACACATCAGTACAGGCTGACTGGCCGAGTGGCAGCCCTGCTGAGAAGGACCCAAGGGTTACAATGGACCCTCAGCTGAAGACAAGTCAACAATGCTTTTTCATCACAAATAAGGCAAATGGCACACTGGGCTGTATCAGGAAGAAAAATAACAAGACAGAAACAAGAACAAACAGAACAAGAAAAGTTACCTAAGTTACTCTTAACTTGGCACTAGTAAGGCAATTCTTAGAATACTGGTTTTGGTTTGGGGTTCCCATTTCAAAAAGACTACTAGGAAACTGGAGAGGGTCCCCCCAAGATGGTCAGGGACTGAGAACTCACAGCCTCCAAGGGGACTGGGGGAGCTAGACCATTTCAGTCAGGCCAAAAGGACTCAGGAGCAATTTAAAAACGGCAAATGACAACTACTAGACATGAGTTACAAAGACAGTGGAGCCAAACTCTTCTTGGTAGTAGCAGATAGTTAAAAGTGAATGGCCATAAACTCCAACTCAGAAGGTTCAGACTGGACTTCTGGAGAAAATCCCTCAATAGAAGGGTGGTGCAAGGCTGGAACAGGTTGTAGAGGAGCCTGTGGAAGCTCCATCATCACAAGTGTTCAAGACTCATCCAAAGGTACCCAGCCTTGCTTAGCTGGCCATAGTTCTGAGTTGAGCAGGAGTCTAGACTAGATAAAGTGAGGTCCCTAGTCATCACACCTATGGTTTCATCTTATGAAAAGACTTTAAAACTGCTAATGGATTAAAAGAATAGGTGGAGGGAGATACAGAAACACAAACCTAATTTTCCTAGTACTATGATAATTATCTAAGAATTGTAGGACTATCTCCCCTTAAAGTAGTTGTATTCAATACAAAATGAAATGGGAAGGAAGTTTGGAATTACCGTTAAAATAAAATGTGTCCTTTCACCTGAAGTGTATAACATACAAAGAAATGGTCTGAACTAAACCAGTCCTGATGCTCTATTAAAGGATTATTTTGTGAGACGAATGTCATGCAAAACAAACTTTCCCCTGCCCCCCACCCCACATTATTTTTCCAGAAGAATGAAATACATAGTTTATATTAGAAAGTTAAACAATTACAGAAGTCTGTCTGACATGGCATCAGATTACTGATAATGAACTTACGCATGCAAACTGCTTATTTGATTTTAGAACAATCTCTTTCTACTGCCTTACAGAACTGACGGCATAAAAATCTCATTTCATTTTAATTGTCACCCTTATTACCTATTTTATTCCAAACTCCCTCATCCTCAGGTTCATTAATAAAGCTCCTCCATCCATAATGTTGCCCTTACAATTAAGAAGATAATTTAAGGGATTCACAGAATAGGGCATCTCTAGCTTGGAATAATATATGTGCCAGAATTATTTTCTTCCGAAAAACAGTCCAAGTTTAAAAAGAATAAGGATAGTTAACAGCTATGATTTTAGAAAGAATGTTGTAACTGTGTAGAATACTTATCGTAATTATTTCTGACAAAAGCCCAACTGATATGCAAAGTCCAATTCCAAACGTACACAGATGCCTTATTTTCTTACTTTGCTAGTTTAAAACTAAGCAAACTGTGATTAAAATGGAAAAGAAAAAAAGATTTGTGTCTTGAAAGAGAAACCTCAGGAATTCCCTCAAGCCACCCAGCTTCTCCAGTGCACTTCTTTTTATAAGGAGCCTGATTCTATTGAAATCAATTGCGAAGCCCCCATGATTTCAGAAGTGCAGAAATAGATTTGAAGAGAATTCTTGGCAAAGTTTTGCATAAATCTACAACGAATACTTAGGAGATAATTTGATAGCCACATTTTAAGCAGCACAGACAGAAATCCTGCAGTTTCTTCCCCCATCTTTCTACCCCCAGCATGCAGGTAAAATTGTCTGAAATCAGAAAATTAATCCAAGTAAAACGTAATCCAGCAAACAAAACCAAGATGACCTTGGATGAGTTATCAATCCTGCTTACTGTAAGACCATACAACTGCAGGGTGACATGAGTGCAAGAACCATCAGCGGGGGCTGCCTAAAAAAATTGGTACCACAAGAATCTTGACAATCTACTTTCTTACAAGCACATTTCTGGAATTCACTGAGCCTACTTAAAATATTACATCCATATAAAATCCATGCCTTTTCAAAATACAAACATAGAAGAGACACAGAGACAGGGTTCCTGCCTCAAGTTCACTGTCAACAGTGCAAGAATTTTATACAACATGGTATTAGTCTAAGTTAGTCATGACGTTTCAGATTGTATAATGTTCTTAAAACCAGACATTGTTGAGGCCTTGTGCAGATTGTTAGCTTGTTCAGCCAAGCATAACATAAGGCACTGAAGCCTCATACCCACACTTAAATAACTGGCTCCGCAAAATCTTATGTTGCTATCTTTGAGGAAGAAAGCATCTGCCAGAAGGCAAGATGAAAATCTAACTGATACTCTAAGATTATAGGATGAATGACAATGGCTAACAAGGTCTTAGACTGACTGCCTAGATGTTTCTTTGAATAAAACAAATATGGCCCATAAAGAAGCTCTACTAATACCTACACACCTTTCAGATCTGCACAGGGTTTCTAACCTCAAGTTGTAGTTTAACCTAGTTTTGTATACCATATTCCTCTTCTTCCCTCATATTTCTGTAAGACTGTTTGTAAATTCAGGTGTTTTTCTTTTCTTAAATGAGCCCCTGATTTAGGATGGATAGGTGCTTTGATCCTCTGCATCCTTAGTATTTTTGTTATCTTTCTCTGCTTGCCTTTCTCCCTCCACTTTCTGTTTTCAGTCACGTTTTCCACCAATTATATTTGTATACAGGATTTTGTTTCCCAGAAGGTATTCTCCTTTCCCTTACTGCTGTTCTCTATTTCTCCTCAAATGTACATATCAGCATGTTAGAGCTTTCTTCCAAAGCTCCTTCACCTTTTATTTTTTCCTAAATTGTTTATCTACATACCAGATTTATCCTCCTTTCTCCCTTTTCCATCTCCCAGACTCACTTCCTCCTCCTAGTACATCTTCTATACTTCAATCCGTCTCCACTCTCTCATTAACTTCAACTCTTGCCAGTGTATACAATCTATCTATCTATATATAAAAATCTCCATCAACATTCAATACATCATTAAAGAAAACGCTGAGAATATTACTACCAATTTTGAAAGGGTCAGGGCTTTAAATAATTCCAAGAGAAAAATGGGCAGTTTTTGAAGTGAATTTAGGAGAAAATCACAGAAGCCTCCAGTGCCCCTCAAACTCAGTAGGTATTTGAAAAATCACAAATGCTTCTTTTTTTCTATTGTATCTAACTCCTCCTTACAGTTTCTTGCTGCACTGCTTCACCCATCTCATCTTGGTGATTAACTTGTACCTTCACAGATAATGCCATCTATTGATCCCACTCATCCATATGTCTTGCAGCTCCATCACACCAGGATGTGATCACACACAACCATGAACATAATCACTCTCTTTCCATGCTGAAGAGAACCAAAAAACTTCCTGTTCTGCACACATGGAAGACTGACCACAACAGGAGTTTCCTCCTGTTTTCAAAACTGTTGTCTTCTTGATGTTAAGTAGGACAAATTGGTAAGTATGACAGTGGTCATACTCCCCTTCTCATCATTTGTCAAGTTTAGCTCTTCTCCAAGGAGAGACAGAAATTAAGTATATAAAAAACTGTTTGAAAATAAAACCAAATGTCAAATAAATGGATTCAAAACATGACCGATTAGTCTGTGTTCTTGTTTCAGCCTTTCAGGTGAAAGCGGGGGAGTGGTGGTGTTTTTTTAGCTACAAGTTTCCACTCCCTCCCCTCCCCCCCCCCTTCTTTAGTAGTCATCCATTTTCTTCCCAAAGACCTACTGCAGCAGGCCTGAGAAAAGAACTTTGAAATCTCCCCATCCCGTCCCCACCCACAGCCCATCTATGCTAGAAAGCTGAGTGGTTGTGATAGCACAAGAGGCCCTTAAACCCAATTTTTTCATCTTGTGACAAAACCTGCTGTATCCGTAGTCTGTAACTAGGAAGAAAAGGACTATGACAAGGCTTAGAGTCTGATTTTCCACTTTGAAATTTTCTAATAACTACCAAGGGAAAAAACCAATTACACTGGCAAGCAAGCAAATATTAAGCTGCATTTTACTGGAAGAATTATGTATTCTGTGTAAAAAGCACAAATTTATTGAACGACAAGATTTCATTTGAACATGCCAACTGACATATAAGGGTAGAACAAATTGTGAGTAAAGAGCTTATTTTGTATACCATCTTAGTAGATTTCAAGAGCATATTTTATTTTGCTAAATCTGGGTCATTACGAAAAGCTGTAATACTTTAAAAATTACTTCCTGAGATGCCCACATAAATTAGGTGTTATAATGGTGATTTAGCAATATCCAGAAATAAGACTTATTGCAGACAACAACAACACTCGAGGTTTCCTTTAATTTGGTGGCAGAATTTTTAAGACTCAGTTGGGAGCCTGAGCAAATTTCTTTCGGAACATAACTGCCACACACGATCCTGGAACTGCTCACTGTTCATGCTAGTAATTTCCTCTACTTTTCCACATCCTCTTTTCACCTGTTAAACACCATTTCTCGTTACTGGTTTCTTCTAGTTTTGAGACAATAATAGCATGAAACCAAATAGTTTTCTTCCTTGGTAACACTGCTGCCCAGGCTTTGAAGCGAGCAGAGAAGCTCTAAAAATTCTGTTTGGCTTTCACTGTAATAACTATAAATGCTATGAGCTATTACATGATATTTATATTTATCATAGTTATGAATGGTCACACAGAAATCGTTTCAGATTTTGCACACGCATCACCTATCACCAAAGATGACTGGTTTCTCTGAACTTGTGCATGTTTCTTTATTTTAATAAACTGTTACAATAAAAAAAAAATCCACTCAGGATTATGGCTTTATTTTGTTCTCACTAAATACAATTCTGCCTAGAATTACAATGAAAGCACAAGCAAAAATTTTTAACAGTAACTGCAAAGTTTTGTTTAGAAAGGTATTTTCTCAAGTTCTAGGTATACACAAATGCATCGCGTTAAAGAATTCTCTCCTGAGCAAGCTTTATATAGCACAATGTAAAAACAACCTCCCCCCAAAAAAACCACATGTATGAGAGTTGTTAATAATTTAAAACAAAAAATTTATTTTTTTAATATATGACATAAGGAATTCAAAATTCCAACAGTGAATTTTACCTTCTCTTCATATCCCTAGCTCTTTAAATTATACTAGTTATTACAAATAAAACAAAATGTTTATTGTCTTTACATTCTAGAATTTACTGGTCAAAACATGATTCCTTTGTTATCCTCTTGATCTTGCCACAAATTTCTAGCTTTCAGTTTGAAATTCAACTGCTATTAAATGCAGTTTTTTGCTTAGGTACATAATGACGAACTCACGCTTACGAAAATAAGCATAGTATAACACAGCTTATTAGCATTCCTACCTTTAAAATATTTGAAAAAGTGAGAAGCCTTACAACTAGAATAACAATGGAAAGAAAATTATGTGTTACAATTTACAGCAATTAGAAAAAAAAAATCCAAGCAATATCTTTAATTTACAACTCATTATTTAGGCTTTTAAAATGATTAAGCCTTCCACATACTCGCATTAAAGTGACCTGCCAACGTAAATAAGCATAGCTTGACATCTGCTGTAAGAGTTTGTAACACATTTACTTGCCTAGTCTTTTGTGTGATATCTACCCATTAGAACAAGTCCTGCCTGTCATCGTTCTGCTTTATCATGCAGAGAAGACTTACCTCCACCACAAGAAGAGAACAAAGCATTTTAGTTACCGGTTCACTTAGCAAGGAACAAAAAGGCAAGAACTGTGAAAAGTAACTTATTCCACAACTGAGGCTGCTGTCTCTTGCTCAAACTAGATACTACCTCAGCAAGTAAAACATGGCAATTTTGTAGAAAAGAGAAGGGGAGGGGAAGAGAATGGTGAGATGAGGAAAAAAATCAGAAGACAAATGAAATGCTTATTTGCAGTGTTCATCTGACACAAAAAACAGACAAGGACAGTGTAATACAGCAACAACATCTACTAAGAGTTTAAATTACTGTTTGCTTACGTTTTTTATCTAAAAGCTCAAAAAGCAGAAATCAACATTTTGTCGATGTCTGCTAAAACATGCTGTCAACTTATGTCAATTTTTATTGTTTGGAGGAGTTATTTTTAGAAGAATCTAAGAGAATTATATTTAGGAATGAGTTAAACTAGCCTGTTCACATTGCACACTACTTCTTAATACTTCTGACAGTAGCTGTTGTCTTTCTTTTATGGCCACCTTCAAAAAAATCCCATTAGGAAAACTACGCTCTTGAGATCAGAGAGTAGAGCTTTAGAAGTTGTTTAACGGCCAAGTGAATGCAACTACTATCCCAAGCAGTAATGTGGATTGCAGAGGTCAGCAAGGGCTGAAGTGAAATGTGCACTTCAATTAGTTTCTAATATCTGAAGTTCAAAATGTTCTGACAAAGAGTAACTTAGGAATTTCATGAAATATCCATTATATACATGTCACAACAGAACATTAAAGTGACTGAAGGTTCTTCTGCTCTTAAAAAGCAGCAGTCACACAACATCTGCAGAGATCTCTTTCTCCATGACAGCAGCTGTCAATCTAAGGGGCTTTTAATGTTGGACTGAAGCATACTGTAAGGGGTGACCCCTTACAGATAAGGCGCTCTCTGGGGCCATTTTGGGTAGGTTTGACAGACCATGGATGGCAAAGCTCTGAGGTGAGAAGAAAGGCATTAGCCGGCATTCTCTAATGGAAGCTCATCACTGCCCTTTAGAAAAGCAACACTTTTAGGTACCTTCCTTTCTCCACTGAGAGCAGACAGGGAACATACTGCCTCCCCGCATTCCTCATTCTCAGCTGTGTTCTATGGGTATGCAGAGGTACAACAGAGCAAGGATAGACAAACCAAGCCGGTGTTTCTCAGACTGCAGTAAACAGAAGCTCAGCAACTTCAAGGAAAAAGGTTTGAAAACTGCTAGTTTAAGAAGAAGTTCTATTTACATTCTTACTAGATGCCTTACAGCAATGGAGGTTTGCAGCACACCACCAGATTCAGGGAGAAGAGATTAAGGATATCAGGCACTGAAAATGGTGGAACAACACCGATAGATGTTGATTTTTCTGCTCAAAGTTTCTCCATTGCCTAGAGAAATAGATCACCTTCGTAAATTCATGCTCCATTGCAATAAAAAAGCTGATAGTAAATCAGCAGTTATGGAGGTGCCATATTTAGAAGATTGAGAGGAAAATGGTGTGACTTTAAACTTCACAAGTCCGGGAAAGAACATGATCTCTCTGAGACTAGAGTTTGGGTGAGGGAGAGAAGTTTATAATCACACATGAAACATGATTCCGCATTCTAACAATTCTTATTTCCCTACCAAACCATGATATGACAGTTACTGGTCAGCTTAATTTTTATTATCTGTCCCCAAACAGCATTCAAGATTACTAATATGCTAGAAAACAAACTTAAATTACCCAACATGCATCTAACAACTTTGCTTCGCTCAATACTGAAATATGAGGAGGAGCAGAGGTATTACCCCTCCACCCCCCAAAAAAAACCCCACCAGTTTTTATTCTCAGGCATACTTCATTCTTCTAAGAAATGTACTAAGAAAGAGACACTATGACTCCATTTCCACAGATGTGTGTCAGCTTTCATATAAAAGATACATTTTTTCAGTACTGTATAGACAGCTTTATTCTCACACAAAAAAAACCCAACTTGCTTTTATATACATGTTGTGTCAAGCAACTTTGCATTATATACCATTCGGTCAAATCTGATCATACCATTAAAGCCTAGATCTAATAAAACATTTACAGTATGTCTACCTGGACAGCTGAAGACAGCTAGCCTTTAAGGTGTCTGGAAATGAGCCAGCACTGCCTCAGCCCCATCCTATGCCCACGGCAGTATGGACTGCCCGTCAGAGAAGAATCCTCATTTAAGCTTCTAGTCTACCCACATACGATATGATGTGGAGAGGGTATAATCTAAAAATCTCTAGATGACAGTAAAGACAGGTGAATTTTATATTCCACCCCTTTTCTAGACTTCATCTGTCAGATTTAAACCTATAGGCAAGCTTCTTCATCCACTAAAGATGATCACAGCTGTTTACATTCATTCCTTCAAAGAATGAAGCAGATGTCCTTACTTTCTCTTATAAAACGTGGCCAGGAGAGAGGGTGCCCATCTTTGATATTAGGTCTGTCCCCTAAAAAGCAGAAACATCTTCCCTGGCTTTCTGGGAGTTCAAAAACATATCTCCTACTTCCCATGGGGGAGAATATGTATACTGAAGATACATTATAGACAAACACAAATTAGAAAACTATTCACCTTCCCTTTGCAGTTGTTCCACTAACCACAAAACAATTCAAGATTCACAACAGCAGAAAAAGAGTAAGCATTACTGTATGACTCAGCAGTTAGGACACACAATACATCCTCCAGAGAGCCTTTCTGTATTTCAATTAATTTCTAAAATTCTCTGTTATTACAACAAAAAAAAGTTACAAACTCAGAACACAAACAACATCCTTAAAAACTGAATAAAGAAGAAATGTATGTTCTCAGAAAGTTTGACATTGTTATTTTATTTGTTAGAAAAAAGTAGGTAGATACGAAACAGGACAAAACATCCAGGACTGATGATTTGACTGACAATTTTTAGCCACAGTCCAAAGCAGCAAGCAGTCGACACCTTTTTTACACAGTAAGGTCCACCACCAGTAACATTCAGTTGCAGTTCCCTGATTAAAGCCTAGCAACCCACCACTTTCTTCTTGAAAAACAAGATCCCTGAAGTTTGTGTTTTCTATCCCCAAGTCTCATATACTGGACACACCGTATCTCAATCAGCACTAAAACAAGGCCAAACCACTTTCTCTCTCCTTTCATTTTCATGCATGTTACACAGGAGAGACAAGAACGTACCTAAGTCTCAACCAAGTCGACAGACATTAATTTCATTCTGCAACTTTCTGACAAAAATCCAAGCTGCAGCAGAGGGAATGAAACACACTGTGTATTAAACAGGACAAAAATTATTATTTTCTATTAATACTTGATAAATTATAGCTATTTAACTAAAAGTATAAATTCTAAACTTACTGAGCTTTAGGTTGGTTTTCATACTCAATAAGGAAAACTTCCTAACTGTTTACTGACAAGTAAGGTATCTTCTTAATATTGCTGATTGTACTGAAGATTCAGTACATTAATTTCTCCAACGATAATCAAATTGACCAAAAATTATTCTCCCATATAATACATACTAGTTACCTGAAATTTTGGAGCACTAGTTTTTGAATCTTTAGGAAAGACTGAAAGTGGCATCCCAGCAGATGCACACTAAAATTATTAAGTAGAAGTCCTGTATCATGATCTAATTCCGATTTCATCAACAAAAGACAACTTGTCAGATAATCGACACATGAAAATTGAAGAAGAAATAACAGTGTATGTAGGGGGGGAATTGTTAAATGCCATGCTTTTCTAAATAGGTTTTCATGTTGATATTCTTCAAGATATACTTCCATAATAAGCTTGATATGCTAAAAATAAATGCAGTTTCAAGAAAAATTGAAACTCAAGACTTTGCAAGAGTATGACTCAAATTTGTACTTTTAACATAGAAAGTTTGGAATGCAGGTGGTTGGTTTATAAGTTAAACAATGTAATAGAAGAAGCTAATACACATTTAGATCCATTTACTCCTCGTTTATCTGTCGTAGTATTAACACTAATTCTGATGATGAGCTTTATAATGTGCAAGCACATCCACTGAAAATACTAAGTTTTGCTCGTATTGGCCTTGGACCAGAGTCAAACTGGATGCCATTCGCTCATCTGCCCAATTCATGCACTAGCTAACTATATTTAATAGACAAAGTGCTCTCCCTAGGGTATCCACTAATTACAGAATATATTTTTAAAATCCTAACAGCTGCACAATAACAAACAGTATTAGCAATACTTTTACTTTCTAAATATGTAATAATTACAATATATTTAATTTTTACTATAAACGTTCATTAATTTTTTATAACAAGTGATTTTGAAGCACTCGATTGTAATTACATCTATATAACAAATCCCACAGCATTTGTAACAAAAATTATTACGTATCTGTAATTAGCATCATTTTGTCCAATTAAATCTAGAAATTAAGTTACAATTTTATAGTTTTCAAATAGATCCGCATGTCACTTATTAAATCTTATCTCCAAAGCTTGGAAATAATAATAAATGCACTACAGTGAGACCACCATGTACCAGTTATAAATGTTCATTAAGAAAGTTAGGAAAAAAAACCCACACCACACCAATCTGAACAACAAAATTATTATCATTATATTCAAATGTTTCATTGTCTGTTTTAGGCATCCTAAAACGTCTGCACTTTTTAAAGGGCTATAACTCTGTGCACTGAACATGCATTTTCTTTCTGTAAGACTCCAGATATTTCAATATTCCTACAGTCTTACAGAAATAAGGTCCTGACACAATATATACTTTTCTGAAGTGTATCTTTTGAACCAAAGTACTGTTGCTAAGTACAGGTGAATCAGGCTTCTCTAGAATCCTTTCAACAAAAACATCCAAAGGGTTGCTCATGTTCCAACATGAAATCAAAACCATCTATCATTTTGTCTGCAACTCAAGCTTAGAGATAGCTGAGTACTCTACAAATAAGGCTAATAGATGTGTCTTGGGATGTAAGTAGACATTAATGTCTTGAAAATTAACATAAACCGCTAACCTGCAAAAATGGTATACAGGCAAGTTGCAAGTTAGAAAAAAACATATGAAAGCCTTATGTTGCAAGTCAGACTTTTGAGGAAAGTGGGAAACCAAGATTAAAAACTCTTACAGTACACATTTGAAAGCGTTGCAAAGTGAGCTTATGAATTCCTGAAAAAGGAGGCAGAAAACAGGTAGAGAAGAATCTGTCCTTCAAAGTCTTTCTTGGCCTTCTAGAAGGTTACCATCAAGCACAGTCCTTAGCTCTCTCTAGCTAACATGCTTCAGAACAAACACTGACCAACAACCAGAACAGTAAATCAACATCCAACACATTTTATGACTGCATCACACAGTTCTTACGGTTTTCTTTTCTAGCTGTCTCCATTTTAAAATCATATCCTTATCTCTTTGCTTGATAAAGTTAATCTTTTTAGAAAAAAGATTCTTTCTCTAATGATACAGAAGGTTTCAAAGGAAAAATGACTAACTATGAGTAAAGAAGCTCATTATGATCAAAGATGGACTAGAATATCTACAACAAGCATATGGTTTGGGATTCTGAAGAACTGAAACATTTGCTTCTTACCACATAAAAAGGATTGGATGCTACATTCATGCTCAAAAATCAGCTTTGGTAGCCGGTGCCCCATATGCAAGCACTGAGCTAGGGGAAAGTGCTTACATTTCTGAAAATACTCAGACACAGAAGATGACTCATTTAGATTGTTTCTGTATACAAATGGCTTTGCGTTTCAATGTATTCCCAGGAACAACAAAAGATAGAATTAAGGGACTATTTTATGTGATAGGGCAAGAGTCTGAAAGTATTCAAAGTAACAAGGATTTTTCTCTACCAATAGGTTATTCCACATGAAACCTCTTACCAAGTATTGCTTTAGGACAACACTGATCATTAAGTGGCTATTTCCCATGGGAACTCCCTAACATCTAGGCAGAGAGTGCATTCAGTTGCTGTCAGAAATTCAGAGTTGAGAAAAACTTTAGGCCACAAAAGTATATACATTCATCAAGATGTCCCATCATTGGGCCACACTGATCCACCACAAGAAGGCCATAACATGCCATGCTCTATGAAACAAATCAACAGATACTCAAAGGGATGGTCCACAGGTTTCAAGAGAATAATCATTTGGCAACACTGATCAGATCTCTAATGAATAAGCAGATAGTAAACTTGTGAGGAACCTAGTTTACTGGAAGACAGCCTATAAATATATTAGTGCTTCAAGAACGTATCGAATATGGTAGATCTTAAGAATCAATCCCATCTACCTCAACTGCAATAGAGAGTTTCGTATATAAGGCACCAGGTAAGGACTGAGGAGCCATAAGAGCTCCTCTTCCCCTTTGACACAGTATCACTACTATCAAATTTTTTCATGAATACTGCCAGCACCTGTAAAGATTTGAGTAATGAAGCTCCACTCTGAACTTTCCTGCAGATCGGACAGATGACTGTATAGGAGGCATACAAACCTGTCCAGAGCTTAAAGACATGTACATTTGTCATCCTGAAATAAAATAATGTGTTTATCAGCAGAGTAGCCACAGGTATGGAATAGAGGTCCAAGTCTCCTCCAACAACAAAAAAAAATAGCATGAACAAAAAAAATCTTTCTCCTTGTTAATAAAACTTCTTCTCCCTTCCTAGACAAAGAAATAAAATCTTTTTTACAGTTAGAAGTAGAATGGATAAAAGTCTAGCTAGATAGGCTAGCCACAGATAATCCCCAATATCTGACTTCCATTACTGGAAACATCATCGTTGGTAGAAAGTATATTCTTTTCGGACTGAATTGTACAGAATCCCTCCCTGTATTACGGAACTTGCTGAAGGTAGATTTGCTTGAAGTTCATTCCCATGGGAAACAAAAACTGTTAACTCCTTTGTAACTCAGATTTTTTTTTTTTTTTAATAGACCACTCATGCTAGCCAGAACCACAGAATGCATTCCGCTGTCTCGCCTGGGGATGCAGACAGTATTGTTTCAAGTAGGTAGTCACATCTGAAGTTTCCAGAGCGCAACAGTCTTGAAGATTCAAGACTATGGAATAACATCAGTTCATTCTGTATATGAACAATATGCATATGTATTCTGCCATATAATGTCATTCTTCACCTGCAACGTAGACCCCTGCAACACCGAATACTTCTATCATTTTTGATGCTCATTTTCACATGAGCAAATTCAGATCAGATTACAATGCCACGTAGACCCCTGCAACACCGAATACTTCTATCATTTTTGATGCTCATTTTCACATGAGCAAATTCAGATCAGATTACAATGCCAGAAACTTTCATTACCACCTCTACAGCAGTCTAGGCCACCTATCACTTCTCCTGAATTATTTGCAAGATATTTTTTCCTCCTGCTATGAAGACCATATAATCATAGAACATTTGAGGTTGCCCAAAGCAGGATCAACTAGAGCAGGTTGCTTAGAGTATTAAGATGTAATAAATATCACTGTCTTGTACTAGCAGCAGAGACTGACATTTGCCACACTGGGTAGCTGGGAGGCACAGAAGTGAGATTTCCCTCCCCACAAATTAGACAATTTTTGTAAAGCCCTTGTTCCTGAGGAGAAGCTTCCAAAGAAAGAGCACCTATGACAAACTCAACTTGTATTTTTGGTTGTGTTCTCAAGTCTAGCAAGTTTCACAACTGCACGGGGAAACACAATTGGAAAAGTTTGTCCATCACAGCCTTCTCCTTTAATACCAACAAAAAGGCAGAACCAGCTGAGCGTAAAAGACCTCTCTAAGCATTTCTGCACACACATTCAGTGGCTAGTGGCTGAACAAGATTTAACAAGTTAAGCATTTCCTTTTTTTACTGAAAAGCTGACTCTGCACATCATTTTTACAAGAGCTGGTTGAACTACTTAAGTTCACACATATTATCAAGTTAGAAATGACTTGTTATTTTCTTAATTTTTTTTTTAATTACTTGAAGGTCTGTGCCAAAATCACTGTGGAGGGTGCTGTTTTGTCTTATGATTATGAGAATCTTTTGCCTAAAACTGCTCTCAGCAACCAACAATGGCTCTTCAGTAGTGACCCTGCTTATCTGGTATAGCTGATCTGGCAGACAATCAATCTGAACCCACATCAACATCCTGAATTTGCTTGAAGGTAAAAGATTCTGGACCCTCAAACCATGAACAGTATCATGTTGTAGAAATATAGCTGACAACTTTGATTTTGGCCACTCCATAGCCATTACTTTAGAGGTGGCGACTGAGTGCTGCTGGACAAGCCGCTGTAATACAGTATTTAGCATAAGTACTACCAGTAAAGTACCTCAGTGTCAATCACACTTCCAAGTTTCCATAACCTATGCATCTATTATGCAGTGCTGATACTAAATAAAAGGGTTAATCTGAAAGAAGGCTCCACCCCTGAAAAGGACCCTCATGCTCCTTTGCCATACACCTTCACTGTAAGCTTGCTGGATTGGCCTAAGACAGCTTCTCTTCAAACATCAATTTTCATCCGTGGTTTGGGTTCAAACTGGCCATCCCCATGCTACAAGCCATTTCCATATTCAACATATTGATGTAAGAGTTTCTCTCATTATCCCCCTGATTTGGACTATTTCATTTCGTGTAAAACAGTTCATTACATCAAACAGCCAGAAAATTACTCCAAAGCCCAGAAATTACAAAATTCATTTCAGCTATAGAAGACTGAGAATACCTCACTCCAATGAATATTAGTTTATTTGAGCAGTCATCTCTGATGAGAAAGAGCAAAGTTCAAATTATTGGTTTGAAGCAAATAAAGCAAGGAATTTAAGCTGGTTCTGTGTATTCAAGAGAAATAGTCTAACACTGAATGACAGATAGATACATACATACATACATGGAGAGAAATACAAGTACACTGAGTGAAAGCAGGGAAAAATCCTCAATTCCCCTCTCCTTGCAAAAAAGTACGGCTTCAACAAATTGTCTTTTACTGAATGCAGCTTTTTTTCTTTTACATCTGCTATTGGAGAGCATAAATTCACACCTATTTTATAACTTCCCAGTTCTCACTTGTTTGAGCTGCATTTCATTTCCCAGGGTAAATAACTCCAATCTTTTCAATCCCTTGAAAAAGTCTGCCATATCCTCCATATCAAACTCTCTAGGATACTGTGATTTATCTTTTTTAAACTAATTGACAGTTAATAACACACTTTGAATAGCAGATAAGAATTAAGGAATTTGTATAGAATGGCACTTCCTTCTCTATGCTCTTTTCCCCACTTCTGATTACAGCTATAAATTGGGTAACAATACCTCAGCAAACTGCAATGATGCCCAGATTTTGTTATACTAATACTGTTAACTTAGGAACTTTTAAGACATATAAATGGTATCTTATTTTCTGCCTCCAAAACACACTGTTTTGCATATACCAACAATCAGTTTTACCTGTCATCCTGCTGTCCTTTCACACAGCTTGTTTAGACTTCTCAGGTGACCTTTCCAGTATTTCTGAATTTGGTTAAACAGTTTTGAATCCTCAGTAAATACTGCTACTTTATAAATCAAATTCTACAGATGATTAATAGAAAATACTGAACAGCTCCTGATTTAAGACAAATATTAAGCCTCCTATAACTTAACATTTATTTGTGTTATTTCCTCTCAGAGACTTTTGTGACCCGTGAAAATATTTTACCTTTCACATCATGGCTTCTTTATTTAATAGCCTGGTGTGAGGAACCTTCAATTACACCTTTAAAAAGTATATATAAATTAGAACTATATTAAAATTTAATCTGCTATGCAATTACTGCAATCAAAAACCCTAGCAGATTAGCAAGGCACAACTGTCTTTGCAGAAGCAGTACTAACTATGTTAGTAATACTAGTTAGTATTACTGACTCTACCATCAGTCTTTGTGACTGTAAGGGATGACAATTATGTGTGCATGCTTTTTCTTTAAGAGCGCCCAACAATTTTCAGACCTGTTTCCTGTGCAAACAAAGTTTAGGAGATCACTTGCAGAGTATTTGTTGGAAGCTCTCCTTCAGTAACTTAAAATCTATTGACCAGTTTCTACCAAACTGGACTCAAGTACACTGACATTCTCCAAATTTGTGAAAACAAGAGCCAGATAGAGAACAGAGACTCTATTAATACCCTAGTAAATGAATGCAGCTTACCACGGAGCAGGAAAAAAGGGAAAAAACCAGTACAAATGCCCTAGCTATAAGAAATGCTTCAACAGAATTTAATGCCTTTTATTAGATGCCAAAAAACCCCACCTGGCTTTAGAATAGATTCCTGTTTTCTAGTAAGTTTTAAGTGTCAGACAGTTATGGCATTCATAATAATCTACTTCTGCATGGAGTCTTCTGTCGGAAGACTAAATTCATGTCACAACCATAGCATCTAACTAAAAAGTCAATCAGCAGCAAGGTATAAACTCATTGAAAACTATCCATAATTTCTGCCCTTCATTAAGTGTTTTGTTAAAATGTGACTACCTTTGTTATTCTGTAGTTCTTTGTGTGTATAAGGTAATTTATTACACCAACACACTAGCATAAGTAAGCTAGCATTCAGTTTAGCTTCCCATCCCCCAAAAATATAGGCACCTAAATTAATATATTTTTAGAAATGTATACACTTTTGATGACATTTTCTGCCCTTTAACTGATTAAAAAAACATTTTTCAGAGAATTAAGAAATCCAATATTAAAGATATGAGAATTTCTAATTATGCTAATTAATTTCTTTTCCTGGAAGTCTTTAATTAATGTTTTGCTGCCTCTCCAACACATTTGTTGTTCAACTTGTGTTACAAGATGCAGGTCACAGCACTGCATAAGCACCTGAGTAGTTCGAAGAGGCTACACAGCTTCTGACCTCTAGGGAGGAGGTGGCTCTGCAAAAAAAAGATTTTGTTTGCAAAGTCATTTGAAATAAGTATGACAGGCTAAGTTGTTCCTGTCTTATCCTATATCTTCTTTTCTTTGAAACCACGCCTTGTAAACGTGAAATATATAGCCTGTAATCTGTGTCAGATGACCTCAAGATCCCTCCCAAAAAACTTAAGAGACTGATTGACAGATGTACTGGAACACAGAACTCCTATTGCAATCCGGCGCCTCGGTATCTTTGAGAATCCGGGACATTGTCCAAAAAACCAAAAACTGGAAAAGAGGTATTATCACCCTTGCAGGAGTCAGAGGCTCCAAGGTGGTAGAAAAAGCAGAGCATGAGCTATGAAAGGTGCTTCACTCTCCAAGCAGTTAACTTAAATAGAGTACATTAAGATGCATCAGACACACAAGCAGAAGGTTATAAAAAGGCCCAATCCGAATGCAGCAACAGTAACCTGATAAGACTTCCATCATGATACCTTTTCTCAGCAGACAAAAGCATAGGAACAAAGGAAAAAAACCTCGTTTTCTTTCAAACTATGTATCTCCCACAGACAATAAAGCCTCATATTTTAGTTCAGTCCTCTGTCTGACAAGTATCTGGCTTCCCCCCCCCTCCAAACTGCAGACTTACAGATCTTGGTGGATGAGAAGTGAGTGTATATGCAAGTGGGTTGATAGCAGTTTAAGAGTGTTAAAAAAAAAAATACATAGAAAAAATAGAACAAGCGGGACTATATGCATCATCTTCTTTGGGGAAGAAAAAATAACAGAAAACACAGGGTATGAGATAAAGCACATCCAACATGGAAATCGACAAAAAAGAACTATGAAAGAGCAAGTAAAGGGAACAGAAAGTAGGATAAAACACACTAAAAGCACAGGGAAACAGATTTCATTATCTACTATAGGGAAGAAAAGACTGATGTGAAGGAAAAATTGTGAAATGTTGAGTTAAAACAATGTATTTTACACCAGCTTTTTAAGGAAATGAGTCTCATGCAGGAAGTATTGGGGGGGGCCCCCAATCGGAAACTGGCTGGCTGAATTCAATCAAATTTGACAGAAGGGTAGAGGTCTCAAAGATAATTGCCTAAGAAAATCCTAAGTTCATGAAATCAAGATGCTATCAGTGTCCTGACCAAGGGAAAGGCTGCAGTATGCATTAAGACCTTATTAGACATTAGATGATCCACAAAAGGATGAGACTATAAATGTTTCAAACCGGGGAAAAAAAAAATTCCGTTAGAGCTTACAATCATCCGTGAGATTTAAACAACAACAACAAAAAAGGGTAAGAAGCCAGGCTTCTACTGCTCAAGGAACTACTCTTTTAAAATACTTCCTCTTTCACCTGGGGAAAAAAGGAAGAAATGGTAATACTTGGTATAGTATTCACCATCGGGAGTAGTAACAAACAGGTGCCAAAAGGCCCTTTTTATATGCAAAAGTGCTGTACAAAGCTGGACGTTTTTATCTTCCTTTGGAGAAATCAAAGCAAGTGAGGCAAAGCGACTGCAAGGAAAAACAGCAGTGGAAAAGCTGGATGGGAAGAAAAGCCAAGTAACCCAAATCACCTTCCACCCACTACTCCAGCCTGCCTTCAGAACCAGCAGCATCCAACGCATGACATAATACGATTTCTGGAACCCAATTAAAACAGAACATCCTTACAACGTACAATAATCAATGAGAAGAGTTTTTTTTTAAAAGCTGTATCACTCTCTTGATTTGTTTTATACCGATCAACCTCTTCTTGAATTCACAAATATTCAGTTAATAGTCACTATGTGTTAACATATTACCTCGACACAAATGACGAGCAGCAATTCCTCAGCTTTTTCAATAAAACCAGATTTTTAGATAACCATATATGTTATCCATCTACACTTTTAAAGCATAGTCAAGTCAGTATTTCATATTCAAAACTGGCATCTGCATGCTTGCTAAAAATTAATCTTTGCTACGATTGAAGCAAAGAGAAACTTCAGATGGTGTTCCACTGAACGCCTTCTCGTGTGCTTGCTTATATACCAGCCTGATGGTACCAGAAAGGCAACTAATTTAAACCAGTAAGTGATTTTCCTAAGTTCTACAAGGAAAGCATCTAGAATCCCAGATGATTAAATTTTACTGGCAAGCAATCTAAGATGCTTGGACACAACGTAGCTGAACATACTTAAGCAAACTACCAAAGCTTTGTCAATTAAGCATTTCAGATTCAAGGATAACAAAGCAGAATTAGTTTAATCATTTTCAACACAATTCTCCAGATAAATTATCACAGACTGGTTGCACAAATAGATCTTGAAATGTTTCACTTTTCAGGAAGCGCACCTTTCAACTTCAGACAATATCCAGCATCCGCATGCCAAGAGAAAAAGGAATGCAGGCATATGGAATCGGTTAACAATTACAGCCAATAAACAAATCGACTGCAGTGGAAGATCCACTTTTGATATTAATAAGCAGTGATTCATGTGAAGCGTCATACAGCTTTCCTTACTTGTAGATTCATCATCAACATACTTAAGAGAAAAAAATCAACTCATTACCATATGAAATGCTAGTTAACCATAGCATATTTCAGCTGTTGGAGATGTAAACAGAAGAAAGGTCTGAGTGTCGAAAATGTGGGACTTCTACCTAAAATCCTCATTCTAGCATACAAAGAAAAGGCATGTCCGTGTTTAATAAAACAGACCTAAATGCAGCACCTTGCTCCACTCCATGCTACAAACACTTTCTATTTGCCCTTACATCTATTCTATCATTTTTTCAAAAAGAATCCAAGTTATACCTTCTCAAGTTAAGGTATCTGTTTAAAACCACGACTGCTGAAAAGGGTGGAAGATCAAACTAGAGCGTTTAATCTGATTAAATGCCACTGTGTCACAATTAGATGTCACTGTGCGTTCACTTTAATCCTGAAAGCACATGCAGCATGGAAGGAAGTCATGGCAATGTACCGCTCCAGGTGCAAGCGCACGCAATGTATATACCTGGCACTAAAGCCAGCCCTTCAGCGCTCTGTACTTTCTCTTTATTCTGTCCGCGAGTGAAGCGGGCGCAAAGAAAGGCGTTTCGCTGGCTGGAGAAGTTGGAACCTACGTGCTTCTCCCGCTCCCAGCCAGCCGCGATCTCCAAGCCAGCCTAACAATGGTAGCAGTGTTCCAGCGGGCAGATCTGCCGTGAATTGGATCGAATCCCCTCGCCTCCGAACGGCAAACCCGCCGCCCGTCCCCACCTCTGCCCTCCCGAGCCCCAGTCACCCCAACGGCGCGGCGGCGGCCGGCTGGGAGGGGAGGGGAGAGCACCTCTCCTCACCTCGGCCCGGCCCGGC
>NW_008796222.1:8084138-8084598 GCF_000699145.1 Aptenodytes forsteri | reverse complement strand
TCATCGGCCGGCGCGCGTTCCCCGGGAAGGGGCAGCGGGAAGTTCCCCCTCACGCTCGTTTCCCCGGCTAGAGCGGCGCCGTAAAACTCCTCCGCCCGGGCGGCAGGACGGCAGCAGCCGCTCCGTGGCACCCGTGCGGCCATGCCGTCCCCCCCCCGCGGAGCCCGCTGTGCCCGGGACCGGGCCGGCCGGAGCCGCGTTGCATGCCGGAGCTCGTAGTCCCGCCCGGGAGTCCCGAAAGGTTAAGCACCCGCAACAGCAAAGGGAGATGATCCCCCCTCAAACGCCTGTGTATCCCACCGAAGACCGCATTTTATCCTTTAGAGCGTATTTTCCGTTTTAATGAGCTACCTTTTAAGGGGCAGCCCCACCCCGCTCGTTCTGCGGGGGAAGGGACGCGGTGAGCTCCGCGGAGCTGCCAGGACCTGCTCGCCCCGTCATCCCCCGCGCCCAGATGTCG
>NW_008796222.1:8081648-8083707 GCF_000699145.1 Aptenodytes forsteri | reverse complement strand
CGCGGGGCTCGGCCGGTGGATCCCACTGTGGCCATTAAGCTTATTAAAGCGTATTATCTCTCTCTCAAAGCCGTGCTTTGCTTGCAGTTCCTCAGATACTCTTGTCTTCTGTTCCCCCCAGTTTAAAGTGTTTTTCTGTGCGGTTTGCCCGGGTGGTGGGGTGAAATCGATACTTGGTAGGCTGAGCGCAGCTGAATCCTGTTGTAAAGAGCAGCCCGAAAGCTGATTGGTGTTTCTGTTTTCATTCCAGTGTTGCTTGGGAAACCTTAATTTTCCAAGTTCAGTATCATATTGGTTCACTTTTGTGATTCCAGAAAGGGGGAGGGGAGGGTGTTAGTTTGGCTTTGGGATTTTAGCATAGGCAACTAATCAAAAGCAGGTGTCTCACCATGACGACTGTCACTGTAGTATTCTGTTGCTTCCATTTGTTCTGGAAAGTTTCCTACTTTGTGACAAAGAGGTGGATGGAATCTTTCACTTTGTTGTCATTAGTTAATTCATATGCTACCACAACTGATCATATTTGTGTATGCATGTCACATTGTATGTATTGACTAGATGTGCATTTTTTTATCCCTTAGAGTCTTAGAAATATCTAACTCTTGAATTGCAGCCTCTGGCAGACTGTCTTGTACAGGCTTTGAAAGGAATGCTAATTAACATCTGTAATATCTTTTGAGTGTGAATGATGATAAGTGGCAAGTAGCATTGGCTGTGCTTTTCGCCACTCTTAAGGCTGTAGCAACAGGTTTTCCCTTTGGCATGCCAGCACAGAGGATTATGCAGTTGCTTGGTGGCTGACATCGGGGAACTGATCTGAATTTAAAAAAAAATAATAATTCTGGTGGAGCTATGTGTCCTTGGATCCGTTCCTTGATCTGGTTTGCAATGTAGCTGCACAAATGCTGTGCCGGCACAGTTAAATGTCCAGTGCCAGAGTAGGAACAGGCAGCTGGAGGAAAGAGTTAGGTGTCAGTAGCACGTTCTGTTCAAAGCTGTTTGCCAGGCTATGCACTGAAAGGGGTATCCACCGGTACATCTAGGACTGACTGTGCCGCAGGCGTTCTGCTAACCAAGATAAAAAGGAAGTGAGGTTTCTGAGTATCAAGATGTTTCATTAAAATGTTGTCTATCGTTTTTATTTGAGATCATAGGTGAGATGCATATAACTGAAAAGATCAATGACTTCAAGCTGGGGCTTTCTGAATACACAGTGTACTGGAGCTTCTTTTAGTACCACAACCTTCTTCGAGGAGTAACAGATCATTTCCTTGTAGAGTGATATCAGGCTTTCTTTTCAGACTTCTGCGGTTCAAGAAAGAAGTGCTGGTCTCATAGACAACATGCTCTCAGCACCTTCCGTGCCTAAAAATGATAGCGTCCCACCAATCAGCGGTGAAAGCTTGCCAGTCACCCCCTCAGGAATTTACCCTAACTCTCTATGATTAGAAAGCCCTTACTGAACAAATGTAAAAGACATGATGTTTGAGTGTAGGTCACAAGAATTCTTTAAGTACAGGCTTGGAAAAACAGCAGGCTGAGTGGGGAGGAAAGCAGAGTTACAGATCATTAGTATCACTTCACTTGTGCAAATGTTGTTTTGACATGAATAAGGATCAAGTACTCTTAAGTGCATGGATATGTATTACACAAGGGACCAGGAATGGATAAGAAAAGATGGTAAGAAGGGAGGCTAGAAGGGTTAGTCATACAATAAATAGAAACGACAGCTGCACACAAGTGCATTTTTGGCAGTTGAGAATGTAAACCTTAAGTGGTTGGTGTTCTGCATCCTAGTTCTAGTCATTGTACCCAACTTAAATGCCTCTATGCAAACACACGTAGCATGGGGAATAAACAAGAGGAGTTAGAGACGTGCGCACACCTGCAGGGCTACGAGCTTATTGGCATCACGGAGACGTGATGGGATGGCTCCTATGATCAGAGTGTTGGGATAGAGGGATACAGGCTCTTTAGGAAGGACAGGCAGGGGAGACAAGGAGGGGGTGTCGCCCTCTATGTCAATGACCAGTTGGAGTGCATGGAGCTCCTCCTGGGG
>NW_008796222.1:8026645-8081248 GCF_000699145.1 Aptenodytes forsteri | reverse complement strand
TCACTACCCTGGCCTTCAGGAGAGCAGACTTTGGCCTCTTCCGGGATCTGCTTGGTAGAGTGCCATGGGACAAAGCCCTGGAGGGAAGAGGGGCCCAAGAAAGCTGGTTAATATTCAAGGATCACCTCCTCCAAGCTCCGGAGCGATGCATCCCAGCAAAGAGGAAGTCAGGTAAAAACACCAGGAGGCCTGCATGGATGAACAAGGAGCTCCTGGACAAACTCAAACACAAAGAGGAAGCCTACAGAGGGTGGAAGCAAGGACAGGTAGCCTGGGAGGAACACAGAGAAATTGTCCAAGCAGCCAGGGATCAGGTTAGGAAAGCGAAAGCCCTGATAGAATTAAATCTGGCCAGGGACATCAAGGGCAACAAGAAAACTTTCTATAGGTACGTCAGGGATAAAAGGAAGACTAGGGAAAATGTGGGCCCTCTCCAGAACGAAACGGGAGACGTGGTTACCTGGGACACGGAGAAGGCGGAGGTACTCAGTGACTTTTTTGCCTCGGTCCAAGATAGTTCCCTGGGTCTTCCTTTTTTCCTTTTTTAAAAATGGGGGTTATATTACAAGCAGAGTCTGGACAAGTACTTGGAAGAGATCCATTGAAGGAAGAGGTGTCAGTAAATACACAGATTTTTTCAAGCTCACAAAGTCTTCTGACCTGAAAATATTTGGCTGTTGGGAGAGTGCAGAAGTAGTGTCATGTACACTTGCCCTGTTCTTACTCTCCCTTAGGCGTCAAGTTATTGTAAGGCTGATGTTTTCTTTTGTGGGTAGAGTGGATAGGTTAATCAAGATATTTTCTTACTCCAAATACATCATCAGGTAGCAGGTAACCATTACAGTGTTGTTGATAGAGGCTGTTCCACAAAGGGAAGGGAGCCCACTTGCCAACAGCCAGGGGTAGGATATGTCTTCCCTCCAGCAGTGGTCGTTGCGAGGGGCAGGACATGGAATAGTTTTATGGTGGTCTCAGCACTTGCACCATGAGAGTGGATGTTCAGTACTTCTACTTGTCCATTCCATCATGAGTGGACTTCTTCAGAGAAAAATCAGGTCCTGTGACTTCTGCAAGGATTTGTATGGATTCATTGACTTGTTGACATAGATGCAGCTCTTCTCGGCTTCCTGCTGGTAGTTGTGTTTTCTGTATGGAAAAAACTAAAGTCCTGTTCTCCTTTTTGTCTCTAAGATACAGTAGGTTCCTCCACTCATGGCAGAAGCAGATCTTCGCAAAGCATAGCTCGTCCATCCCATCTGACTCTGTAGTAACTGTACTGGCTAAGCACACACCATCCTGGTGTTTTGGTACTGGTTTCCTATGGATGTTTTTTGCCTTAATCAGCTTCGTGGTGAGATTTAAGGCAGTTAAAATCAACAAAAAGGTACAACCTTTTTGCCTCTCTGTCTCCTATGAGCCACACGTGGCTTCCAGAGGAAGGGAGGCTTATCTCCTTCCCTCCCTCCCATACAGGAACACCAGCCCTTTCTGCTAGTAGTCAAGCCTCACGCAGGCAGACGTCCTTCATGTCTGTTGCTCCAGCCTACTTTACAGAGAAATAGAGCCCACCTGAAGTGAGGCCTTAGGCCTTTCTGCTCTGTAAGAGCATCTTGCTGCAGGATGGGTAGCTCCAGGACAGTTGTGTTGACTCTGGTTATTGTGGAGTATGAACCTATTGAGAACTTGAGGCACTAGGTATGAATTGGCCATAGAGATCTCCTCCCCAGCATGGCAGTGCCCATGATACTGGGCTAGGCAGGCTCTTCGTCTCTTATGCTCTTAAAACAGTAAGTTTTGTGAACTGATTAACTACGGTTAACGCAGTGAGAAGAAACCCAGAATATGTTTAAGTAATGGAAGTCTGATGATCTAGAGCTCCTTTGCTGTTAGGTACCCAGAAACTGGCTGAGTAAGGTGTGTTTGTTAGTGGTGGCTTTTATATGTGGAGTGAATTAGGCTAATTAAGAACATAAACTGAAAAAGTCAAATACAGACGCTCATTTACTTGGTCCTTAACACCAGTGCATTATGAATGTTTGTTCAGTGTTTTAATAATGCTGGCTTTGATTTGAAAGTAGAGGCCAGCATGTGTTTCAAGTCCTATAACATAGCGGTTTCCTTTTTTCACTCTAAACCTCTTATTTTAGGATTCTTTCTAAGTTATATTTTGCTAGACATTGCCAAAACCAATTATAATTATTTTCCTACAGCTTCTACTGATACGAAAAAATCACCCTAAGATTGCTCACAAAGCAACTCAACTGTTGCTGTTGAAGCAATTGAAGCAATACTCAACTGGGTTGAAATCAACTAGGCTGGCCTGGCCCATTACAGGAGCTGGAGGGTTTGTGTTGTCTTTAATGTGGGAAGGGGTTGGAAGTCTCAGGTCTATTTCTCTGTTGAATCTGGTTTACCTTTGGCACTATGCAGGTGTCCAGAAAAATACTACTTCAGGGGAAGAAATAGACTTCAGTCATAGAATCATAGAATCATAGAATCATTGAGGTTGGAAAAGACCTCTTAAGATCATTGAGTCCAACCGTCAACCCAACACCATCACGCCCACTAAACCATGTCCCTAAGTGCCTCATCTACTCATCTTTTAAATACTTCCAGGGATGGGGACTCAACCACTTCCCTGGGCAGCCTGTTCCAATGTTTCACCACTCTTTCAGTAAAGACATTTTTCCTTACATCCAATCTAAACCTCCCCTGGTGCAACTTGAGGCCATTTCCTCTTGTCCTATCGCTTGTTACTTGGGAGAAGAGACCGACACCCACCTCGCTACAACCTCCTTGCAGGTGGTTGTAGAGAGCGATGAGGTCTCCCCTCAGCCTCCTTTTCTCCAGGCTAAACAACCCCAGTTCCCTCAGCCGCTCCTCATCAGACTTGTTCTCCAGACCCCTCACCAGCCTCGTTGCCCTTCTCTGGACACGCTCCAGCACCTCAACGTCCTTCTTGTAGTGAGGGGCCCAAAACTGAACACAGTATTCGAGGTGCGGCCTCACCAGTGCCGAGTACAGGGGCACGATCACTTCCCTACTCCTGCTGGCCACGCTATTTCTGATACAGTCATGTTTCTTAATGTTCTTTAAAACCTAATCCCTGCCCAGCTACGGAGAGAGGAAAGACACAAAGTGTGTGACCATTCTGTAGCAGTGAACGTTAGTGCCTTGGGAGGTGTTATTTGTTAGGAATGTTTTGGCTTCTTTTAATATGGTGGGGTTTCCTGCTTTCTTTGACACAAAATACCTTGTAGAGAATAGATGTTTAGAACTTGTCATCCTGCAAGATGCTGAGAATATAGCCTATTCAACAAAACCATTTAACATATGCTTTTCTTGCTGGTTTATTTTTATTCTATTGAAGTTAGCGGGATGGACGTTTACTGTTAAGAGTATATGAATGGGTAGAATGACTAAAAGCTGATAACAACTGAATCTTAATGTTGGGACTTCACTGTAAATGCCATTCATCTCTTGGTAATAAATCTGAAAATCTTTAGAACGAGATAATACTATGTATTTGACAGCCCAAGTGGTTTATGCAAGAATTGGTAAGTGACAAATTGCTTAAGTCCCTGTGGCTCATGGGATGGGGTCTTAATTTACCACATTTTAATTTAATGGATAATTAAAACTAATGAAATCTTATGCAAAGCAGCCTGCCCTCTTTAGCTATTTGGCTAATTAGTAACGAATTTAGCTGGAGAGAAGGGAACATTGTAGGTTTATTATCTAAAATGTCCAGAAAAAAAAACCATATAGACATCACAACTCTTTGCTTGCATGATATGAAACTGGAAAACTCTGACCTTTGCTTTGTTCTAACAAACTTCGTGTTTAGACAAAACACTTGAGATTTAAGTGTCAAATTCTGCTTCTAAATGCATAAATGGCTCTCATTAAACTTACAGGTAGCCACATATTAGCACAGTGAGGATTACAGAATTTGGCTGAAATTTAAAAATATCGTGGGTTAAAAGGACTGTGAGTTGCCTTAACATAAACAACATTGTATTCTTTCTAAGGAACAGAATTAGCATCCAGTGTTGCAGTCCATGCTGTAGCTTGTTTCTTTTATTTAAGGTTTTGCTTTGATGCCTATTACAGGGATTTGGCCTGTTTAATTAAAAAATGTTTTTGTCTTGCATACATATAAAAGCAAACTTCTAGCAAGCTTTTTTCACTTTTTTTTTTTTAATTATTGAACTATTTTGCATTTTATAAATCAAGTACTTTTCACAGATGGTAATGGTTTTCTCTTATAGCATTCAGGTAGGGTTTTTCCGAAGAAAAACAAGACTGTGGCGTGTTTAAGGAATCCATAAGAAGGAAAGCTAATCTGATTTACTTTATTTATAGTCTAAAATCCCTTCTATTTCCTGTGCTCTTTCCTATGCTGACTTTTAACTGGCCAAAGGGCCTTCATGGTAGGACTAAAGGAGCACACCTTGGTAGGAGCTAGACATTCTGCCATCTCTAGGGAGTTATAATGAAGCACCTGCTTGTCTACACTTAGCGTCGAAAGCTTCTTTCTGTCTCAAGGTAGATTCCTTAGGAAATGCTAATACTCCAGAGTACAGCCCTGAGTGCCATTCCTCTATGATAGTGTGATGCTGTGTTGTAGGATGAAAGAGACAAAAGAGCAGCGTTTAAGTATCAAAGAATTTTTTTACCTAATCAAATCATATCTGAACTGTAAATCAACCTGATACTGCAAGTAAGTAGACATTGCATCTATTTAAAAAAACAAACAAAAAAACCCAACCAACACACCAAGTAGTTCAGTGATAAGACATCATCTGCTTCTTTTTTGCCTTGCAGCAAGAGTGGTACCTGTGTCTGTCTGGACAGACGCTCATTTAACCTGTTTACCAAACTTCAGTGGATCTATAGACTGAGCAATTTCAGTGTTTGGCTGTCCTTATTTATGCTAAGTTGCATAATCTGAATCTTTTTTAGGCTGAATTAGGTTGTTCAGTTTTTCTATACAGGTCATATTTTCTTAGACCTCTCATCATTCTTGATTTTCTCTTTTGGACCCTTTTCAGTAGCATGTGTCTTACCTGATATGTGGTGCCCAATGCGGCCACTGTATTTCAGTTGGGCGCTTGTTACCAATGCTGAGAAAAGCAGAGAGGTGACACGTAGAGCTGAAGTTTGCAGCTCCATTGTATTATGTCTTCCAAGAAAGCCATATTCAGTAAAACATAACTTCCTAAAACCTTAATTCTTCTTTTCCAGGTTATATGGGGTGTGCCACCTTTAATGATATTACGGTGTGCCATAAAGCCCATATTTATATAATTTCTGAGTTGCAGCAAACACAAGCTGCTTCTCTGCCAGTCCTACAGCTGAACTTTTCGATTTCTCTGGACAAACACTGTATCTGTTTAAATTGACAGCTTCTTGACCCCTCTTTTCATGATTCCTGTGCGTTTGTGAGTGGGAACTGACCTAGGGTAATACTTAGCCCATCACTGAACTCACAGACGCCCTCCCCTTTCAGCCTAGCTACTGATAAGTCTTCCATCCCGCAGAGCCACTTGTGTCATACTTGGGACTTAAGCTACATGATGAATTGCTCACCTTAGGCTTTTAGATAAATCAAGACATGTTGTGTGTGACCAAAGGAAAAACTATAGCACAGCAGAGGAACATGATCCCTTAGATTACCTTATCTCAGTCACAGCTCTGCCAGACTGCTGCTCCTGTGATCCCTTCCCTGTTCGCTGTAGCTATGGCAAGTGCATCTAGAATGCATGCAGGTAAGTTCTGTTGGCTGTTGCCAGCATAAAGGGACAGACTCGTAAGACCTGTATGTTTACTTTTTTCACTTTCTGGGTATTCGAAAGGTGAGTTCTGCTGAAATGGTCTTACGGCGACACATGCGGTTGTACCCAGTGATCTTCGCCATGGGCAGAGGTTGCTGATGAGTTCTTTCCTCTCGTTCTGCTGAAATGGTCTTACGGCACCACATGCGGTTGTACCCAGTGATCTTCGCCGGCAGAGGTTGCTGATGAGTTCTTTCCTCTCATTAAAAAAAAAAAACCAACAAAAAAACAAACCAAAAACAAAAAATGAGTTCTTTCCTCTCATTAAAAAAAAAAAACCAACAAAAAAACAAACCACCAAAACAAAAACACACCCCAATGCAGATAGCTTGCCAATTTGTGAAATGATTGATGGACTAGGTTAATATTTTTAATGTTTCTGCTACCTACCAGAGTCTCGTAATGCTGTACAAAATGGCATTTACCGAATGTTGACCAAAGGATAATTTGTCTGCTGCATTTCAAACTCTTGCCGTAGACTAACATTTCAGAATATGTTGTGTCAATACTTTATTTTCCTATCGAGATTTCGATTCTTTAAAATACTGAGAAGGTAAAGTGGGGAGTTGGGACACATTCAAATTATTATATAGTTTAAAGCGAAATGGCATAGTGAAAACATAACCATTATGCACTTCAGCAGCATATTAACAGATCATCATTTGATGCCCAAATATATGAAAGCATGAATAAGGCTGGAGGTCTTGGGGAGTGTAGCTCTGATAATATAACATGTGCTTCAATTTCAAGGCTTGGTGGTTTTCACACAGAAAGACTATGCCTGTGGTGGTCTAGGAGTGAACATATTGTGTGGCTTCCAAGTGACTTAGCACTGTTCCACCAGCAGCGAAGTAGAACCAGAATTGCTATAATCGTCCAGCAGAGGATCAGCTTTCATGGCACAATCTGTTTCTTTTCTCAATTACTGAGCGGCATATAATAGGACTTAACAGGGAGAAAAGAGGAGGAAAAATAGCGGAACTGAAAAATTCTTGGCATTTTTGCAAAACTGCATTTTTCTCACTTTTTCAGTTTAAAAAGCAGGAAAAAACCTGTGTCTTAATTTCAAGTAAACTGATAACTGTTTAAATGTCACTGACAGTTGATCAGACAAATTTTGCCATATTATCAATGATATTAATTTTTATTTTCTCAAATTATAAGGTTGGTGGATAAGGTGCGAAGTCTAGCTGGCAGAGCAAGCTGTATGATGTGACTTGAAAAAGTTGTCTATGGAAAATGTCCTCAGGTCATGGAGCTGTGAAAGGAAATATAAGTGTGTAGGTAATACAGGTTAGGAAACAGTTTTAATATGCTCCTATTCTAGCTGGGGATGGGGGGGGGATCTGTTTTTGCTGCTGAATGACTGGGTTAGGCCTGCTGTGCTGTTCCCAGGCAAGTTCATAGTGTATGAAAGTCAGGGCTGTGAATGTACTGGTAGCCGTTGTCATCCAAGCCCAGTGAATTGGAAAGGTCGTGTGATGAGAGAAATGAGGTCAAGCCGAGAATTGGCAGTGCTAAGGGCTCAAGCAAGAGCAGTGCAATGGCTGGACCTGCCTGTTAAAGTAATTGATATACAGTGAGAGTAAAGCTTTCTAGTTGGACTTAACAATTCTAAGACAGTGGTCTTAGTAGAAAAACAATTGATGGGATTGCTGATGTCATTCTCTTTCTTTAAAAAAAAAAAAAAACACCAAACCCCACACTTTTTTTTTGAGCGGTTTTAACCAAATATAATCAGGTAACACACCGAAGATCTCTAGGTACTGTTTTTCTTTTCTGTGTTCTAGAAAACCAGGTTTTAAAACCTTTTAAGTCTTGCATGCCTAAGCAAATTTGTTTGTAATTGACCTGATGTTGAATTGGGGAGAAGAAACGCTTCTGGGCACGGCGTGTCAGAGAATAGCTAACAATATTAAATAACTAAAGAACATGCCATTTTGCTCTTTCAAGATACTATAATACAAAGCAAGATTGAATTTGTTCGAGGTAATTTTCTATTAATGAAGTGACTGCTAAAATTCGATTCTCTGTTGTGCCACTTCTGAGAGTTGCAAATGCTTTTGGATCCTGTTGTAGGTGAGCACTGATTAAACACTGATGCTAAGATAGCTTTTTCAGTATAATTACTAGGGATATTATCAATATACTAGCACATTGTAAATCCCTTTCAAATGCAATTATTCTAGAATAAAGATGCAGGAAGCAATACCAGTAATAATACCACAAAATAACATTCTCTTTCATTAACTGAGCCCTTAATGGCGGGGGGGGAGGTAGTGTCAATTTAGGATCAATGTAAATGAGCCTTTGTAGAGCTCTGTGAAACCTGGTCTTTTTGAGCACTGCCACCTAATCAGCTTTTTTCTTTCCCATCTTCTGTTTTCTACTTCAGCTGCATGTGCCCTTCTGAGTTTCTCCCTTTGAGTTGCTTGAGAAGTTATTCTTTTGGTTAGCCCCTCTTTCTTGTCCCTTCATCTATCGAGTTAAATTTTTGTCACAACGGGCTTGGAAGTGTGTTTAAATACTGAAGCTGAATTACGTTTATACCTTTTGGTAAAAACTTGGAGTTAAGGGATCATTGGATTCTCTGAAACTCATTGTTATATGTATGTTTGTGCTGATGTCTAATTTTTTTTCGCAACTATCTTTCAAAACAGTTACTTGTGACTTCTGCCTTTTGTAGAACTCTAGTTTTCACACTTTTATATTAAATTGGTGACTGTTTCAATTGGATCTTCTTTACAAGGTCTGGTTTTCAAACATCCTCAAAAAAACAAACTTGCCTCCCATCTTGCTACTGTTTTTAAAATGCATGCATGAAGTCTTTAAAAAAAAGTAATAATACGCATGCAAAATTCCACATGTATCTTAGACGAATTTCTCAGTGAGGGCCTGACATTGGTTTTGCAATCAATGTTTTTTAAAAATAGAAACTTTGGCCAAGCTACTCTTTTCCTTTCATAGTGCTGAAAGTGTCAACTTGAACTACAGCCCTAATTTGGTCTGAAATGGGGTAATGTCATATATTTAAAAGTCTGTATGTGAAAAATGGTTTATTAATATGTCTGTTTTATTTCAGGAAGATGTGGAAACAGGAGTCCACCTTGATCCTGCTATCAAGGAAGTTCAATACAATCCCACTTACGATACCATGTTTGCACCTGAGGTAAGAAACAATATTGATCTTTAGAGCGAAATGCCTTTGGGTTAAAGGGCAGAGGTTCTATAAATCTCATGTGAAATTCATGTAAGACGTATCTTCTTTGGATGCTTGCTGTATTTTGGAATTAGCTTGAGTAAATTGAAAAAAGATTCTACACATAAGTGTGTTGGTATTTTTAATGCTTGAATTTTAATATTCTGCATAAAGCTGTTCTAAGAAGAATCTTAAAGTGTTTATTAGAATTGTAGCTATGGAAATTAAAAATCAAGCTAGGAAAATAGCATTATAAAGATGTTGAGTAAAACATGAACTGCATTAAAGTAGTCTCTTACTATTTTCACATTTTTGCTATTTACTCATCATGCTACTTAGAGCAAAATGAATGGTTGTAAATCTTGTAGATATATGGCTTCTAAGAGGAGGATTTAAAATTAAAATCCAAGTACTTTCAGTATAACTATTCACATCACTGTTAAGTATTTTAGTAACTTAAGCTATGCTAAATGTGTAGAGTGAAAAGCCATTTTAGGCTGAATTTGGACTGCCTGGTGCCATGTGAACCGCTTTCTATTTTATTATAACTGACAGGCTATCTGAAAGATAAAAATAACTGTTCAAGCATTTAACTTTTTTCAGTATTTAACTACTTTGTACAGTTTGTCTTCTGTTAGGGCAGGGGTTAGCATTCTAGGTAGACAAAGGCTGCTTCAATTTGAAATTTCTATATTAGTTATGCTTTATATTTAGAAAACCTTTTGTGGAACCACATAAATTGGCCTTTTCATAGCAAGCTTGCATTTTGCAACATACCAAAGCCATGAAGTGTGTGAGCAAAAATACTGATTTAAACTTACTACAGTGTTACCTTGTGTGAGCGTTTTAGTTAGGGAAGCCTAATATGGGGCAGTCTCAGGTATCTGCAAATACGGCTGACAAGCATAGGGGTTACAATTAAATTTAGTTTGATATTAGTCTTAGTGTATTGCATTTGTTTGTATTCACTGTTCTTTTCCCTAACCGTGGTATGGTCAGGAAGACTGGCATTTGTCATCTCGCAAGAAGAAAAGCACGGCAGGGTTTCATAAGTGTATTTCCTGGAATAATACAGCAAGTCCCCAATTGCTTTTTAAATGCACGAAAGTATTGTTGGCAGTGTAATTTCCATATTAAGTACACAAGTTTAGTAGGACCTGATATCTCTTTCTTGGTATCTCCCCCTTACAAGGCACAGTACGCTGTGGTTTTGTCTTCTGAATGCTTGTACTGATCACATACTGAATGGCAGTGTTTTGTGTCAAGTCCTCTGTACCAGTAATACAGGCTAGAAAGTTCAATCATGAAACGAGCTGTTCAAAGCAACTGTGTAAGCGATTACCATGTAAAATAACAGACTAAGAAGTTTATTCAGTAGTCATAAAGAAATACAAAGTTGAAGTGATTTTGCGTTACAGTTTTTGAAAGACAGGTCTTTTTTTTTTTTTCTTGTGTTTTTTCCTGAAAAAGTACACACACATAAATAAGAAATTAGTAATTCTGATATACTTTCTTTTAACATTGTTGATGTAGTTTGGACCAGAAAACCCATTTAGGACTCAACAAATGGCTGCACCTAGAAATATGCTTTCTGGATATGCAGAACCAGCTCACATCAATGATTTCATGTTTGAACAACAAAGAAGAACATTTGCAACCTATGGTAAGTCCTTAACAGTGGAATTCACCTCCACCTTTATTATGCCCAGGTTAGACAAAGTAAGTTGTTCTCTATAGAACAGCTAATAGGACTGCAAGTTATGTAAATTGCTTTTTAACAGACTTACTAAAATGGGGAAAGGTCTTTGAATGAGAACCCATACGGCTGGAGATCATAGTATTTATTTGGGAAATCTCATTTTGTAATTCCCTTTGAAACTGTAATCAAGTATATGACCTCCTACCAAACCCCTCTTAATTAATCCTTCCATTAGTTGCATCAGTGTAGAAAACACAAATCAAAATTTCACACTTTTAATATGACAAATAACTGTAGATCTGTTATGCAAATAGATTCTTTCATGTGATTCTAACTAAAGGTAGCTCTTTCAAAACCGGAAGGAAGCCTTACTGAGTTGTCAGGTTCTTCACAGTGGTTGCCTCTAGATACAAGCTGAATGAACAGGAATCGAAGAAAGTGGGTATACGTTACTAAAATATTCTTAGCAAAGACAGACCCAAAGAACTCTATACTGGTGGTCATTATAGTTGCTGCTTTCTTATCTTTAAGAACACTTTCACTTGTAAATAGTTGCATTTGAAAAATGAAACGTTAGAGTTTTGGAGAGGCTCAAGTTTCAAATAGACTTTTTATGGATTGTAAGAAAAATGGATTTTTTTAATAGGGAAAACATGGAAAGACTATGGATTCTAAGCATTCTTTTGGACAAGTTTGAAAGAACAAAACTGCTGTATATTTACATATAACAATAGTTAATTTTTCTTCTGTGTTTCATTGTAAGCTTTCATTTGTGTTTTAAACTTGACTGCAAATGCTTGTCTTGCAAATATGAATCTTTGTTTTCAGAGGAAGTATTACTTTATATTCTTCAAATTCAGTCTATTAGGCAAGTTCTGATACTTCCCATGTAAACTTAGTGTCACAGCACTCAACTTCTTGCACAACAGACTTGTGTCTTTCTTACTTGTATTTACATTCAAAATACTACTCCCTGCAAACTGTCATGCCTCAAAAACACCTCCATACTGTCTTGGTTTCGAGTCCCCTTAAACTCATTAGGGCTTTATGCATGCATGAATTCACTTACTACATTCTGTGATGGACGAGATTGGGACTTTATTGCTAACATCTATGGGAGCCGTGTATTACAGTGAAACCTGCAAGAAAAAATTACCTAAAATCAGAGACTATCACATCCTCAGTTTCTCTTCATATGTGGGTTTTATTAGAGGTTTTCTTGTAAATATTAAACAATGAAATATATTTAAGGCAGTGTTTTTTCTTTTACACAGTTTTAGCTACTAGGTACTTTTCACTGAGATTTTAGGATGTGGAATATAAGCAAAATGCCAATATTAAGAAATGCATGTCTAGTTCCATAGCACAACTTTAACTTACTTGACTGCAGTTTTCATGTTAGAACTTGACAGACAATGCACGTAGGAGCCTATTCAGGATCTGAATAGATTAGATTTTGTTCTGTGAAATTAAATGTTGCATTGTGTGGGTTGTGCATTTGTGTGTGTGTGTAAAATAGATATAAAAAAAAAGGGTCTGTAGGCATATAGTGTTTGGTTTTGGGGTTTTTTTGTTTGTGAGGTTTAGTTTGGGGGAAGATAGAACTAGTAAGTCTACTCAAAGCTCCTGCTATTGGTTTATATCATCAGTGTTCAGCAACTGCCTTGAAAGCTGTATTACAAGAGAGTATAAAAATATATTATTAAGACTGATAACATTGGCAACTGTGCAATTATTGTATTCAGCTTTCTATAAATGTTCAATAGATAATGATCTGGGTATGGTGAAAATGGAGCTATGAAAAGGCTGAGATAAGCAATTTAAACTGCAAGAACGAGCACTGAGAAGCTGAAGTTCAAGCTAGAAGATGCAGTAAATGAGCACGATATCCTGGCTCACTAGAAGGTCTGTTAAAAACAGCACTCCTTTAAGTTGTCAAAAAGTTGTCTATTAAAAAAATTCAATATTCTCTTTTCCATTTGGAAGGAGGTAATAAATATCTTCTCGGAAAAGACCAAGTATAAAAACGCAAGTATAATTGCTAGGCATAAGTCGTACATGTTTTTAATGACTAAGTCATAACATATGGGAAGAACAGAGAGTAAACCTCTTAATTAAAAGCTGCAGATCTTGAGACCTCTGGCCTCTGTTAGGCTGTTTAGCACCGTTGTGCTAAGGCAGGAGGTCTCAAACAAATCTGCAGTGGCTAGCATGTATATAAGCAGTGACTATAAATGAAGGACGAGTGTGGTACAAGACAGTGAGGGTGGTAAATGAGATTGTGTATCCAAAACAGCTCAACTGCTGCAGAGTCTTTTAAAAAAAAAAAAAAAAAAGAAAAGCGCTTTCTATATCATCTTGAAAGTTAATACATACTCAGTAACAAACCTACATATTAATCACACAAAACCCAAAAAAAAGCTTTCTATATCATCTTGAAAGTTAATACATACTCAGTAACAAACCTACATATTAATCACAAACAAAACCCAAGTATTTTTTGGCAAACAGTCTTTCTCATCTACTTCTCTTGCAGTAAATATTTACTGTTGAAAGTACTTTTTCCTTGGGATGCTTGGATAGCTCAGAACATCCATGCCGTCATTGACTGAGGGTCCTCCCAGCCCTTTATCCTATTAGACAGGTGGGCAGCAATGGGTACCTAGTGAGGAGTAGAAGAAAGAAGCAAGCAAATAGTGATACGTCTGAATACATTTTTTCAATGTGCAGCCTCTCAACCAAGGGCAATGTCTATATTTATTGATTTTCAGTCAATTTGTTGGTTTTGTTTGGTTTTTGGTTTTGACAAACTTGTCCAGCTGCTTCTTGAACCCATGTAATTTTTTTCCTGTACATAGTAACCTATTGCAGGCAGTTCTGCAGCTTACCAGCACCTTGTGTGAGGAAGTACCTCTGTTTTGAACTTGTGGAACTTAACAGCCTTCTAGTTGGACTTGATATCCCCTAGTCTCTTGTGTTGGAAGACCCAATAAGCAGTCATTTCTTACTCACCATTTCTGTGTCAGTCCTTATTTTATAGATCTTGGCCGTAACTTCATTTCAGTCTGCTTTTTTTTCCACCTGAAAAGATCTGGTCAATCTTGTTCCTTTGTTGCAGCCTTTCCATGCCTATGGCTGCGCTTGTCTTTCTTCTATGTCTCTGCTAGTTCCACTGCATCGTTCCCGAGATGAACAGCAAAGCTGTGCATAGCATCTAGCATGTAATCTCACCATGAATTTGTTCTGTGGCTTAATAAAGTGAGAGGCTTTTTCCCTTCACTTTCTAAGGATTCTTGGCATTGCATTTTTCTCTACGACTTTGAGTGACTTTGTAAAAGCTGCTTGCTCCCTTTTTCCAGATCATTTATCAGTATGTTGAGCAGCATGGGCCTGAGCGTGGATCCACCAGCAACTTTCCTGTGCTGTGGAAACCAACCATTTATTATTGCCAGTGTTTTAATAACTTTAATCAGTTGACCATGTGCAGTTTTTAAAGTGTCTTTGAGGCACCCTGTAATAAGTCTAACTCAGTTTCTTAAAGGTATCCAACATCAACCAAGCTTTGCTCATTCACGTGATTGTCACCTCAGAAATATTCTGGAGGTTTTGTCATTGTAATTTACCTGTACAGTAAGCTGTGTTGTCTGCTATGCTGCAATATATAATGCTCATCCAAGTGCCTACTCACTGTTTTCTTTATTATAGTTTCTACTGCTTGAAACTTCTAACCATACAAATGTCTGGCTGGTTGACCTGTAGTTCCCCAGACCTCCTCTGAAGCATCTTTTGAAAGTTGGCATTGTATTTGATACATTCCATTTCTGTCACATTGAGGCAATATTAGGTGAGAGTTTTTGCCCTGTGGTTCGGCTTTAGATTTCTTGGATGACTACCATCCGGTCCCGGTGTTTTGTTACCACTTATTTGACTCTTTAGTCTCCTGACACTTCACTTTGAGGTAGATATTTTGTCACGTTACCTATAAAGAAAGGTTCTGGCACAGGAGCCTACCCAAGCTCCTCCATAATGAGCATATGTTTAAAAGAACCTCACTGATGCTCTCTTTTCATTCCTTGATCATCTGTTGGCCTACTTACTGTCTGGTATGCTTTCTGCCCCTGCAGTTTTTGACAAAGGACAAGTGTTAGTTCTTATACCTTACGTGATTTGCTCCTCGCTTTTGGGGCAGGGCTGCCTTACTGTAGTGTTTACTTTGTCTGCTAGAGTTTGGTTCTTTGTGTTTTTCACATTTGGATGCAACTTAAGCTCTTTGAAGAACAGTTCCTTATTTCTTACAGTTTCTCTTTACATACTGTTCAGCTGTGCTCACTTCCTTTGGTCTCTTTAAAGTCATCTTTTAATAGCTGGCAGGCATTAGTTCTTTTTCTCCTACATGGTGCCTTTGAAGTGTCCCTGCATTTGGAAAAGGCTTTACCCTTTGGTGCTCACTTTCTGTTCCTTTTTAAAATCTTCTTTACTTAATATAGCCCTCCTGTTTTGAGATTGAGATCATTGTAGTAAATGTTTTTATGGCTTTCTTTGCTTCCTCAACAATGTTGATTTATACTGCATTATGGTCATTGTTAAAATGTGTATCCTTAGAAAAAATGTTTTAAAATCGTTTCCTGCACTGCTCAATTGGCTTTTTTTCGTGTGAGTTTCTAACATGACTGCTTCATGGTACAAGTACATTGTGTAAAAATGCTGTTTCCATCACATCTTGGTGTGAGATTTGCACAGTCTACTACAAGGAGGTGATGAAAATATGTCATTATTGCTTTCCCTAGCATCTGTTTAATCTCTGTTACCATTTCGTGGTTATTGCATCTTCTGGCTGAACAGTCAGTAAGGGAGTCCTGGCAACTGTACTCACCACTACTTAAACCTGGAATTTCAATCCAAAGGATCCTTTAAAGCTTGTTAACGCTATTAATTTGTTAATCTGATTTGTCTTTAAGCTTTCTGTAGCATATAGCATGTTTCTCCCCACTGGTATGACCATCTTATTTCTGTATTCTTTCTACCTGCTAAAGAGTGTATTCTATCCAGTTATGTCAGTATTGTCCTACCAATTACATTAGTTCATGAATTTTAAACAAGATATTCCGATTTCACTATGTATTATTTTTAGCCTGTGCCAGTTTGTATGCATGCTTGGGTTTTCCATTTCCCTGCCCTCAGTTTAAATAGGATTCTGTGCTTATTGCTGTCCCTGTTATCTGAGGTTTCAGATTTCTGTGCTTTTGCTTAAGGATATGTCTTTTTTTAAGGTTGTGTGTCATTCCAAATCTGCTGCTGTCTTTATTCTTTAGGATACAAAACATTGTAGTTCAGGCATATAATACACAAAAGGAAAAGCCAAATCTTAGACTGCTCTAGTCATTCTCCCTTTTTTTTTTTTTCTTTTCCTTCCCTCTAGACACTGGATTCTTAAGCTGTCATTTCATCCCTGACCCCCAAGAGGTTGTGAACCCTTGTTACTGTGAATGCAAACCTGCTTCTCTTGTCTTTCAGACTCCCCAGGAGGAGTCAGGGGATATTCAGGTCCTGTATCCACAGACAACAGCTTGAAACCAGTGATCTAGTCAGATCTCTTGAGTCAGAATTGCTTCAAGGTCATTTCTATTTTTATACTATTTTGCATGGTTTTAATATCTACATAAATATTGTAGTTGCAGTTTTTTCACGATTGTAATAGTTGAGATTTTATTGATACCACCCTGAACCTCTGTGCTGCAAATTTAAACTATTTCTCCTATTCCCTTCAGCAGCCCTAGCAAGCCATGGATCATTGTTGTCTCTAATATCTAGCATATTGAAACTACCTTTGGGTCCATCAGTTTTTCGCCTTCTGTCCTTCATCTCTCTTTAGACTGACAAGCATGTTTCTTCAATCTTTTCTAGGCCTTGCCCCCATCCCCAACATTTTATCATTCTTTTTAATCTCAATTTTTATCTAAATTTTTCTTTAAAATACACTGCTTAAAACCAGACACGCCAATCTAGATTAGGCCTTGCCAGTGCTGTTCCATGTTTTATATAGTTTTTCCTTTGCAATAAATCTCAGATTTCTTTTTTCTTTTTTTTTCCCTCATTGGTGTCAGATAGACTTGTTAAGTGTATCAACACCACTACCCTTGCAGCCTGTGGTTTTTTTCCCCTGTACCTAATCAGTTGTTTTCTTTTTTTTTTGTATTTGTCATTCAGCATGTCTTTGCTGAAGTTAAATATTTCACACTTGTCTTTGGTGTCAGCTGCAGGTTTTACAGGTACGTGATCCTTCGCTGATGGCATAATCCATAAAAATATTGAATAAAATAGTCCAGGCAGGCCTGTATCTTGTATAAGATACTCTCCCAGTTTGATGGAAAGCCATTAATAATTACTCTGTGAGAGTTTGACCTTTTTTTAATTGGTAACCAGTTTTGCATCTGCAGTCGTAGGTAATGTACCCTATTTTGAATCCATTGATGTAAGGCAATCTTCTTATATAATTTCAGCTATTAAAGAGAAGGCTTTCTCTCTAGAAAAACAAATTTCTCTTCAGAAGCCATTATGATGTAAATGGCCAAAAGCTTAACTAGCATTATTTTTCCAATGTTGTAGTCCTTGGAGCATGGTTAAAAAGACTAGGAAATCCTAAAATACAAGCACTTGTTTATTCTCCTATATCTGTACCCTCAGCAGAAGCAGTCTCTGTTCTTGAAAATTCCCTTTTGAGCATTGTTTATTTAAAAAAAAAAAGGCAATATACTCTCCTTAATTATGTGGGCATATATAAATTTTCAGTGTGAAGCAGAATTACGGATTATTTTTTACATGCTGCACACAAACTGTTCATGAATATGGTAGAAAAATAATTTCATAGCTATTTCAGCATCAGTACTCATCCTAGAAGTGGACTGCTTCATTCATGCAGCACTTAGTATTTTAAAATCTCTCCTTCACAAGATATTCATGTCCTTTTAAATAAGAAACAGTCTTCTGTCCATGAATCTCAAAGCTCTTCATGAGTATTCAGCAACTTGGCTATAACAGGATTACTTCATCAGTAAGACTGATATTTTAAGAGCTTAAAATGAGTCTGACTTGGAAATAACACTTCTGATTTTTTTCATCTATTCATGTTACGTGCAACACCTACAGTCACTATTACCTCTTACAATTGTAGGCACTTTATTCTGTGATTACTTTGATTCTGCAGAGAGGCCAGTGCAGTCAGAATGGGTTAGTCCAGCTGTATTTTTCCGCATACCTGAGCTACCTTGGGTCTCTGTATGCTGCATTGCACAGTTTGGTGTAAACATACTTTAATTAGCTGTCTTTCTGGAATGCACATCAAAGTCTGATTATTTAAGCAGCCATTTTCAGGTGCACTTGAAGTTACGGATGTAGGTATAATTGTACCTTTCTTTGCTAAAACGTGGCATGAAATATCTACCTCCTAAATAAAATTGAAGGAGATGTAGAAGTCAGGGCACATTATATGGCATACCAGCTGAGTAGGATAAAAGCAAGCTGTCTTTTGCAGCTGCATTTAGGAGTCTCAGCCAGAAAGAAAAGATTCTTATTCACATATCCACTAGAAAGTAGAAATTGTTCAGAGCTTTTCTATGGGAATGATGCTGGACCAAATTCAACCCAGATATAAGAAGTCTCCGCTTCCACGGGAAGCTGTGCTTGGCCCAGGGGCCCTATTCATTAGAATACTGTCCCTCTTATGCAAGTGCCGAGCAAATAGAGTCCCAGAGACTGCGTCAATACAGTTGGAGGACAAGGAAACCACTGTATTGATTTTGACATAAATCCAAAGTAATATCTCTCTGCCTTTAACAGAAACCTTATAGCATGGAAAAGAACTCATTGAAATAGTGGGGCTTAATAAAAGCAGGCAGTTAAATTAGCAAAAGTCTAATTGCAGTGTCTGCTCAGTTTGGTTATCCATGGAAGTAAATCCTAATAATAGTCTAGAATAATTTTTTTGTTGTTTGGTTTAGGTATAGTGGGAATTTATATTTCGTAAGAGGGCATTGGTATATACTTCTCTCCCTATATCATACTGATGGAGCGTCTGGGCATAGGTTGTTCCACAACTGGGTCTTACCAGGTTTGAAGCTTGAGAGTTGGTCTGCAGGTGGATTGCTCCATTTGTATGTGAACACTTGCTGTGTTCTTGGAACGGCTCTTCTACTAATTTCAATAACTTCTTTTTTTTTCCCCCAGCATCTAAAAAGAATTGAACTGGACCATCTTCTAGGACAGTAGTCTTTCTGAGAAATGGCTGGGGAGATGACCTCCTTTGGCTATTGGGATGATGTTGATAGGTTCTTAACTTATATGCACCCAAGTGCTTTTATGGGCCGTTGGTCTCTGGGGTGGACTGGGTAATCTCCCACTGTTCTTGATTGTCTCTGTGAATTAACAAAAATATAAGAATTAGATTGTATGGTGTAGGATTTCTTTGATTTTGTGTTTTACTGGTGGTTTAATATCTTCATCGCTTCTTTCTTTTTTTTTTTTCCTTTTTTTTTTTCCTTCCTGATATGGAGAAATTCTCATTGGGTCCTCAAGGGACATTTTGTCACTTGAATAATTTTTGATAAAAATTGGTGATATGTCCACCAGGGTGCAGTCTTTCCCAAAAAAAAAAGCCATGGTGGTCAGTAACTGTTCAGTGCACCTGTTCTTGGAAACTAGATGAATTTATTCATCTATCTTATTCTCGTAAGATCATGCTATCAGCTTCAGGAGAAATGGAGAAAAACTGTAAGATATGCGTATTAAAATGAGAACCTCAGTATCAAAAATTGTTATTATCCTGAATATCTATGAAATGCTGGTACACTTTCTAAATTATTTGTAAGAGTAAATGCAGCAGGTTTTGGGTTGTTTTTTTTTTAATGAGACTCAATAGCCGTAATCAGGAAATGAAGGTGTGAATACTTAATTCTTTTAAAAATTAAAGGCCATTGCTGCTGCTTCTGATACCATCCACATTAGTTAAAGCAACTGCTTTCAAGTTGAATGAACAAGCCTTCCCAGCTCTGGCAGGAGGAGGATAAAATAATTTCTGCAGGGGGAGACAGAATATGCACAAAGCCCTAGAAAACTTCATTTGCTTTCATTTTTTTTCCCCATTTCTGTCCTCTTCCTTCCAGCTGCCGCCATCCCCAGGACTGCCAGAGATGAGTAGCACTCTCTTTGACCCAGTGGAGGTAGTGGGCAGTGCAGGGGGCTGCGGGGCCAGAGGCTGCTGCTGAAGCCAGAAGGCTCTCTGTGTGCAGCAGCAACAGACTGGTTTCAGTGTGACTTACTGGCTTTGCAAACCAAGGAACCGTGCCCTGAACTAAAGCAGCATCTGTTTAAAATCACGTGTCACTAACATAAGATTTTGAGCTAGTCTTTCCCTTATGCCATGTTACAACAAGAAGAGGTTGCTATGGCATTTCAAAATCTAATGTTTGCATTACAGCAAACTGGTCTGAATTCAGTGTTGACCTCACTTGGAGTAGGGTGTTGGGCCAGGGGCCTCCTGAGGTCCCTTCCCACCAGAAAGGTTCTGTGACTTTGCTTCCTGTGACTACCCTCCCTTTGTGTCTTATGTTAACCGTTGCCTATTATATTTATTTGCTTCTCTATCTTGTGCAAAGTTAAGCATTCTGGCAGCAGTGCATACTCAAGGGCCTCAAGCTAATACTTCGTAGTATTCTTAATACTCAGGCCAAGTGAAAAGTGGATGGGATTTCAAATTATCAACCCTTCCTCATCCCTAGCTCCTTGAGAGCCAACAGGAAAAAATTTCACGGAGTGGGGGTGGGGGCAGAGTAATAAAAGTTGTACAAAACTAAAAAGCTTGAAATAACAGTATTTTATTTCTCCTCTTGTTTTAGGTTATGCATTAGATCCCTCTATAGATAACCCTGAAGTTGCTACCAAATATATTGGTTCTGTAGAAGAAGCTGAAAAAAATCAAGGTAAATAATTCAGAATCTTGTATAAATGACTTGCAACTGATGACTTTCCATTTCTTCTTCAGTAATAAATGGAATAGGTATCGGCAAAGGAAGGAATTATGAGAGACTTACCCATGTCCAAAGACACAATAAATGAAGACGTGTTGCAATTGTAATGTGAAGAGGGAAGAGAGATATTGGGGGCTTTGTTTTCCTGAAGTAGCAAATATTTCAGGTTATCACTATGTCAGATTTCAAATTAGGATTTGTAACTGGAACCCAGCATGTGCCATTACATGAATAGAATTGATCTGTATATTTGAAACAGAGTTTTTCGGTCCTCTTAAATTCTGTCTTAGCTAAAATTGTCATATGTCTGCATTAGGATACTTGTATGTTGGGCTAATCACCTTAACTGTGCTACTCTAGCAAACTGATCACTCCACGCAATCTCTAGCATTCTGTTGCAAATTGCATGTTCCCTCTGCTTAGCAGAGTTAAGCTGTTTGGGTTATTAGGAAAAGAAAAACCATTGGAAGGTTGCCAAATGGTAAAGGCATAGTGCCACTGTGAGGATTGACTACCAGAGGCATGGGGTTTGTAATTAATACTTTGATACAAGATATTTAACACTCAAAGTGACTTCTTTGCATTGGAAAATTGTACCTGTGTAAACTTTACAGTTATGCTTTCCCTTGCCTTTTTCTAACATCTTATTCACATGTGTATGCAAAGGTTCTCTATTTCTGTGTCCTCTTCCATGGAATATATCCAAGGTTATTTCACTCTTTCCTTCCAAAGTAAGATGAAGAACATAGACTTATTTTGGTATAGCAGCTACAGACACTAGACAGAAATGGCTAAGATTAAATAATTTCAAAAATAAAAAAATAACCTTTTCATAATGGAATTTTAGAAATTTATTTTAAGAAAACTCTTCATTAATGTACAATTCCTTCATATGATCATTACTTTAATTTTTACATTGCCTATTTCCCATTGCTTATACAAAGCTCTTTTTGGCTCCCTTGCACTAGTTGAGTATTACTGATGCTGTAGGAAAACATTGTTTGAAAATTGCACATAATTGTATATACAACCTTTTGAAAAACTTTTAAGTCATTACGTTAACATCTTTTAACTTTAATTTTTTTTCCTCCCATACCTATATTGTTTAATGGTTTTGGCAAATGGAATTCTGAGAGCACAGCATTTGTCAAAAGCTAGCATTTATATGGAAGAACAAGATAGTTGTTGGAGGTAGATGACCATGTCAATGGGGACAGACTTTTTAATATGGCTTGTAGCAATAGGACAAGGGATAATGGTTTTAAGCTAAAAGAGGGTAGATTTAGACTAGATATAAGGAAGACACTTTTTACACTGAAGGTGGTGAAGCACTGGAACAGGTTGCCCAGAGAGGTGGTGGATACCCCAACCCTGGAAACATTCAAGGTCAGGTTGGACGGGGCTCTGAGCAACTTGATCTAGTTGAAGATGTCCCTGCTCATTGCAGGACCTTTAAAGGTCACTTCCAACCCAAACCATTCTATGATTCTATGACTTTTTATTAAATTAAAATACACAGTTGTGGTTGGGGTTTTGGGAGACTTGTCTTATTTTGGTTTTGGGGGGTTTTTTTAGAAACTGAGAGAGGTGAGGGGGATCAGAAGCCAACTGTTAGGACTACTCTTTCAAGCACTGCACTATTTAAAGTATGAAAATTGATGTATTCATACAGTCTGCAGATTGTTAAAAATGCATGCGTACTTGCATGATTAAATACTCTAACGAACCATGACACACAGTTTAAGTGGTTCCTCTGCTACTGTACATAGTTAGCAGTGTTCATAGTTAGAAAAGTTAGCAATGCTTTGGCCAGTTTTGCTCAAATGCTTTTTCCATTTTGCTGTGTGTATTGGAAGGAATGGTGGTGGTTTCTTTCTCTTAAACTGACTATGGTGTGACCTATGGTGTTGTATTCTGTGCTAGCAGCTAGGCAGTGCATTGTTTCTTTCTTCAGGTTTAACAGTGTTTGAAACGGGACAAAGGAAAATTGAAAAAAGGAAGAAATTCAAGGAGAATGATGCATCTAATATTGATGGTTTCCTGGGACCATGGGCGAAGTACGTTGATGAAAAAGAAGTAGCCAAACCATCAGAAGTAAGTACTACTTTAGCAGAATAGATACAAATTGTTAGTACATTGCAGTGGTTTTAACAGAGATCCAGCTGCACTAGTAGTCTTTCCAAGCAGAAGATCCATGCTATGCTTTAGGGTGGTAGAAACATTTCAGGTGATATGTCCAAATAAGGTGTTCCGAATATTCTGCATTCAGTTATTTGCAAGGCTGTTTGGAAATAAAATTAATGGTATCTGTGTGTTGTGTGTAGAGTCTGATTAAAAGACATTTATAAACAGAAGCAGCTTGAAAAGAACTGAAAGTAAAACTTGTTTGAAAAAGAAAAGAAAAAAACAAACAGAAAAACAACAACCCCCCCAAAAAAACCCCTCTCCAACCAACAAACATCCTTCTTGTTCCGTCAGCGATGTTTAGCTGTAGTCTATGAATAAAAAGATAGCTTTTTAAAAGATTTAAATACTATGTACACTGAAATTACTCTGGTTTTCATAAAGGTACTCTCTTTATTGATGCTTACAAATATTTCTAATCTCATTCAGCAAATGTGTTCTTAATAGTAAGTAAACAGTAGTGCAGTTCTGGATTTTGTTATGTGACTCTGAACACTGAGTTTTTAAAAGTCAAGATCATGTTTTATTTTTCCAGGAAGAACAGAAGGAGTTGGATGAAATAACAGCTAAGAGGCAGAAGAGAGGAAAACTAGAAGATGATAAACCTGGAGAGGAGAAGACTATATTACATGGTAATGGCATCTTCCTGCCTGTTCTCATTTTCTTGCTCACTGTGTTTTCTTACCTGCTGTGTTAATTAGTAAGGATGGCAGACAGCCTCAGCAGTTTTGCTGAGGCACCTTGATGTTTCTGTATTGGAGATAATAGTGCTCACATGAATAAGCATAAAGGACAGGGAAAGAGATAAACTTGGACTAATTCCACTTCATACTGTGAAGAGCAGCGTGGAAAAGTCATCTTTCAGGGTACTGGTTTTATTTATTTATTTTTTTAATGGTATTAGACGCACATATCCCTTTCCTATTTTACAGAGCAAACATTTTAGTTATGAGTTTGGCTTAATTTCAGCTTCAGAATTACTGCAGTTTTATGTTCCAGTACTTTCATCAGCAGGTAGTACTTTGAGTTATGGCTTACATACAATTTAGAAAATCACTTGGACTTTATACTTCCTCAGTTCTTAATGTAAATGTTCTTGCTGTCATACTATGAATAATTGTGTATCAAATAATTACCCTATGGAAGCCTATAGCATGTGGTACCTTCAAAGAAAATGGTTTGGTAAGTAAAGTTAAGTGATTTTTGGAAACTTACTTCAACTCTCTGCATGCAAAACAGTCCTGCCTCATGTTGCTTGGCACAGATGGTTAGGTAAACCAAGTCTCTCTTTGTTTACCGCTTTCTACAGCCAGGCTCAGCTGGAGCATCCTTTCTTATAGGCATTAAAGAAGAAGTGGCTATGAGATTGTTGCTGACAGCAGTGCTTCATTCTGTTTATATGTAGTAGATCATGACTATTTATTGAATAGTGACAAGCATAACAAACCTGAAATTTTAGCCACTGAGCCTCCTATAGAATAATTATTTTGTATCCAACTTTTCGTGGTCTCTAGCTGAAGTTTCACGGTGAAAGACCTTACAAGATAAACTTTAATCTTCTCAAACACAAACATTCCAGAAATATGCCATTTTGTAGACGTGTAAACATTGATACTGTGCAGGAGGTCACTTGTACAACCAAAACTGCCATAACAATAACCCAGAAACTGAGAAATTAATTTAATCAGTGCGCAGCTTAATGTCATGGCTCTCCAATACAAGTCTACTCTGAAATATCCATTTCTATGCAGAATGCATCCCTGCACATCTGACTGTCCAATCACTTCCTAAATCTAGTTAAAGAAGAGCTGTTGACTACCGCTGACCTATATTGGTTCACACTGGCCAAATGGATCTCTTTTTCTCTGGTTTGTAATTCTGTTGATGTGACTGACACAGCACAGAGCTGGCTGAATATGAATTGCAAGCAAATGCCAGGGTTGGAGTTGCACATTATAATCTGTGTAGAGTTAGTGTAAGCAAACCTTTGCTGGCTGGAGGAACTCTCTTGCTGTTTGATGATGAGTAAGATGTGTAGGGGGGAGATTGTCTTAATGTTCAGATTATCAGATTCAAGCAGGCTTTGCTGAAATGACTTAATTTGAGCTTAACTGATGTTCAATAAGATTCCACATCTGTGTCCTATGAAGTGGGTTTTTCTTTTTTTTTTTCTTCATTCCCTCCCACTTCACAGCATAGCAGCTGTGTTGATAATAACCTTAATTGCGTGAGGCTGTCGAGCCTTTCAAAGATTATAACCTCTTAAAATACAGGATCTTGGCTTCTCAGAATTCTGTGTTTACCCTTTCAGTTAAGGAAATGTATGACTATCAGGGAAGATCTTATCTTCATGTCCCTCAAGATGTTGGAGTTAATCTACGTTCTACAGTGCCACCTGAGAAGTGCTATCTTCCAAAGAAACAAATCCATGTGTGGTCTGGACATACAAAGGTAGGAATTCGTGGCTGTGAGCGTGCATCATAAAAACCCACTTCACTTTGTGTCTGAAGCTAGTAACTTCTATAAAACTGAAGTATCAGTAGAAGGAAGGAGTATTTTCGTCTTTACCACATTATGCATGTAATTGGTTGCATTACACAGTCATACAAGGTATTTGCCTGCTCAAATGCAGTTGTTTACCTGCATATACTTTTTCATGAACATAGTGACTTCCTGACCTCCTTTAAAGGGACAAATACTATTCAGTGACTTCTGTGGGACTTGGAGTTATTTCCTAAACTACCACGTGAATAAGAGTAAGGCTAATTCTAGAGATCCCTGAAAATGCTGCTTTTTTTTTTTTTTAATAGTAAAAGTACTTAAGGGCTGTTTCATATCAAACTTATGAAAAGTTACATAGGTTTTGTGATTATGATGCATCAGCATTACAGGATTCCCAAATACAGTTATTACCTTTGAGAGGTCTGCCTTGTTAAGAGGTTTTTTTTATGATGCTACTTAACATGTACAGTTTCTTCTTGTGCCAGAGCCCGTAACTATATACATAATTTTGGTATTAAAAAAAGTGTTTCACCGATCAGATTTGTAAAGCCTATACTCAATTTGCTGCTTCTTTTGCCTCTAACTTTCAGTATTGCTTGGGGGAATATGCTGTGCTGCAATGGACAGCACCTTAATGATATCTGAAAGATGGAAGAAAGGAGGACACAGAACACTTCTGGCTTTTACCCTTTTTCAGTTGAGTCACAGCTCTGAACTCTTCTTCAATGATTGCTGCATCAAAGAGCTTGTAGCTGCAACTATCAGTGCTTTCCAGAATAACATCTCCTCCCCAAAGTCTAGTCACTCCTCTGCCTATTATTCTATTAGAACAGACTGATGCGTAAAAGAGCTTTTTCCTTCAAACAAGAGATGAATAATGATATCGATGAGAGAAGCAAAAGAAAGATGGGCTGACAAATCTAGAAAAGCTGGGAAAAACGGTTGCCCAAACCCGCAATTTGTATTTCTTTGCTGTGTTTACCACAGTAATGGTGTGAGTGTTGAAGGAGGGTATATATACAGCTGTTGAAGTGAATCCATTTGTTGCCAATAACAATTGTTCAAAATGCATTGCTGTTTCTAAAATGGAATGTCAGTAGGTTATTTCTTCTCAAGATACAGTATCTTTATATTTTATGAAGATAAGCTTTAGCTTTTTGCTTAGAAAAGAGGGCAAGTGAACTGAGGAAATATCTAGATGCTCCACTTACTGTTTAATTTTGTCCTTGTTTACAGGGTGTCAGTGCAGTTAGATTGTTTCCTCTCTCTGGACATATACTGTTGTCTTGCTCTATGGATTGCAAAATTAAGGTGAGTTATTCTTCTATTTTCATGTATATATTTTATATCATCATCAAATACAGACAATGCATTTTGAAATACTTAAACATTTGGTACTTCTACCAAATGCCTTTTGTCTGTGTTACTTTTATTTTTCTCACTTGATTTTTAAGTTACAAATTCATTGGAACAAAGCTAGAAATAATACACAAGACTGTGGGTATTAGAACAGTGTTAATCATTTAGTAATAGCATTTAGAAGGTCACAAGTTCCTCAGGTTATTGCCCTTGTTATTATAATAATCCATTTTCTGTGAAGCCTAGTTTTACAACTAGCAATAGGTTTCTGCTGAAGTGTTTTACTAAAGCATTTGTGGTCTTGAACTAATCTCATTTTAGTCCAGCATACATCATATTAGAAAGCTGATAATTTTTTTTACTAGCAAAACCTTAGGGCTTTATAGTCGGAATATGGCATGGGGTTTTTAGTTATTTTAAGGGGGTTTTGCTAACAAGGTGACAGAGCATTCTTGTGAATTCCTGGGTAGATAGTTGTGATTAATCAGTAGATGTCATATGTTTGTAATTAATTTCTTAAAAGATGTTGCCATATATGTTTGCGCTTAATTTCAGCATCATTATTGTTTAACAATTGACATCTTTTCCCATCCCTTTTTTTTTTCTGGGAAGTGGGAAGTATATGGTGATCGAAGATGTCTACGAACATTTATTGGTAATTGTTTTTTTTTTAAACTGATGTATATTTAAAACAACTTCGTGGAAGGATATGATTTAGGTTAGCTTAGTAATTTATCATAGAGAGGACTTGTAGGCATCCAAGGCAAATGGTATTCAGTATAATCTTGGCAATAAGAATTGAAAAAGGTGCAAGTTTTTAGTGAACATTTGTCATTATTCCAAGCAATTTAATGTTGATGTATAACACCTTACGACCCTTAAAACAAAACATCAGTGTACTGCAGTCATCAATACTTTATGCAAGACTCTTCCAAAGGCAAAATTGTGAAATTAAATTGCCCCATCTTCATGTTGAGAACAGTAGCCCTGTGTATTTTTGCAGTGAGGGCATCTTGTGGTCTGATGATCCCACCTTAAATAGATAGTCTCTTCTGTACTGAGTTTCTAGTGCAAAAGCATGGGATTTTTTTTTTTTTTTACAGGGTGCCGTCTTTGTTCATGTAACAGGTGCTTTTTAAAGCAGGTAGCTGAGAGAGACAGAGAAATGCAAACTTCTTAGCAGCCTTGAATGCAGAACAAAAGCATCTGATTCCCCTTTTGAAATGGGAACATTTCTAGAACACTGAGTGAATATAAGTTGAGTAACAACAAAGAAGTCTTTTGTCACCTAATATTTCTGATGACAGCAGTGTGGTGAAGATAATGGCTCAAAAAAGGTTGTCTTTCAATAGACTGCTCTTTCTGAACAGTTTGACTGTTTTTCTCAAAAGGTCCTTATTATCAACCAGATTCACCTGCTGTTTTGATATATTTAAGTTACTGTGCCAATATTTTAACTAAAGAGATCTCCTACAAGTCTGATGCAGTGGTCAGATGAAAGTATTGGGGTTGAGGGGTAGCAAGGTTAACACCAGATGAAAGCATTCTTAATTTTCTGATCTAATATTTCCCATATTTTGTACCTGTTTTCTAATTTTAAATGTTTCTCCTTTAAATGTATGTCCTGTAGTGTTTGTGTCTCCTTTTTCATTAGATGTTGACATTTATTACAGTATTTTAAACTTCTCTTGCAGCTCTTAACTGTGACCAGAACAATCTTTGAAGCCAACAGTACCTAAAGTTCTGCTTGTGTATCAGTTTATGAATGATGCACAGTGGTTGGTTCTGTGCAATGATATTGTTTCTCTCTCCAGTGCTTTAGAGGTGTGGGGTTTGGGGGGTTTTATTCTCAGCGTTTTTTAGGAGTTACTTTTTCTTTCTCACTTGAATCATTCTTTACTAGTGCTCATGAAGAACTTCAATAAGGAAATATCTTTGCATTGTTAAAGACTGGAGCATTTATCTTGAATAATGTTTTAAAAAAACCCCATTAATTCTAAAAATGAATGGATAAAAGTTTATCATCGCATTTTTCCTATCTTGTAGGACATAGTAAAGCTGTTCGAGACATCTGTTTTAATAATGCTGGCACTCGGTTTCTTAGTGCTGCATATGACCGCTATCTTAAACTCTGGGACACTGAAACAGGTAGGCTTGTATTTGTAGATGCTGTTATTTGGCACTGTGTTTAATTAATAGTAAATATCAAGATATATTATCAGTCAGTCAGGTTGTTTCCAATTGTCCTTAATATTGTCATGTAGTTCAGTGTTTAGGCTTTCATTACAGGATGAATAGTCTTTTTTTCCTAAATGTTTAGTTGTTATCTGTAATGGTGCAATTGACACTACCTATATACCTGTATTTCATATACCTTTTTATTTGAGAAGTTTGATAGTTACTTGTAATGCCAGAACAATTTTCAGCAAAAAGACGAAATTTTACCAAATCAGTTAATTGCATGTTTACATTTACAGGCATAAAATTAAGTAATGAAATTACACTTTAGACCTAAATATTCTTAATCTAGAATTATTTCACTTGATCTTTCGGTTAACCTGAACTTGAAGAGCAGTCCAAATAAGAAAAGGTGGTAGAAATTGAGCTGCTGGTATAGGGAATGGAGGGTAGGTCTGATGCTGTCACAGAACTGCCTGGGAGATGCTCTGTAACATTCTGCTCCAAATAGTTTCTTAAGCTAAAAAGATACAGGGTAGATTTTGTCAATATTCTTTTAAACGTAAGTCTGTTCCTAAGACAGGAAGTTTCCATGTTGAAAAAAGACGTTAGCTTTCTTGGTTAGCAGTGCCACTAGTCACATACAGGTGACAGCCAGAAAGGTATAAGTCAAATTCTTCAGAGTCTGAACTCAGTTATTTAGACACCTGAAAAATGTATTAAGCTTTCGGACTACAACAGGCTCCTGTAAGTTACGGATAACATGTGATTAGGGTATTTATGGCTGAGGCTAGGAGAAGAGGTCAGTGGTTTGTTTTGCAGTTGGATTACTGTTATCCTTTTCTAGGCTTAGGATTGAGGAATTCTTGCCTGAGTTTAAGTTTCTTGTCAAGAAGACCTCTGATCCTAAGGAGGTGATGCTATGCAAAGACAGTGGTCAGCTTGTGATATCATGACCAGTCCTGATGTCCTTGATATGTCCTGATGACATACAGGGTACTGAGCAGTGATATTGTTTGGAAAGCTGTAGTAATGGTACGGAATAGTTTGTATATGTATGTGTTTATACAGGTGCGTGCATACAAATGTGAAAGTATAATCAAAGAGCAGGGTAGATTCTACCCTCTAATCCTCTCAAGGGCTTTAAAACAAATATTTCCTGCTGTTAGTAAAGTAAATGTAGAATGAATGGTTTTTATCAATATCTGCGAAGAACTAATCAGCCCATAGAACTTCCAACCTGACGTGCTGTGAATGGCTTGTCTGTTGCAGGGCAATGTATTTCAAGATTCACAAACAGGAAGGTTCCTTATTGTGTCAAGTTCAATCCTGATGAAGATAAACAAAATCTCTTTGTTGCAGGAATGTCAGATAAGAAAATTGTGCAGGTATGTCTACTTAATATCTCTTCCTCTAAAAATTACAATATTTAGTAAAGACAAGGTCTTATTCTAACTTTTTTTTTTTTGTAGTGGGATATTCGAAGTGGTGAGATTGTGCAGGAATATGATAGGCATTTGGGAGCTGTCAACACCATTGTGTTTGTGGATGAAAATAGAAGGTTTGTGAGTACATCTGATGACAAGAGTTTAAGAGTCTGGGAATGGTAAGTTTAAAAATTTGAATTTTAACTTGAAGTATATTATGAGCAAACTGAGAAGAGAGTTTATTTTTAAAAGTATACGTAGCACATAGGATACTGGAGTGTACTGAGTTCTGGCTAGCTGAAGAAGAGCTGAATTTAAATTTCTACAATTTTTTATGTAATTATATATGCAGTAGCTAAAACGTTTCACAGTAAAGTAGAACCAGAACAATCTCAGCTATTGTTGTTGCTAATTTCTGGTAACTGTTGAAGTTGGGCATATACTCTGCAAACTCCTGCATACTGCCACTCAGTCTAGTTCTTAAACATTTTTGTCCAGTGAAAGGAAACATCCTTTCAAAAATCTTAGTATAATACTTTCAATGTCTTTGAAATCATTCTTAATGTCTAATAGTGAATTACTGTCCTACTGTACTGCAATTTTTGAAAACTTTTGAAAAATTTTTTGAAAATTTTGAAAACCTAAATCACTGTATGCGAAGTAAAATGTCTTAAATAGCCTCTGTTTTATTGGTGCAGATTTTATATGGGCATTGGGCTGTATTTATTTTTAGCATTAATTATTAATAATTTATCTTTTTAGAATCATTTCTCTAGAGATTTTAATCTTTAAAACCAGTTGCTTCCTATCACGTTGCTGAATGCTAACCAACCCGTCCTGGCTTAATGCTCAAGACACTTCACAGATTTCCTTCTCTCCCAAAGAAAGCATAAAACAGCCCTGTCAGCCTGAAGCACGTTGCACTCTATTAGTGATCTCTGTTCTCTCTCTTTTCCCCAAGGGTGTATTAGCCCTTAAATTAATCTTTCAAAGAAATGCCTGCTCTGTTACATTAGTGTGTGTCGCTTTTGAAAGCTTTGAACTTGGATGTGCATAGTATTATGTAATATTTGGCCCATGTATGACATGGCTAGTTTAGTGTAGCTTCATTTCTGGTTTTCTGGTAGTCTGGGGTTTTTGGCCATCATTGATACCCACAGTATGAATACAATAGATGACAGAAAAGTGAAAGTCTATCTAAGAAAAACTCATAAAAACATCATTTTAAATGGCTTCCAATTTTTAACATATCTGGGGAGAAACCAAATCTCTCCTATCTGAAATGTTTTCCACAAGGTTCTAGGTACTAAGATTTTCAGCTTAGGACTTCTGAAGATTTCTCTAGGATTTCAAATTTCTTTTTGAAATAATCACTCCCATATCTTTAGGTATCCATTTCATTTTGCCGTTCACACATGCAAAGCTGTTGCACAATATGGATGCTAGTTCAACAGCTCTGTGACTAATCAGTTCCTTCCTAGCTTCTTTTTTTTTTTTTTTTAATTAAACACCTAGACAAGAGACTCCAATCTGTGGTATTTTAATGTTACCCAAGCAGCCAGCAAAACCCTCAGCGTGTCTGTGATCGGCTGCTATCATTGCCAGTAGCAGCGGTGGTAATGACCAAAGTCTGGGAACCCAGGCTTAGGCTAGACATGTAGTGCTGTCACCATATGTCACTCCAAGAGAGCCTCTGTTCAGTATTTCATAATTAGTCCCATGTATTTACTGAGCTCCTTAAAGAAAAATCTTTACAATACCATATCTGCTAAGGAGTGTTTCCTCTCTGGTGAGTGGGAGGAGGATCTCACTTGCACAAATCTGTTATTTCCTTGAGATTGGATTGCCCTTGTTTTGTGAGCTTTGTGTTGATGGCTGAAATAAATAGCAAAGTGGGTGGATTTAGTCACTCTGTGGGGAAGAGCAGGAAAGGCAAAAAGGTTCTGGCATGGGAACATTGCAACCTGATTGTTCCAGTAGCAGAAGTTTTTTTCCTTCCGAAGAAAAAAATACATACTGAGCTTGCTGTATGCTGAAGAAAGCTCCCTTGTTCAGATAATAGGGAACTCAACTGTAGGCAATATTCTGTAATACAGTCGTCGAGGATTTTTTTTTGTTTTATAAAAAGCAAATGTAATGCTGTCTTCCTAGGCACAACTTGAAAACCTTTCTTCACAACCTGCCATGATATATGTTAATCGGTCTGTAGGCATATTTCTATAATTTCAAGATCCAGATTTTTACAATACGTTAAAACTAAGTTAATGTATTCAGTACAGAAGCTTTTGGAGCTTGAAAGCTTCCATGGCAAATTATTTCATGCTGCACCTCAAATCTCTTTTTCCTAAATTTGTAAGGAAAATTATTTGCAACTTAGGGTGATTTGGTTACTGCACCTTTTGGCATGTTTCCTTATATGTTCTTCAGCGCAATACTTCTTCGGTATCCTACAGAAACAAAGCAGAAGTAATTATGACCTGAGTAGGGCCTTAAAAGACAGTAACTGAAGCTGGTCTAATTGCTTAGCTTCAATTGTCTAGAGGAATTTTGTAGTATGTTTTGTAAACACTTTGACTTGGCCAGGGCTGGTAATGGGATGCCATGTCAGACTTCATCACAGTGGGGAACTTCTCCCCTGAGAATTTAAATCTCCTTTCCCCAGGAGTTCATCCCATGCATAGATTTCACTGTGCTGTACACTGAATTGCAGTTGGTTGGCTGCTGAAAGTTCAGACTGCGAGTATAGGACAGACTCTTGCAGATGAAATGGTTTCTTTAAGAGTCTTAATGGGAGTACTTTAAAATTTGTCTGCTTTTGCATTTCATGTGATTGTTATCATTACAGCAGTGATATTAAAGTTGACAGGGGTATCGTATTCTGTGTTCTTTCTTCTAGAAATGCAAAATGTTATTTTGTCTATGTCTGCTTCATATGCATCTGGTCCTACTTGGATAAACAGTGAAATGATTTGGACGATTGACCTTGGAGGCTTTTATTTCCTTTTACCTTCAAGTCAGCTAGCAAAGCAAGAACTGTACGCTGGTAGTTTAGCTATTATCCTGGCAGGCTTAGGAGCCTTGTCATGTCTGTAAAACCATACCCCTCAGCAGGCCTTTTCTCTCCATTGTTCCTAGTAGAGATACAGTAGGCTCCTGAGGGAGCTCTTCATGATGTGCAGATCCCAAAATTGGATTGGGTTGGGTTTGGGCTTTTTTCTTTATTCTTTAGAAAGGGTTTTTCTCTCTCCTGCTTGGGGAAGAAGTTGTGCTAGAACCCCAGAGTATCACATTTCTAAATCTTGGCTAGCAGATATTACTTTTGATATTTAGAACTTTTCAACCTTTGAAATGCTATGAAGTGGGGAGAGGACTTGAAGATCTTTAAATTTAAAAAATTTGAACAAGCGATATATCACATGAGTTTTGAGGTCAGGCAGCCATGACAGCATCTTTCTTGGTAATTTTTTTAAAATTTTTTTTTAAGGCAGCAGGCTGATATCACTTATTTAGCAATTTGACTGGAAGCAAACGTGAAACATAAATGTATCTCTTTATTCTGCTTTATAGTTTAATGCAGCATATCCTGCAGCTGTCCTAAGTGTGTCTGGTAGGTTTCAACATAAAGCAGAGCTGTCTTGAATAAATTCCAGTAGCTGAGCCTGCCATCATTTGTGAAGGGAGAAAAGGCAGGACAACCTGTGCTGCATTTAAAGTTCTCACTGCAGTACAATTCAGCATTTGGAGATGCATCTTCTGTGATGAGACTTTTTTAATGGGGCTTCCAATGAGATTGCTTTTACCTGGCATTGAGGACTCCAGATGACCGGTGGGCTGAGGAAGTGTTGGATGTTGGGAGTTGATCAGGATCTGGCCTTACTGCAGCGATGACCTTGTGTCCTCTTGCAGGTGGGCTTTGAAGCTGTTTGGGTATTGGTGCAAAAGGGTAGGATGGGGCACAGGGGGCTGCACTTCCTGTACTGTCATGTTGGTCAGCCTCAGAGATTATACGGACTTCTTGTTATTCCTTTACAGGTTCACTGTCCAACAGTAGTCTTAGGTCTGCCTGTTCGGAAGCCAGTTACCCCTGCGCGTGCTCTTATCCACAGAGTGTGTTAAGTGGGTTGCCCTTCTTAGGCAGAGGGGTAAATGATTTTAACACTTAACTCGCAGGAGCATTTGTGTTGCTTCCTGACAATAGAGCAGCTTCTCACCCCGCTGCCCATGTGCACATTACTTAACACAGGATGATGGGAAATAACTTACACTACAATAAAATAGAATTGTAATTACCTTGCTAATGTCAACCATATTGCCATCCAGCAAGGCTCGGTCAGCAAGTACAAGGCAGCCACCCACGCTCTCTGCTCCGATAGCGTCCCAGCAGCTCTTCTGCTGTGCGAATTAGACAATGAAGTCATAACCATCCCCATTGTATTAATGAATGTTGCTACAGAACATCTTGTATGTGTTTTCTGCTGAATACATTAATCAAATCTGTTTTCTGCTGGAGATTTCTTTTGCTTAATGAGAAAGACACATGCATGCCTTCCCTTTTTACCAGCCTTCTAGTGTAGGGTATGAGGAATACTGTGAATATGCATGGCCCATTAGTAATTCAATTTATATAGTCAAAAGCAAATGACAGTTCTGCAGAGTAAGGATTAGACTGTACTTGTTTTTTCCCTGGGTCCACAAGCCTTTGTACAGGACAGCATATGTTCTTATTAAAACATACACTGGCACAGTCCTGTATGGAATCAAGACAAGAAAGTTCACAGTTCAGTTCAGCTGTGAACATTTGGAGCTGGTTGGCATCCCATTTGGGGAGATCAGGAGGAAAAGGGCATTGTCAGAGAGAGAGACTCCTGTTTTCCTTTAAAAAAGAAAAAAAAAAAGAAAATAAAAATCAGAAATATTCTAGTTAAAACAAAACTCAAGTCAGTAAGACATTCCAATAAGACACATGCATGTATCAGTCTGTTCTTGCTACCTATATAAGAATTTTGTAAGAGCTGCAGTTAAACTGGAGGCAATAGAGTATCTTTGTGTTACAGTTTTACTCTTAACAATTGGAATTATGATTCTGCTTTAGACTCTGGGTCATTTGATGGGGGTAAATTCACTCTATTGGAGGTTATCCTGTAGATGGCTCCACAGCTGGAGCCCTCTAGGTGGGCATTTGTAATATTTTTGAACTTTTGCACGTTCTTCCTTTGGACACCACCATACGCTCTCCATGGTTCAGTGGCTGAGTACATCAGCTGACTGGAGGCAGCCCTTTGGAAAACCTCCATGTCTTCATGAAACACATACTTCTTCCTTTTGCAGGGACATTCCTGTAGACTTCAAATACATAGCTGAGCCAAGTATGCATTCGATGCCAGCCGTGACTTTGTCTCCAAATGGTAGGTTAACACTTTACTGCCTTCTTAGGCCTAGTTTACGTAGGCAAGTCTTACTGATTATACCTCTGTGATGTTGCCATGTTGCATCCCCCTGCCACCCCACACTACCCTCCCCCCCCAAATCAGTGTGTGCATTTATTCAAAGATTGGACTGGATCTGGTTTTGATTTAAAAGTCTTAAGAAGAACAAGTATGTCAAAATGAGGGGTTATATCAGGATAACTGTATCAATTTAAATTTAGACTGTCATCCAGACAGGGCAAAAGGACTCTTTCTTTTCATAGAGCTACTCTGTGCTCTTTGCTGTATTTAAAATATTAAGAGAAACAATGGTGGGAACTGACGATGGCTGCAAAGTACTAAGCAAGTTCAGCAGTCCTTGTGGTGCCACCATTAAAGCAGAAACTGATGTTGCACATGATCATGTCAATGCTGTTCCTTTCTGTTCTGAATATAGCCCAAATAAATCTTTCATAAGAGAAATCCCAAATTATCTCACTGTTTCTCTATGTTAATATTTCACTGGTGTTTATGTTCTTTAATTAGTATCAAACTGAAGGAGGATAAAGGTTTAGTGCCTCCAGTAATCAGTCCTTCTAACAGGACAAAATTTCTGTTATCTGTTTTGGCCAAAATTAAATAGCTTTAGTGTCAACATTATTAGAGTGTTGCCAGATTTACAGTTAACAGTCCCATTATGCTGAGTAGTGGCTGATCAACTTGTTGCACAGCTAATGTTTTCAGCCAGCTATCAGCATCAAATTGTATTTGCTTTGCATTGTAAATATTTTATTCTTAACAAGAGAAGTGGGTTTCTAATATAAAAAGGAAGATTCTGGAGAAAGAGATAGCTGCATTTAAAAATGTTAGCTTCCCAAGCTGGCCTATTTCAATCCCTGTTTCTGAAATTGCACAACTTGCTGTGTTCTAATCCAGTTTTTCAGTTCATCTCATTCTTCCACATTGAAATACTGGATTTCTCATTCTTTTTCCAGTTCTGGCTGGCCAGCATTTGATTATTTGATTTCTGAGATGAGACAGTAAATGATGTTAGGGATAAAGTAGTCATCTTTTCAGCTCAAGATATCACCTGTCATGTTAACTAACATTATCTTGACCTACAGTAGTCCAATATCACACAAAACAAGTTCTTCTGGAACAGTTACACTACAGATTGTGCCAGACACGTCATGCATCATTTTGGAGTTAAATGAGTCCTTTAAAGAAAAGTAGATTGAAATTTTTGCAGATGTGGAACTTTTCTGCTTAGGGGCACTGATTTATGAATCTCATCAATTAAAATCTTCCTCCTGAGCGATGCAGGAAACAGACCTTTTAAAAAGTAGAAGAGGAGAATAACATGTTTCGGGTACACACTTGATTTGTTTCTTTGGGAGGCTGAGAAAATCCTCAAATTCCAAGCTAGTAGCTGGAAGCGTGGTCAGATTTACAGTCAAGTCAGCACATTTTATGTTATCGCTGTTTGCATAAAACACTGTAAAGGCAGTGACGATATGCAGAGTTCAGGACAGAAGTGTCTGTTCTGTGGTGTTCTGTAGCACATCATCATTGGATTCTCAGGCAGGAGTTAATGCACTGCCAAGACACAAAATGGGATAGACTTAAGATTAGAAAAGCCTGGGGTTTTTCTTTCACTAAAATATCTTCATAAATTGTATTCCATTAGGGCAGAGAATACTAAATATTTGCAAAAATTTATAAAGATTTTCAAACTCCTGAGTCTACCTTAGACCTCTTTTTTTCCCACAAAGAAAATAAAAGGTGACCATCTTAAGAGTACCCACAAAACAGATAATCAAATATATTGCAGCTGATGGGTTTTTTTACCTCATCTGGATTACTTCATTATGTGCACCAGCAAGCTTACTCAGTAGCTGAAAAACTTATCAGCAAGTCAGTGGGGTTGATGCAGCACATTGTTTTAACAGCCAGAGCTGTTCTAGAGTTCTGAGTGCATTTTGTAGGAATAGGCACCCCAAATCCTGTCAAACATAAGGTTTTGCCTCTTGGCAGTTGTACTGGGCAGAAGCAATATCAGCTGCTACCTAGAACCCTGATACATAATGAAAATCTGGATTGAGATAGTGCAAGAAAAGTTATAAAAATATCTTAAAACCTTCCAGTTAAGTCTGTTTCTTCAGATGCGGCACTCTGATACCACCTTTGTTTATTGCATTTATAGGGAAGTGGTTGGCTTGCCAGTCGATGGATAACCAAATTCTGATTTTTGGAGCTCAGAACAGATTCAGATTAAACAAAAAGAAAATTTTCAAAGGTCACATGGTAGCTGGCTACGCTTGTCAAGTGGATTTTTCACCTGACATGAGGTAAGTTTTTGTGGGAGTGAGCTTCATCTTAAAACTTGCTGGCACAGACACTGAATTTCTTTTTTGAGTCCTCTGCAACATTCGTTGATGCACAGCCATCCTATTAACTCGGCATCAGAGTTCTCTAGTCAAGCAGCAGAATGGAAAGTTTGCTCTTGCCATTCGATAGGACTAAGTTATACCCAGCAGTTGCTCTGAGCACCATTTAGGAAACAGTCCATGTAGTCCAGATTCCCCATTCTGCAAAGATGATTTACGCTGCTGTTAAACCATCCAGAGAGTCCCCTTGTCTCCCACCCTAGCCCTGGTGCAGCACAGGAGGCTTCCAGTTCTGCCTTGCATCTGGCTCTTTTTGCGCATGGTCTGCAGCACAAGGTCTATTCCCGCAGTATGCACTTGTCTAGAATACCTGGGATTTGGACTTGCCCAGTTTTCCCAGTTTGCAGGTCTGGCGTGGGTATCCTCATTTATTGTTCAGAGGCCCGTCTTTTTCATCCTGTTTGCTTAGTAATATGCCCATACATTTACCACTGTATGTACGTAAGATTTTCATTACTATAAAAACTGGAGAATAACCTCAGCAAAACTGGAGGAAAAAGTGAAGTGTCTATAAATTTTAAAGAAACTTCTGGCACTTTCTCTTTTGCTGATGTATCCTCTTTAGTTCCAGTAACACAGTGTATGGTATAATCTCATTGCTTAGCACATTTACCTCGCAGTTGATGAATCACCTTCTGCAGGACTTGTGCGCGTTAGAGCACAGCGTGAATGCTAATTCTTTGGTAGGTACGTTTGCAGACTGTCAGACAGGAAGCTCACTGGGTGAAGCTCTTTTCCATTGCTCAGTGTAAAAGTATTATAATACAAGCAGTCTTCACACATGATACAGCTTTTATTTTAATCCTCTTAATATAGCTATGTGATATCTGGAGATGCAGATGGAAAGCTTAACATCTGGGACTGGAAGACAACAAAACTCTACAGCAGATTAAAAGCGCATGATAAAGTCTGTATCGGTGCAGTGTGGCATCCACACGAAACATCTAAAGTCATTACATGTGGCTGGGATGGTCTTATTAAACTATGGGACTAAAGAGGATGCGACGAAGATCTAAAGATGGAAGTCCTGCATACATCTGAGATTAGAGTGAATTCCGCTGTAAGGATGGGTAGACGTTTGTAATACCGCAGTTCTCAGCTAGCTGTATATATGCACTAAAAATGGGAAATCTTCAGAAGACACAGCTGAAAGGATATAGTTCTAAATATGACCTCTGAGTATGAGAAGCTGAGGTCATCTGAAGCATGCAGAATCAAGTGTTAGTTTGTCATGTCACTGTTTGTGCAAAACACTCTTGTAAAACAAAATAATTTTAAGAAAAACTATTTTTGTGGTTCTGGCTGTCAGAGATGTGGGGAGTTAAAGGAGAAAACCAGCAATTGTGCAACTCTCTTCCTAAGAAGAAATCTTTGATAGCTACTGCAATAGAGCTGGAGAAGATGCATTTGTTTACCTGGGTTTGGGCGGTATTTTGTTGTCCCCAAAGTACTTCTACCTTTATAGAACACAAAGCCACTTGCTAAGATCTGTTAATTCGCAGTAGAAATGAAGAACTAATCAGAAGCTAGCAGTCGTCAGATAAACTGTATTGACTGAAGACTGTATTCATAAACTCTTGGTTTCTGTCTTTATTTAACAATAGCATCATGCTGATCACTGAGTTTTATCTTTGCAAGTACTCCTCGATTTCAAGATTTTGCTTGTAATGGTTGTGTGTTAAGTGTTGTTTTTTCTCTTCCCATATGCTGTTAAGTCCCAATAAGCATGACATATTAAAAAAAAAAAGTGAATGTCTCTTGTTCAGTTTGGAATACATTGTATTATAAGCCCCGTAAAGTTTTTGACAATTTAATGTATATACGTCACACTTTTTCTCTTTAAAGAACTTATTTTTAATAAATCTTTTTATAAAAAGTCTGCTTATCTTCATTCAATTCTTCTGTCTAGCAGTGTCCATATAGAATATTTCTTAACATTTGGTATTTTAATTTGCGGTTGTACCAGCATTCAGATAAACTCATTCTCTTGCACTGTTCGTACAAAACTAATGCAAGCTGGAACCAAGAGAAAAAAATCCTTTCAACTCCCTATCCGCTCTCTTTTTGAGCACATAATGGAAATAAATTCATTACACATTTTTATCCCATTGATCAGTCTTTAATTGCACTTTTGAATTACACTATATTGTTTGCTATAAATCCAATCACTGCTCATCAACGATAAACAATAGCAAAGGAGTAACTGCCCTAACTGACAGCAGGATAGAAGATAAGGCACTTCTGTAGATGAGATGCAAAGAATCTCAAATTGGGTAGGTGGAAGGAAATGGGTTGGTTGCTTTGAGAGTCTTTCTACTGTCCATTCATGCCGTTGTGTAACTGCACCAAGCTTACGTGTTTCTGTTTACTTTCCCATCTCGGTAGCCTCGTGTACCTGAAAAACTCCACAGACTGTTTTCACAAGCGGTGTGCTGGTGGTAACTGGGCATTGCCTAGCCTCGCACCTGTGCAAGTACTGAGGTAGGAAACGGTAGAGCCTGGAGTGAGAGGAAAGAGCCGGTCCGGTGTGTCCTGAGGACCGTCCCCTCTGCAGGCAGAGAAGAGGCTGTTCGTGTTTCTCGGCTCTTCGGGGTGCAGGTGGGAGTGAGCTGCTGCCATGTCGCAGAGGGTGAATTTTCGACGTGGTGGTTCTCACAGGGAAGACTCGACTCCTGAGCTGGGAGTTGAGCTCTGGTGTGCACTGTGCCCCGGGTGCCACTTCAGGAGGCAGTGGGCTGAAATAATTTAGAACACTTTTCTTCCTTCAAATACATTTCTTAAATGGATATGTGGCAGTGTGCCCTGACCATTAACAGCTTACAAGTACAGGGAATTGGGGAGGCGAGGAGGAGTAGAGCAGATACAAGAAACTCTCACAGGAATGGATATTAGCTTCCGTATCAGAAACATCTTTCCCAAATGCTTAAAACCCTTTAAATCATAATACACAAAATGTTTGGCTCTGTAGTTGGTACTGTGTTTTTCCATGTGTCCCTACCAGGCCTAGACTCGCACCACACAGACACATGCTGTCTATCCTCGTGCACAGCAAACTAGCTGACAACGTGAGCTTTGGAGTTTGCAACTCCCAAGCCGACAAGGGGGAATTATCCTCATAAAAATTCCCCCTGCAGGCTTCAATGCAGATGTGAGAAATTCCACAAAAGATTAACACGGTGACCAACTGTGAGGGACAAAGGATTTTATCTGAAAGTTTCTAGGGGAATTTTCAGTCCTGGGCTTGTTGCAAACATTTAATCCCAGTTTATCAACTCCAGTAGAATTTATGGAGTCAACATTTCTTATTTTTGTTCCCCAAAGGCAACACTCAGTATATTACTACTAAAGTTTATAGACTTATTTTTATACTTAGTATATACACTCATATGTGTGTGTGTATATATATATACACACACACATATGAGTGTATATACTAAGTATAAAAATAAGTCTATAAACTTTAGTAGTAATATACTGAGTGTTGCCTTTGGGGAACAAAAATAAGAAATGTTGACTCCATAAATTCTACTGGAGTTGATAAACTGGGATTAAATGTTTGCAACAAGCCCAGGACTGAAAATTCCCCTAGAAACTTTCAGATAAAATCCTTTGTCCCTCACAGTTGGTCACCGTGTTAATCTTTTGTGGAATTTCTCACATCTGCATTGAAGCCTGCAGGGGGAATTTTTATGAGGATAATTCCCCCTTGTCGGCTTGGGAGTTGCAAACTCCAAAGCTCACGTTGTCAGCTAGTTTGCTGTGCACGAGGATAGACAGCATGTGTCTGTGTGGTGCGAGTCTAGACTTGTCGTTCCAGCAGCCACCTGGGAAAAGATTTTTTGCTGGGCTAATTAACTTGAATCATGTCCTTCTCTTATCTTCCCAATTTCATGTTTCGCCAGAAATTGGTCTGTTACAAATGTTGGTCAGAACAAGCCTAGGCTGAACTTGGCATGTGAGCAGACGGAGCCGGGAAAAGGCAGCGTTGGGAGAAAAGGGAAGAGCGTGTTTCGAGTTCCCCCAATTTATTCTCCCCTAACATTAGGCGGAGAATGCAACAAAGTGGTTCAAGCCGAAAGGAGCTTCTTGGGAGGGCTGGAGGCAAGCGTGTCACGCTGCCGGGAAGGAATACGTGCAAGCTGGAGTGTCGGGTTGCTGTCATAGCGTCATAATTTTGTTCCCCTTGATCATGCATCTGTAACTTTCAGAAATGATGTGCCAATATATTGCCACTTTCATTAATACCAATTATTTTACAGTGGGGGTTGTACAGATAAGTGAACTATCTCCATCGTTCTTGGAATTCTGCCTGGGAAATTTGATAGTTCCTTTGGCCTTGTGCCATCTCTTTTTCTTGGACTTTTTTCATATGCAAGAGGGGGAAATATCCCACATATCCTCATGCAACTTGCTGGTAAGAAGGCTGTCTTTCTTGAAGCAGATGGTCTTGGCATCTGCCTTGCACAGAGTTTATAATTGTCCCCAGTAAGATGAGGCTGCTCAGTCTTTGCGCTCATTACGAGGAACAAATATCTAAATTACTGTACATCCAGAAATGTCCAAGATTGTCTTGTAAAAAGCCAATTTTTAGCAACAGGCAGATGTTCAATATACCGTTTAACACTGTGGTCTTTAAAGGCTGATTTAAACAGCGAGCTCTGCAGATCTGACAGCCCAGTAACACAATGTACTTTCCTTCTTTCTACCAGCTGGTCATTACAAAATCCTGCTCCCATTTGCTAGGAAGACTCCACATGACAAGGAGCCTGCATGAGGGGGACCACGTGGAGAGCAGAGGAGGGAGGGGAGTTTTGCTTGGAAGACTTCAAACAGTTGAACCTATACACCAGAAAAATCAGTTTCCGGGGAGGTTGTTCCTCTGGAGACTACTTAAGGACTTGCTACCGTAGGTTGACTTCACTAGCATACACTCAACATTTAAGTCTCATATCTTGCAGTAAAACGTATCTTTTCTGTCAGGCTTGCTGATAAAAAAAATAACAGATACACCACGGCTGTCTTGCAGCGCTCAGAGAAAACTGCTTGTGGCAGGGTTATGTTTACAGAAGCTCCTTGCAGAGTTTAAAGCTTTTGGAAACAAGTTGCAATGACTTTCAATGGGGCATGGACCGCTAAATTTGCCAGGTGCTCTGGAAGTTTGACCTCAGACCTGTTTATTATCTTGTTGTATGATGGAACATTTAAAGTGTGTTAAATGCTAAAGCACTGAGTCTTTCTGAGTCTCCTTTTAACCTGCTGCACTTCATGCCACTGGGAGGCTGCTGAAATGAAACGTTACTGCAGATGCGTTGGGTTTGTCGTTCAGAATAAGAGGTTCTCATTAGGCCTTGGGTTTTTTGGTTAGTCTGAAAGATGTCAAGACTAACTGAGCCTGCTTCTCCTCTGATTTGGGAAAGGAAGACAACACCACAAATCCTCTAGGGAGTCATTTCAGTAATAGGAACTTTATGGAGCTTCAAGACCACTGACAGTTACCCGGACATGGTTCTGGGAGCTGCAAATCTTTCCAGTTCTCCCAGCATAATTACCCCGCAGTTGGTGTCTTGCTCTAACTCACCAGCTAAACGCCTCAGTGGTAGAATAAGTGGTTTTTTGGTGGAGTTTAAACTCTTGCAAAGCAACATTTAAAAAAAAAAAATTGCAAAAATGGCCTGTACCAGAAGAGCTGTAACACTCTAACCTCATACCTTAGCTTGCACGAGGCTGATTTCCCCACGCAGCTGTGACTTTGCTCGCCCAGGCTAGTTGGTTTTATTTTGCTTCCGCATCCACATACAATCTTGCTCCTTCAGCTCCTCCATATATACTCTGTAAAACGTAATCCCTTCCAATATTCCTTGCTCAGGAGATGAAGAGGGAAATTGGACTCCGAATGAAGTCAGTTGTCAGGCCAGACATCTACAGGAAAAAAAAGTAAGCCCCATTCCCCAGAGTTTTCAAAACCATGTTGAGTTTGGTCAGAACAGCTTCTCTACAGCAAGCTCCTCTCTTTCTCTCCCCTGGTGCCGACCCTTTGGGAGTACCTTGGGGCAGGGGGGCGAGTTGGTTTTGTTTGCTTTTTGTCATAATTCCTCCAATATTAAAAAGGTGGAATAACATTATGCAATAATATTTCTTCAGATGCTGAATTCTCCTATGTCTTGGAGCAGTTTTCCTTCCCTTCACAAGGAAGAAGAAGAAGAAGGAAGAAGGCGTTTGAGGGCCTCTCCTGCCTGGCAAGCCAGTTTGGGAGGTCAGCGTGGGGTCTGATGAATTCTCAGCCCCTGTGTTGCGGCTGCTCCTGGCTGGTGTCAGCGGAGAGACGCGGGTACTGCTGGGACACAGTTGCTGCTGCTGCTGCTGCTGCTGCGGCGTTAGAGGTCTGACACCGGTCAGGCGGCTGTCCCACCTCCCTGCGAGGGTGGTGGCACGCAGGGTGGTGGCTCCACTCTAGGTATCTGAAGGTGGATGCACAGGTGGGATTCACGTTGTTTGGTTTTGATTCAGAAATGGAATTTCAAATATAGGGGGGGAAATACCAGCTGAGGTGCAGGAGCATTTTAATTACTTACAGAAGTTTTGTACTGTGTACACCACTGAACTTTCTTTCAGGAAATTGCTGAAAAATAAGCACATATGGTGGTAATCCACCAAAAAGAGCAGGGATGTTGCATTGGTATTCACGTCTGAGTCGTCGTTTCTACGCAGCGCAAAGCAGGCTCCTGTTTTCTCCTTGTGTAAGATCCTGCCTATCGGGATAAGGGACATAGCACAGGCTGTCTCTGCAAGGGTCTCTTTCTGAACCAGCTGAAACACTTTACAACAGGCAGGTCAAACTACACCATGAACAGGGACTTCTATTTAAGGGAAAAGATCCTTTCATTATCACCGGCAGTTCCCTTCAAGTGCCGGGCTTGCTCTGCAGATGCTGCCCCTGAAAGGCAGCGGAGGGAAGCAAGTATAAATATGTCTCTGAATGTAGGTCAGCTCTGAACTTCCACCGGCACTAAACCAGGTCTCTACTGACTGCAATTAAATTAAATGTCACATTGTGTTAACAAGCAGGAAGAAATCAAGAGTGATTTCCCACTGAATAAGCCTGAGGATCCTTTCAAGGGCAAGGGAGCGGCTAATGAATCTCATGAAATCAAAGTTTTTGAATGAACCAGATGGTCTCAGCTGTTGAATAATTCACCAGAGAGAATGACTGCTATTTCTTCAGGTGTGCTACCAGGTAATACGTCTTCTTGGCATCTGCCAAGAAAGGCCAGGCATATGTTCCCTTTACGTTTTCTTTGATCTTTCACAGTTGAGAGGTGCTCGTGAAGAGCAACCCTTCACAAGTCACCGATGGGATCAAAGCCTGGGGCCCGAAGTGCATGCGATAAACATCAGGTTTTGGAGTGGGGCAGGAGGTCAGACCTTTCTTTGGTCAAATTTTGGAACCTCCAAGGAAGCCAGCGTGGCATTCAGAAAGGGACTGGTTCCCCTGGAAAAGAGTGTTAGTGTCCTAACACGTCCCCCTCTGTGCTGCCATGGGCTCTCTATGGAAAGCCCATGTTGCAGTATTAAGTGTGATAGTTTGGGGGATTCAAATCTGTTGCTGCTCTTCATCTTTACCAGGTCACAGCAGCACCTGTAAATTCTGATTCACAGATGTGTGTGATTTATAAATCACTGTGGGCCTCTCTGAAAAGGAAATGCCCTCACCCCCACACAGGGATCTGTACAAATAAAACTGCCACTACATGCAGGTCATCTCTGCAAAGATCCATTTTAGATCCAGCTGAAACACCTCCTGGTGGAGGTGTCAAACTAATGCTGTAGCGACTCCACTTCGGGACCGAGACCTGGTCATTATGTCCTCGTTAGCTGGGGTTGGCACTGCTGTGGCCACCATGAGTGATCTGTGGTGTGGGCAGTAAGGAGGCTCCTGGGCTAGGTTTCACCCGGTGCCAGGCTGGAGGCAATGGGCTGGCTGCTCTGGAGAGCTGATGTGGACACCTGCAGGGAGCACGGGGAGATGCCCAATGCACCTGGGGACTGAGGGCCAGAAGCCTCGGGGGAAAGCGGAGCTGGGCAATACCCATAATGGTGACACTGAGCAGATCCAGCGTGGCAGTAGGTGCCAGGAGCACCTGGTAGATGGCATAGTACAGACCTACAGCTTAGGAAAGGAGACAGGCCACTCTTTTGCAATGATCTCCCGTGCAAGCGCGTTGCCGAGCATATTGCTGGAAGGTCAGTCCAGAGACACACATTTGCCAGCTACCACCTGATGATGTGGGATGGTTTGGGCTCCTGCCCTGCCCTGCCCTGATTTGGTCCAGGCACCTTCCTGTGCTGCTCCTGGCAAGTAGGAGTTTGAAGGATGAGTCTCACTTTCTTCCTCAGATGCTGCTAAGGGCAGGGCCCCGCAGCGGGTCTCTGGCGAGTCATCTCTCAGAAGGAAAAAAAGGCTTTACTGCATTGTCTGCAGGAGATGCTGGACGCTGCTCAGACTGTGCACTCAGGAATATTTTAGCAATGCCAGGACAGGCCAGCGGCCCTTTCTTCCTGCCTGGGCACGGCCACGCAGTTACCAGTCTCCAGGCTGTGGCTTTAATGGGAAAATGCCCTGCCCGCACCGGTTTTAATGCTGCACTTGAAGAAGGGAGCAGCTACCGCAGTTTCTGTGCAGGTCTGATCTGGGAAGAGATGTTGAGTACAACGCTGGCACATGGTTACTGCAGGGCTCACTGCAGGGAGACCATCTCAACAACCTCCTCACCTGTTTCGTGGCCTCTCCAACAGCTCCTCCAGAGCTGCTCCTGGGCAGTGCAATGCTCCCCGCAAGGAGCCATCCTAGAGGAGCAAGGCAGGCTCAAACACGGGTGCCAAATGTGTGCGGATGTCCCCAGAGTAGCTGGTGTGGTTGAGAGCCAGCACGTAGCAGTAAATCTGGGGGGGGATGGCTGGTGGATCTTCAGCTCTGGCTGAAGCAGCGAGAGCCTGTGGATATCAGCAGTCCTGGATCCCCGCCTTTCTCTCAGCACTGTCCCTAACAGGCTGGAGATACCGCCTGAGCAGGGTGTATGGCTGGGACCCGGCAGCAAGCAGGGGACGATTGTGCCTGGGTATGGCAGTGGGTGGACACACACTTACCCACCCGGCATCCCTCAGTGCCAGCCTGTCCATTGTGGCAGTCAGCCAGCGCCAGCTTGTGCCCCTGTGCACCTACCCGGCAGCTCAGTCGTTAGGAGATGGGAACTGAATCCATTTAAGAGTCTCTCCTTTAGGTAAAAGAGATCAATAAAAGAGAAGTGGTAAGGGTGCAAAAGCAAGACCTCAGGAAGGCTGTAACTCTGCTTTAAGAGATGCTAAGTAGAAAGGCACAGATAGTGCATAAAGTAAGAGCTGTTCATTTTCTCCCATAATATCACATAACTGCCTCCAGAATGATAAATGGCTTTTATCTATCCCGTATCTGAGATAAGGTTTCCTTAGAAATTACCATAGTTATTGGAATCTTTTCTTGCGGAAGATGTATTTGCTACAGCCTGAATTGTTCCTGACACTACCTGGCAATCCTGAGCAAGAGATTAGCTGAGGGTTTACTAAACTCTATGTCTTAAGCAAAAAAGAACCAGGATGGACCTCCACTCCATTTCTGTAATTTACATATACATCACCATTTTTTCTTCAGGGCAATAAATGATGGAAGATGTGCATCCCTTTGGAATTTTAACATCTGAAAGAGATCATGTAATTTAATTTTTAACCTCTATCTATTGGTTTCTTAAACAAATTATAATAAGCTACTAGGCTAGTTACTTTAAGACTAATCAGGAGGAAAAACCTGTGCAGTGCTAGAGCCTGTATTTTTATGCTTTATTAATAAATCAAGACTCACAGCTGGGCCTTTGCCACCTCATTATTTGAAAAATGGGAGTTGAGCCATTCTGTGGTGCAGTAAGTGTGATTGTTCCAACAAGCTAGATATTGGTTTAGGAAATCCTGGCACCCTCTCGCATTTTAATGAATCTCCTCATGGCCCTGCATTGTTAAACAACCTCTGTACTTAATGTAGGAGGGTTTGCAGCAAGCATGGCTGTCACAGAGAAAGCATTTCCTAGCCATTTTCAGAGGTCGTGGTTCCCTTGGGTTGTGTATTAACCTGGCTCAGGGACGGCAATTATGTAGCTTGGCCCTGTGCAAAGCGCTTTGCCTAACGTCTTGGACATGGGGAATCCAACACAGCAACAATATGTCATCTTGATTTTGAGCGCCGCAGAGCTGAGGAGGTGGTGGGCCCCCACAGCACCCTGCTCTGGGTGACTGCAAAGCCCCTCGCCCCCCGGTCCAGGTGGGATGTGCAGGAGCAGAAACAGAAGCTACATTTATACCAGAAAATAAAGCGGTGCCAGGAGGTATTCCCCAGCCTCGAGGCAAACTGGCAAAGATGGCCTGGCCATGTCCATTTACTGAACTCTTTCAGCTTCCCAAACAAGGTGTCTGCATCCAAGCTGTCCTTGGCTTGGGCTAACTCCCCAGCTGTGCCTAAGAATCGTCGGGGAGAACCCTAGATGGCCTGAGCCAAAATTGTGCCAGATAGATAGCCGTTCCCAGAGCCTGTGCATGCTGCCTGCCACTGCTTAATTTACTAGCACAGGCACAGCTGGGATCAACACCCAGTCAGCAGTCCTGGTCCAGCTGCACCGTCCTCTTTCTTCCCTAAATGAGGCATTTGGTGTGCAGAAGCCCATGTTAAGTCCTCTTAGAATTAAACTCCACTTCAGAAAATCCAAGTGTAACTAAAGAAGTAGATGGATTTGTTTTTAAAAGGAAAATAAAATGGGGAGGCAGTAAATCAGAGAGTCCATACAACACAAGGCACTGTCAGCATGACTGAAAGGCAGTAGATTGAAAATCAGCATGCATTTGTTAAAAAAGAAAGGGTTTGACATTTAGCCACAAGTTAAAATTTCAAACATGATTTGGAAGACTGATACAAACCTGAACGCACAAGGACACAGAGCTGGCTTTCTCTGAAGAGATTAAAATCCCTCCCATTTCCACCAGCCCCTCACCACCCTAGTCCTTCACCATCGAAGCAGGGAGAGAGTTTTTTCCTGCCTCTTCCCACAGCAGCCCGAGGTCTGGGGCCTCTGTGGCCAGCACGGATGCTCAAAGTCAGATTCGCTGCAGCAGTTTCAAGCCCCACGACGGGCTCTGCAGGTCCCAGTGGGGAGGCGGATGCTGGGGCCAGGGCAGGTGGCTCCCCGCAGCCCCAGAGGGTCACCCGCCTGCTGGCCTCTTCTGGGGGAAAGGGAGCTGACCCAAAGGGCTGAAGCAGTTTCTGCGGAGGAGAGCGGTCCCTGCCCACCCTGGGGCAGCGGGAGCCCTCAGAGAGGTGGGACAGGAGAAAAGCAGATGCCTCGCTCCGGGGTGAAGCCTGGGGAAGGTGAGGGGAATGGCTCGAGCCACTGGTGAGGCAAAGCAGTGCCTCTGGGAGAAAGCTGACTCGCCTGGCTGGAAGGAAGAGCTCCTACTCTTTTTTTTCCCCTCTGGCTGCTTGCCGAGATCCTGTGGTCATGTTGGGTTCAGCGCAGGGCCCTGCTCTGGGAAGGAGGGGATGAGGGAGCTGAGGCAGCGGAGAGGGTGAAAAAGTAAAGGAGGGTGTGAAAGGAGAGAGGGGAATGCCAGGATTACAAGAGAAAGAACAACACGGGGACAGAGAGAGAGGGACTTGTTAAAAACAACGCTGGCCTGAGGCACACCAAGGGGAGGAACACTGAGCCCTGCAGAGGTCAGAAACCAAAGGCAGTTACAAAGGCCGTATATCAAAGACATGGAAGTGGTGTCATCTTGTATTTTAATGCAAAGTTTAATGTAAAAATTCTTTTAAAGAGAAGAAAAAACCCAACCTGCTATATATTTTTTAGCTCCCCCTATTCCTTAGCTCCTCAGGGAATGGCCAAGGCTGGCTCCTGGGAGTGCACTGCAGACAATCCATATACCAGCCTGCAGAGCCCCAGCACGCCCACAAGCCAGGGCATCTGCCTCCGCCACCACCTCCGCCAGCATCGGTGCGGACCCGGGGTCTGGCCTGCTCATGTCAGGGAGAGGCGGCCAGGCCAGGGAGGTGTTGAGGAGGTAGCAGGTATCCAGGCCCAGCGCTGGAGAAGGCACGCAGCAGAACATTCAACTAAAACCCAAAACAAACGAACAAAAAAGACCAGGTTTCATTTTCAGCTCTTTTAAATAAGTATCTCACTAGATGAAAAACCATTTGTTACAGCCGTCGCAAGAGTAATTTATAACAAGCCGTTCTTTGAGCAGATGACCTAGGGAAGCCCTGTCTTCTGTGGCTGAAGCCTCCAGAGGGTGAGGAGGGGGAGTGCTGGTGGTAGCTTTTCCTGCAGCTGAGTCTCTCTGTCCCACCATCACCTGTGTGAGAAGCGCTGAACTTGCTTCCCGCAGCCAGACTGCCCTATAGAGCCAAAGTCAGAGCACTCAGAATCTGTTCAACGAAATAGGTAAGAATTTAGTTTGGTGGCAATTTCTGCCTCTGCCAAATTCAGCTGCAATTTGCCAGTGGGTTGAAGAACATACTGTTCTTGTCTAAAATTTGTTCCATAGGAAAGAAGGCAAAAGTAAAGGTGCAAATCAAAGACGATTGCTTTACAGATAAGTAACACTTGACCCTTCCTGAGAAAAGCACCTCCTCATGAGCGCTCTTCTGCCCGAGGGCCTGTACAGCTCAGCGAGCAGAGCTTCCCGGGGCAGCCCCAGAGGGATGCCCTCTGTGCCGGCACGCTCAGGCATGGGGCAGCATGGGAAAGCCGTGCTGTTACCCACCCCAGACAAACCTTTACAGAAACCTCTGTCCTCTGAGACAGTGTACCCGCTGGCAAATATATTGCTACACAAATCTGCACCATGTATCTTCTCCTAGTGCCAGTTCTTTTGACAACATATAAAAATAAAAGCCAGTCCATTTTGTTAGCAGTCACTGTGTGCATATTTAGCAACTTTAGCCAGTGACGCCAAAGTCCTCTTCGATAATGCTACAGGGCCAGATGGCTCGCAGTCACACATCATAAATTCCTTTCTGATATTTCCATCTTGTATTTACCCAGCTCAGTGTGTAACAGCTACTGGCGTTGAAGGCTTCCTTTTTCAGAAACATCTGTGGTTTTGATAAGTCTTTGTAGGTATGGAAAAGCCTGAAGTCCTTCAGCTCCAGTTCTCGGAGCAGACTGTACCAGTACCGCACCACGGTGCTGTCATTGCCACTGATCTCAAACCCAGGCCAGTGGATGTGCACCTCAAAGACCAGCTGTCCTATCTGCTCAACAACATCTTCCAGGATCAGGTTTTCCAAAATTTTCCACTCAGCGCTCTCCACATCTGCCTTGAGGACATCAATCTGCAACAAAAATGAAAATGAGAGGCTTTGCAATTATTGTCAGTATCCTCTGAGGCCAGGCTTGTCCGTTTTATAATATACATAATTGCCCTTATGCACAGTTCCTTTAGTGTTTAAAAAAAAATATATTAAAAAATCTCAGAACATCCTAGGGCTAATATGGACAGTAGGTGAAGCTTCATGCTTGCCTGTTCACAGCCCTTCTGCTGCCTCCAACTCCTGGGCTGAAAAGCTATGTACCCCAAGGTGCCTGATGCAGCTGATCCTACAATTAAAGCATGTTATTGTTCCTTCACAAATCTTGTGGTGGCATCAAAGCTATGGAAAAAAGAAACCCACCTCACTAAAAAAAGACACTAAGGCATTACTGTTCCTTATCTCTCCATCACAAAATCCTGCGACAGAACAAAACACACTAACAGTGATTACTTGCTCCACGGTAGAGCGGGGTCCTTGTGTGCCAGGTGCTGCATGCACCACACAAGTGCAAGAGAAGGCCAAAGTGGAATGAGTACTGTGAGCAGCTCAGGTCATCAGTTACCCACGGCCAAGCTGCTGTCTGAAGCTTTTGCAGGCATCACTACGGATGCTGAGTGAGGAGGACCAATTCAAAGGAGAATTATGCAAAGACTCTGCAGGGTTTTAAGGGCAGCTGCTCCAAAGAAAAAGGGACAGCAGGAAAGAAGCCGTGAAGTTGCTTGAAGGGAAAAATGCAACTAATAAACAAGCGCCCTGTTTTAATTTTAGACCATTACTTAATTTTGTCGTTAGATATTCAGCAAACCAACATCTCACAGCCCAACACAACTGCGGGTTGATTTTGCTTGGCAGTTAGCTGGAGGAGGGGAGTTGTATGCTTCAATAAAAAAAAAGCATTTCATCAAAATTTCGCACCTGGTTGAAAATGATGACTGCAGTAATGCTCACAAGCTGCAGAGGGCCCGTGATTCCCAGAGCTGAACAGGGGAAACTCCTCCCCCCCACCATGACAGCAGGGTTTGCCTGTGCCGGTTCCACCTGAACTGCTGCTTCTGCCCATCTGCTCATGCTCAGGATGAGTTTGAAGTGAAAACTGAAGACTTTAGAGTCAAGAATAGTAAAAAAAACCCAAAACCCCAGGCTCTCTCGGCAGCCTACCCTAACCCTTGAGGCAGTGTTGGAAAAGGCACCTGTGCAGGTACAGGAGAGAAATTTGGGCAGGTGATGTAAAAGCATTGCCAAGGCAACTGCTTCCCTAAGCTGCCCCATCCCAGGACGCCTCACTGGCGTCAGGCCATGCCCCGTCCATGCGGGCTGGGGCCCTGGCTCGTGGACCCCTCTGTTCAGGGGCGCAGGGCAGGGGTTGTGCTGTGAGCTCTGCTTCACAGGGGTCGTAGCCAGAAACCACAGGGCCATGGCAGGGTTTGGGTGAGGTGAGCTGCCAGGACCGTGTGAGGGGCTCGCGTGGCTGCTTCTTCAACTGTGCCTTGGCTAAGGGAAATGCTGTTCGTTCCTCAATTTCACCCATAAATGTGCATAAATGCCCTTCACCAGTCTAAAGCCTAGGGAGCAGGGCCAGGGCTGGAAATAACTTGGCCATCCACTTCCATAGGTAAGTGCAGTTGAGAGGAGGAAGGCTGCCTCATACAGCTGTCTTGCCACACTCTTCCTCATCCCTAACCTGGGGTTAGGGACCAAAACCACAATGTCAAAAGACATTGGACAAGAAGTTTTAAGAGTTAATTAATTAATTTCAAATTTTAACCTCACATGTCAAAAATAAACGACAGTAACTGTGTAGGCTTCCTACACAGGGGCTCTCACTTCATGGCAAAGGTCCCTCCAGTCTACCTGGACCTGTAGTACTACACTGATCACACCTGGATGCCCACAGCTCTGCAGTCCGTGGTCCCCGGTTGCCTGAGGGACAGACAGAGGCAGGCAGGGCTGGTAGCAGAGGGAAGAGACATTAAGACAAAAAGTGCAGAGGTTGAAGAGGCTGGGACCAGAGACTGATGGAGGAGTTATCCTCAGACTGGAAGTTTGGGTGAAAGACATTGGGAAAAAGGAGTATGATGGAGAGCTTGGGCAGAGATTTAAAAGGCAGGGCTGGAGGTAGTGGAGGAGGAAATTCTAGTAACGAGGTACACGCAGAGCACAGCAGCAGCAATACAGAGTGCCTTCCTTCCTCGGCTTTAAGAGGGTCTTTGAAAGAGGGCAGAAACCAATGGAAGGTGAAAAGCTTGGTGCTTCCCAACTGCAAACGCATAACCCAGAGAAGGGAGACAAGAGGAGCAATGGGCCCTGGGCTGTTCTTGTTCCCAATGGGGTAAAGGCTAGGACAGTGTATGGCTACTCCCACCTGTCTTACTACGACCTGGAGCTACGCCATGGGCCAGATAATGCTGCTACCAGTGGGAAAACAGAGGTCATTAGAGACAAACAGGGCGAAGCATGAGAAGGGGGCTGGCTAGGAGGGTAGGACCGAGATCTGAGGACTCTGTGCAAGGCAGCTGCCATGGAGGGCTTGGTGATATCCTAGTTTCCAATGGGATGGCCACGTCTACCTTCCCTTGTTCTCTGGCTGGCAGACTGGAGGCACCAGGGTCTGATCTGCTGAGGTGCAGAGCGCTCACAACTGTTGAAGATTATCATAAGTTTTTATTGAATCTTTCTATATTTTGTGTTTGATAGTGAATAAGCGACTATAAGAACATTTTGATTAATCTTTCTGTTAGCGTTATGTAGGGGTTGCTGTGTTACTTGTTATCCAAGGCTGTGTTGCTTGAAGTCCCTGTTCTCTGGACCCTCTAGACCATAACCAGAGCCCCTAGGTTCTATTGTATATAGGATGAGTTATTTGACAACCTGGCAAGGTAGATATCTAGCTGACCAACTTGGCAACAAAACTTACTTTTAAGGTATCCTGAAGTGAACGGCCTTCATTATAATAC